>NC_139329.1:1670000-2270000 GCF_056507025.1 Lutjanus erythropterus | reverse complement strand
TTTGAAACCCAACAGCTCAATGTGGCTGAAAGATTTATACAAATAAAGCTTTCTTTGTCATCAACAAAACTTATGATTAATATCAAGAGAGGCGGGTGCAACTTTCTATTAAGGCACCATTTACCAAGAGTTAATAAATGGTAACTATTTGTAATGTACAGTATTAGTGTAATGCTGATCTGAGAACCTAACTGTTGCTTGAAAGGGACAGTTCACCCCAAAATCAAAAGCGATATTTTTCCTCAGGCCTGTTGTGCTCTTTATCCATCTATGCTGCTTTGGACAGAGATGTCTAGTTTTGGTAATATTGCCTGTAGATATTTCTGCCTTCTCTCTAATATAATGGAACCGGATGGCACTAGTCTTGTGGAACTCAAAGTGCAAAAAAATATGTTTGAAGAACTTAACAGCAATGTCTCTTTCCAGAAATCAGGACCCGGTTGTGCAAAATAATCCACAGATCTTTTCTGAGTGGTTTCATGTAGGAACTACTTTTCTTCTGCAGTAGAATCTACTGGACCTACTTTAGAATCTGCCAGAACTACTGCCTTTCTATTATATTCTATTATCGAAAGTAGTTTATACATGAAACTGCTCACAACAAAATTTGTGGATTATCTTGAGTCATGATTGCTGGAAAGAGAGACTCGTTTTGGATTTTTCTAATGCATTTTTTGGCGCTTTGAGCAACATGAGCCAAGTGCCATTTGGTCCCATTATATTGGAGAAAAGGCAGACATCTCTACGGCTGATATCTCCAAACTCTGCAACTCACATAAAAAAAAATCTAGATGGATAAATAGCACTACAGGCCAGGGAACAAATATAAATATTTTTTGATTTTGGGGTGAATGGTCCCTTTGGGACAGACTTGAAATTTATTCTATAAGATCTTTATTTGTAAGAGTACAACATTGCCAACAATGGTCTGAACTCTACCAGAAAGATCTGATTTCATCCAACTCTAAGCAGAATCATCAAAACCAACAGGAAGCAGCTTATTTATGTAAGTTCAAAATGTAAATAATAAGTTATTAATACATTTATTCTAGGCTAGATGCTCTACAGCCTTTCACCAGGCCAGAAACTGGTCCAGTGATTACTTAGAAAGGTTTTCCTGATCAATTAAACTACAAAGACATAAAGGGAAGGAGAAAACTTCATTTTACCCATTTTTGGTTCTTGGTAATGGCCTATAATTGATCTATACAGCATTAGTAACTTATTTGTCAACAATTAAGAGAGCTTTCACGGTCTACAAAGTTTAAACAAGAGGGTCTCAATCTTTTGTGGAACAGCTATACAACAACATACACTTTATCCACTGGTCATGGATAACAAATATTGTGGCTTTGCAATGCAGTGCGATCAATATGTATTATGATGAAACAGTTTCATGACATGTTTAATATTGAGAAGCATGGAAGCATTGCAAATTTTTGTTTAACCTTTCCTTGTTTTGAGGGGTTAAACTTGTCAGAAACAATGCTGCCTTTTTTTTTTTAGAAAGAAATCTCTGAACAATAACGGTTCCTGAGAATGACGGTCGAATGACGGTCGAATGAGGCACACTTGTTTCCCACCCTGGCCGCATCCACTTACAGACGATCAAGGTGAAGATGGAGCCAATGAAAATGTTTTTTTGGTTCAAGTGCTGTCCAGTGGACATTGATGGGCTGGTACTGGTCCCTGTGAGCAAAGCTTTTGATTTAACAAACCAAACATTTAAACTCTAACCTCGTACTTTCTGTGCTGGAGCTGTAATCCTTCCAAACCCATGTTCCAGCTGCACCTACCTGTGTTATAGAAGACAGTGGAACGAATGGTGCAGTTCTCAAACACTGTGTCTGTGGACCTGATGTCCTCAAAGCGACAGTCTTCAAATAGTGAGTCCTCAAACTTCACTGACTTCATCTCTATACTGATGAACCTATGGGGATGGGATGGGATACACACACACAAACCAACAGACAAAGAAAACATGGACTCTCACTTCTATTGTTGTGGTAGCACAGAATCAGAATGGACAGAATGGGCTTGAAGGTGGTAAATCCAAGATGGCCACCACTGATAATAATCATCTCCATGGCAATATTATCAGTGGAAGCCATGTTAATTATACCATTCATGTTGAATTGAAAGTTAAGGTTCATTCTGTCTGTTTTAATTCTGCAAAAGTCATAGAAGTTAAATCATATACAGTAGTGTAACATACTGTATATCTGCTCTGAAAACTTTCTCGTGCAGAGGTGAAGCATCCTTGAAGATACACTCCATCATTTTGTCACAGAACCAAATAGCTACCCCAAGTTCTGAAGTTTCCTCCCAACTCAACATTTTGAAAATGGGGGGGAGAACCAAAAGATCAAGATCAGCAGTTTGCATGCATGAAACCTTTGTCATTCTTTTTGTAGATCATGGAACGATCACAAACAAGTGTTTAGCCTAAAAACTTGAGTGGCACACAACATCCAAAGTAGCATTGTTGTGTGCCATCTTCACCCTCTTCAAAGGTAAACAGTTGATCTTGCAAAGCAACTCTGCTGCTGATCTGGTGTGGAGGAGCCTCTGTCCTCCCACTGCTGTACACACTTTCATTCATAGTGGGCTGGGAGGAAATTATGGGATTTGAGGGCTCTGTACCAAAATCAGGAGGTTTATCTTTACTAACTTCACCCAAACCTCTGGCATACGTATGTACACAACATAAAAGTATGCTGCTATATAATAATATCTGAAAATAGTGATAAATTAAAAGTGTGAAGCCTTCATAAACCTTTCAAGGTTTACTGTCTTCACAATGTAGTTCAATGTTTTTTGTTCTGACCATTAGCATATGCAACAAAGTGATCACCTGTAGACATATGGCTAATGTTTTATGTTCCAGGGCATCATATAAAACACACACAACAAAATACAGCATGCAGAACACAGTATTTGATAACAACATAACTGAGAATGAAATGATTGATAGACCTAACAATAGCACTTATGAAAAGTGGTGTTGTCTTAAAAGATGAGCCTGTAACAGGGCCGTTCCTCTGTTCCAGGGTCCTTTGTTCTCAGGGTCTTGTGTTACCAGTTCTATATATGTGCATTCCCAGGGTCCCATGTACCCAATGTCCTATGTTCCCCAGATTTATATGGATCATAATGAGAACATGATGAAGGGTATTATGTTCACAATGTCCTATGTTCCCCGAATGATATCTTATGTTTGTTTACCGGTTCTATGTATGTGCTCTCCCAGGGTTGCATGTTCCCACGTTCCCAGGGTCCTGTCATCCCAAGGTCCTATGTTTACAAGGTCCTATGGACTCAGGGTCTTAGGATCCCCAGATTTATATGGCACAAAAAGGGAACATGATTGAGGGTCTAATGTTCCCAAGGTCCTATGTTCCTAGGGTATATAATATTCCAAAGGTCCAGTTCTATGTATGTGATCTCCCAGTGGTCCTATATTCCCAAAGTCCCACGTTCCCGGGGTCCTATCATCCCAAGGTCCTATGTTCAAGGGGTCCTAAGCAGCAAGGGTCTTATGTTCCCCAGATTTATGTAGCACATGTACATATGTTCCCATATTATACGGGAACATGATAAAGGGTCTCATGTTCACACAGTTTTCACCATTTCTATGTTGTTTATGTGATCTGAATTCAGTCAATAAAGTATCTACTTTATTTGACAGATGTTTTATTTGTTATTTATCTCACATTTTAAAATCTGAAACTAAGAAATATTAAAGTACAGTATGCACAGTATATGTACATCCAACACTACAGTAAATCTGTCTGTTTGCTTCATGTCCAGAGGGTGACAGAGTGACACTTACTTGTCATTGATGTATTCTCCCTCTTTATGGATCTGGTTCTCTAAAGAAAAGTTAAAGTGGAAGTTCACCACTCGTTCTTTATGGATAACCTAAACAGAGACAAAATAACATTAAACAAGCTCTGTCAATGTAAACCACGAATACACTTATTATCAAAATAGAAAAGCAGGACAAAATGATCACTGTTGCTGTGGGTTACAAGAATTGTTGTTCACCTCACCTTGACTTTGGATGCATACTCTTCGTACTGAAGGTGTTTGATCATGTCAGGGAACCAAACAGACAGGCCATAGTAACTGTGACAAAATGTAGATCGAGAGAAGACAAAATCAATACATACAACAAGTTAAATGTAATTGCAACCCAAACACAAAGACTGCAGCAAGTTGATCAAATTGGTGATTAGACTGTTTGCTTTGCTTTGTAAAAATGTTTTTATTATCCTTGCCAGGTATAAGCCAGGAGGGGACCATGCAGTCGCTTCCATGTGTGCATGAGTGCATGATCACTGGACCTACAGGTTGTCTGCAGCTAATCTCAAATACTACTGGACCAATCAGCCTAATGTTTTGTTGTGTAATTTCATGGCTGTATGCTGAAGGACCTCTGAGATTCAGAATTCTTGAAAAACCTTTTATATGACTTCAGTGCCTTGCTTTCGTGTTTTTATGGCCAGAGGAATTATGTTTCAGGTCATTCCACTCTTGTGAACACCATTACTCAAGAGCGCCTCGAGGGAATTTCAAACTTGACACAAATGACTCAAGGATGAACTAATTAGATTTTGGTAGTCAAAAGTCAAGAAGTCAAGGTTGATGGAGACATACAACTGTGAGGCAGTAATTCTGTTTTATATGAGCATTGACAGCTGACTGCTCACTCTTTTTAACTGACTGCAATACTCAGCTGGTTGCATCTGGCAGTTGTGATGGCATTGCAGTAGATGATTTACCATTTTTTGTTTTTTTGGCCCTTTTGAGTTTTTCTATGAGCCACAAGAGGCTGCCTGCAGGTTAGGCTGGTATGTGTGTGATATGATAAATAAAAAGGTTCATATTTCTGAGCTACTTGAGACATCTAAAGCACAGACTGTATGATCTGAACCAGTATGATACTGGTTATGTCTTTTTAAAGTACCTATGTGGTCTGATTGGCTGCAGTAGGAGTGCACCCACTCTCACCTGCCATTCACTCATTAAAGCCTCACACTGCACTCTGCAGCAGTAGACTCAGGCTTGCTGAGGGGCAGGGGCAAAAAATAAATAAAAATAAAATGGGCACCAGCTGTATGCAGTAGGGCATACAGGACATCCCATTAACTAATTAACTACTTAGAGGCCAACTAATTTTCTTGCATGAAGGGAAGTCTATATGGCACTGTTTTCTCCGCTGCAAGGGAACCATGTTTTGTGCATTGGATGGGACTCCAAGAGAGCACCTCACGAAGTTTTCTGCACCAGAAAGGCATCCTAAAGGGAACTTAATCATTTTATATCTAGCATAGGGGCATCCAAGAGGGTCCTTTTGCTACATTTTGGGGTCAATCCTCCCCTTTGAGTCCACTTGTGGCATCACATTGGTTTGGTGGACTACAGAGAAACTCACATGAGATACAGAGACATAAAGTTGATTGTGAAAATCAATGCATTTATTTATAGATGTATTTATTTATTTTTCCAGCCACAACTAGTAACAACCTGGTGTGTTCATCGTGCAACAAATCCATTGCTGTGATGAAAGAATACAACATGAGGAGGCACTCCAAGTCAAATCATGGCTAGTTTTCTGCCAGCTTTAATGAGGCCCCAGAGGAACATATCTATTAACATTATACTGTAAGAGCTATTTGTCGCCAATAATTGACAAAGTATTCTGTGTGGCCCACAAACTCCCTGTGATTTTCCTTTCGAGTCCACTTGCTGTTGAAGTTGAATAGTCCTGGTGCAATACATGACAATGTGAACTAACCTGAAGGCCATGCAGAACCAGATGATGGCCATGAAGAGTGTTGCAAACCTCAGTTCTGCAGACAGGAGAGACGCTACGTTCTTCAACACCTGGAACAAACATGCACACACAGCAACAAATCAAGAACAAAGTCCCTCTACAGTACATACATTAAGTGCTACCGGCCACAAAAATGGCATCAAAATGTAATTCTAATATAAGGGTATGTCTTACAGATTGTAAGTTCACATATGCATTAATCCTACAGATAGGTGGCACTTCTGGCCCTGAACCATACTGTCATAGTTAGGTGAAAACCTCTATAAGAAAATGGCAGAAGACATTGTGAAAACAACTCAATCCTACACTTAGAATGGAAAATGTTTTTTTTTTTTTTTTTACCAATGTTTTAGACATAAAATTGCAAATTACATATTACATTTGCGGATGGCTTAAATGTACAGTATATGGGCAGAAAAAAGGCCTCATACAAGCATTTAAAATAAATGCAACATAGGACCCAGTTCCATTGGAGCTGCCAACATGTTTAGATTTGCACATGTTGCTACATACCAGTTTACAGAGAGTCAGTGAGCGTACAGCCCATCGTTGTACAGCTGTTCCTGTAGCACTCTGAATCTCAATAAACTCATCCTCTGCTGTCTTAGGAGCCTTGATGTGAGTCACCTGAAAAAATAAAACACATTTCTGACTAAGTGGATCCTCTTGAAGTAACTGAAATGATCTTACTATCAGTATGAGCTTTGGTCTCTTGGTTTACACCAGTGGTTTGGCCCCTGTGGTGGAGCATAGAGCCAGTGCAGCCCCAGTTTGTTCATGGATAGTGTTAAGGTCCATATCTGAGTATATATTTATACTCTGTTACATGCATATTAGGTGGATACATGTACTCACAGTAAAGACTTTTTCGGGTTGTCCTTTGGCCCTCCAGTTGGTGTCATGAACCAACTTCAGGATCATCCACGCCTCATCGTGCTTGGCATTCTGTTCAACATACACACATACACAGATAGATGCATACAACCATGCAAACAGCAATTACAAACTATCTTGTAGTATTGGAAAAAATGTTGCAACATTAGCAATTTCATCACCATAAACACACAACGGTTTCTGTACACGTTGCAGATTCACACATCTGACCCGAGTGTGTGTGATACATTATTAATTTGTTCAATATCAAAGAGGTCCCATGGTCAGTTACTTTCAAGATTCTTGGACCCTCAGTGCTACCAAGTAAACCAACCTGCAGAATGCACAGCCACCTGTAAATTATGACGCACTTTGTACTCACATTACTGTAATTAAGTGTTTATTTTCTTGCACTTTTTTGAGTAGATTTTCAAGTCTGTACTTTTACTTATATCATGTATGCATCACAAGATATAATCTACTTGAGCACTGAGTACAATTTGAATTAATGTTCAAACCTTTTGTCTGCATTTTAGCAGCCAATCAGGTGACCTGATCACAAACAGGCCAATGAAAACAATGAGATACAAACAAAAAACAAAACAAAATGCTGGAGCAGCACGCATTTGGAGCAAGGATGTGAACGAGCAATCATTAATTGATTAATTGCCGTTAAGAATTTAACCAATAAAAATGTATTAATGGACATTTAATCAATAGTTGTGGCAGTAATTGAGCCTCATTTGACATTGTTTTGTCTGGTGAGACATTTGTTGAACAAGGACACTAAAACTTGGACTTATGAGGAAAAATTAAATGAGGAAATGTTAGCAACATTAGCAACTTTCTTTTAAGGAAAACTACTCAAAATTTGCAACCCTACTTTGGAGATGTGACAGTGGCATCAACGGTTGAAAGTAACTGATACTCTGAGCAGTTTTTGCAACAAATACTTTGTACTTTTACTTAAATATATTTCTAAAACCAGTACTTTCACTCGTAATTGAGTAATATTTTAGCAATGTAACAGTACTTGTACTTGAGTACAGATTTTCAGTACTCTTTCCACTACTGGCACTTTGTTTTGCACATCAGCCTGGGACCAACTTTTCAGGACCCAAGTCGGCTCAGAAAAAACTGTTCCATGTTGATGAGAAATGGGTAAAGTGTGACAGTGAAAGACCAGTGTAAACATGTCTTCTGCAGCTGCCTCACCTCCAGGAGGAAGCGGGGGCTCTCAGGCATGAAGGTGAG
This sequence comes from Lutjanus erythropterus, assembly GCF_056507025.1. NCBI lineage: Eukaryota > Metazoa > Chordata > Actinopteri > Lutjaniformes > Lutjanidae > Lutjanus > Lutjanus erythropterus. The sequence continues at coordinate 2,262,034 of NC_139329.1, read as the reverse complement.
TCCAACCAGAGAGGCAATAGCAGGTAGAGCTGCAACCAGGACAAACACCCTCCAGCTGTGGAACTGGAATTCTGTGCCCATACTGAACCCCCAGCCTGTACACACACACACACACAAACAAACACACAAAATGTCCATTCAAACTCCTCATATTTCAAGAATTTGGATCACTGCTGTCAGTGTGCTCGTCACTATTCTTTAGAGCATGTTATTGACATTAGAGAAACCAGCTTTGCTTTAATCAGCGATCTGCAACAACTGATCAGTAAAGCAGAGAATGAAAGGCCTTCAGGAGTTTAGACCTCCACTCAGGTTGATGCGGGGACTTGTGCGAGGTCACTGGACCAATGTACTCGTAAAACTGAGAGAGGTCTAAGTTGCCAGAAGCACGATGAGATAACTCGTGAGGGAGTTTCTGACATTTCTCTGCGTACCACTAGAGGCAGATTATGTACCATTAATCAAGGATCTGAAAAACTAAATTTAGTTTTTTTGCTTGTTTGTTCCTTTGTTTCACAAGAATTTAAGTAATTTTTAAAAAATTCTAGAAAATGTCATTTTATCAGTTGTAGAGATCTTCATTCCTGTCTGTAAATGAACTCCACAAGGGGTCCAACTGCAGGGTTGAGGAAACTCAGTGTTACTCATTTGCAATGACCCAGTTTCACACAAGCAGCATGACTGCTGTTCTGTCTTAAGTGTCTGTACTTTTGTTCTTACCGTATCTGGGTATGATTCCCCAGGCAGTGAATGAAGCATAGATGCCACCAATCATCCAGAACATACACAACCAGGACAGATGCTCTCCTCTCTTGTCCATCTGAAGAAACTCGGAGAAGTATGAGTACACAATCGGCACTGTGCCACCAATACTGAGGAGAGAGGGATAAGAAAAGATAGGATAAGAAAAATGATAAGAAAATAAGGAAACAGAGAGAGTTCCAAGAATTACAACTTATAATTTATGAATACAACCACAAAATCAGCATAAACCATTTTTTGTTAATGGAGGAATAATGACACAAAGGAAGAGATAGATTTAGATGGACATAAGAAGAAATAGGTTCCTCTGGCACCAAATTTCAAAGCCTACAGTCATGTTAGTTGTACACAGACTGAAAATAATTGGCTGTATATCTACGAAACGGTCCTTCCAGGAAGTCCTTTCACAACAATTCACACAAATTCAGCCAATGCTGGTGAATTCTGTGCAACCTTGTTTTATTACTATTTCTTATTTTATTATTATTATTATTATTGTTGTTATTGTTATTGTTATTGTTATTGTTATTATTATTATTATTTTGCATTTTTTTAAATTTTGTCACAGACACTGAAAACAATATTAACGTTGTTGAATCTGACATTCATCGACACTCTGTGTAATTTTATTTTATAATTTTGTGATGTTTTTGAGTTTGAGCTCCAAAAATATTTTACTTCTTTGTGGTATTAATTTGCACATAAAGCAGATTTTTATATTTTCTGTCATTCTGAGCATCTTTGGTAAGGTTAGTTAAAACACTCTTGACTTAATACAAAAATACATCTTCCTTTTCCAGTTTTCTCCTGATCCTGCAGTTTCATTGCAAAAAATGCCTAAAAGCACTGCAACATGCAGCGCAATTTTCAGAAAAGCTGCTGCGAAATCAGGCATTTTAGGCTGCAACAATCCCAAAAAATGCCCAGGAAATCCTAGAGGGACTGACTAAAGCATGTCTTCCATTGGCCACAACAGAAACACTACAAGAGGAACCAAACACTGTAGCAAACTAAAACTGAAAATTTGAAAGCAAACTTAAGATAATTTAGTAGAGTGAACAAAAGCTTTGTGTCTTGTGAGAAATTTGTTCCCATCACATGCCAAAAACACACACTGTAAAACATTAATGTTACCACATGTTGGTGCAGATGTGTTATATGCAGCGGAGCAAATTCTACCAGAGGTGGTGGTGGTGATGGTGCAAACTGTCAGTGATTTTGTATCACTTTCGCTGTGCTTTGCTCAGTCTGTGACCTCATTTCTGAGTCAGTGTGGCTCCCCGGGGACCACAGTTATTCTGAGCTGGAACACTCTGCTGCGTCACTGCAATGAAACACTATCCACCGTCTGCATATGGAATGTATGGAGCTCAATTTGTTGTACGATCTCCACATTAAAAAGCTGCAATCATGGCTGAAAACATTCGACTTATGAAGCCTTTAAAAGACCAGTTGACTAAAAATAATTCTGCAGCAGGATATGATACACACTGATGGCTCTGAATGACAAATGACACCTGCACCCAGAAATCCTTTAAGGTGAAAGCATACTGCACATAACAGCTTTCTGCAGGTTTATAACAAATCCTTATTCACGGCACCAAGATCACATCCTCTGTATGTTTTCTGAAAAAGTGGAGTTTTAAGGAGCTGAGGATGAGTTTACTTTTCTTGCTATAATATATTTTTTTACACTGCTTTTAGACTTGATCTCTAAATGTGTGTTAAAAAACAAACTTTAAAAAAGAGAGATAAATTAGTTTTCTAAAGATTTCTTTTCTTCAACAGAATCATGTAATTATTGTCACCTCTCACAATTATTAATTATTAGCCTTTAGGGTAGCACATAGGGAGATAGGAATTTTACTTTAAGAAAAATGAAAAAGGAGGAAGAAGAAGAAGAAGAAGAAGAAGAAGAAGAGGGAAAAAAGAAAATCCAAAATTTCTTTGGTGGATAATAAAAAAAAGAAATGTTCTTCTTTGCTGCTACTCTTTGTGATTTATGGTGATTAAATGAGTCTGTTTTCAGAGGAAAGCCTTGGGCAGCACAGGTTTGAAAAAAAACATGATGTGTATCTTCTAAAAGGTTTACATTTTACTTTGTTCACTTGACAGCAACATAGCTGTATGTATAAATCATATAAATACATCAAAATATCATGACTGACTTTATGATTCTGTACCATTGATGCAATTTCTATCCAGTAATGAGTAGGATTAACTGTGATTAATAAAATATTGTAAGTAGACCTTGAGTTTAGATCTTTTTGTGTTAAATATATTTCTATGTTATTAATCATTTGTAATGTTGTAGAGATGTGATTGATTTTCCTTATGACACATGATTCATGATAACATACAGTATGTGTTAAAAAGTGGAAAAAATACATCTATCAACTAATAAAAGGAAGCATGTGTGTGTTTGTAAGTTTTACCCGATGCCAGACAGCAGCCTGAAGAAGAGAAAGAAGCCGTAGCCCTGAGCGAACGAAGAGAGGAAGGCAAAGATACAGTTTATAGCTAAAGCCACAATCAGACAGCGCCGACGGCCAATTTTGTCTGCCAGACCGCCCCACAAGAACGCTCCCACCATCATGCTCAGAAAGACCACCAGACCTGCACACAGAGACAGAGACACAGGGAATAAAGTGATTAAATATGTATGAGAATCTTCAGTAACAGATTTCTTTTGTTTTTTGTAAATCTTTGCACATTCTAATACGTCATAGAGACTGACATGACATGACCCATTATCATTACATATATACATACATATATATATACCTTTAAAAGTTATCTGCCTTGCAGGGAACTGTCTTACACAATTCTTGAGTTATGAATATCACTTACTTTTGCTTAACAAATATACACATACACATATATATGTATGTATGCATATAATCCTGACCTCTGATTTGAACTTTGCAGAGCTTAAATAGCAGTATAATGATAAATATAATAAGAAACATAGTCTGATAATGATTTAAAATGAAACTGCATCTTTAAGTGTATGCTTGTGATGTTCCAAGTAACTTTTAAAATCAAATTATTTCTATGGTTTTGGGATGTTTTTGAGCATCTGAAGCTACTAATATTTATATTCTAATAAAATAACATTTTGAATATAAAGAGCAACATGCTGCAATAAAAAGATATTATATAACATCAAACCTTTTCTGATCAAATATGTCACTGATTGCTCAATTTTAATGTATTTTCACACCTGGGATCAGAGTCTGAGGTGAGGCTGAGAGTTATGAGTCTGTGGTCTTTTAAATATTTTTCTATACCATTGTTATATATAGTGGTATAATGCACAGAGTTGACACATTTCCTTCATTTTCTTGCAGATATTTTACATGTTAGAATACAGTAAATGTAGTGATGCCTGCGAGCTAGTTCAGGCAGTCAACTCAAGCTGCACCACTAATCACATGTGACACGCCTCACTCTCTCTAGCAGGTATCAAACACACCTTTCCTATGCGGCAGTCTATTTAAACTGCTGAAACCTCCCATCTCTCTTTCTGCCTGTTGCCTTGCACCAGTGTCATCATCACTCCTCACTATCTCTTTGTAAACATAATCTATGAGGAGTGATGAGATCGGAACCTGGACGCCAAACTCTAACTATGTTCTGCTGCTGCAGTAAACATTGTTAAACATGAGCTGTCTGACTGAACTGAAGTTATGGTGGTTTGCTTTAGTTTCTCTACAGCTTTTTGCAGTTACTTTAATCTTGACCCCCTATATTCTCCAATGAAAATGCACACTCAGCTCATTTTGGCCTTAAAAATTTCAGGACCTTGATGAGCAGTGTTTTTTTTTCTGCCTCTGCTATGTATGAGCCTGGTGCCAGAGAGCGGCTCACTGGCAGCATTACACCTCAGTATGCAGATGGCCATGCAACAGGGGAGGGCTGACTGTGTGACATATCATATTAGATCTCAAATGAGAAAACCTCATCTACAAACACCGTACACACCCTTTAAATAAATGCACATGAAGACTTTCAATATGACAAAATCCAGTTCCTTGCACTGGTAAGGAGAGCTATAATGTGTATCTATTTTCATTCCTGGGCATCACTGAAATGCTGCACGACTCTTCTCAAGGTCAGAACAGAGAGTATCGATTACTCTGGCTGTGTATGCTGACTCAGAACACAAACACAGACACACAGTCTTGTTGAAAACACTGCTCTGGACCGAACTAAGGAAAGGTGGGAGAGTGGAGGAGGTGTGAAGCAGGAGAGGAAGATAGAGTAGGAGGCAGAGAAAGGTTCAGGGAGAGAGCAGAGGTGGAGGGGGACAACAGTCAGGGTATGTAGGAGGTCAGTTAAATCAACTGCACCATATGAAATATTTGAGAGCATCAATTTTTAAATCTGCTTCTTTCCCCTATTCTTCAGAAACTGATCAAAATTGATACAGCTGCTCAGTTTTTCAGTTGTCTGAGCAGTAAAAAGACGAGATGACATGTTAGATAAGGGTTAACCCCTGCTATGGAGGAAAGATAGTAACAAAAGAGACGAAACTGGAAACAAAGAATCCCTGCTTGGTCTCTCAGCCACCAGGCTGTCTGCTGCTGACTCTGCTGGGTGCAAAGGGGGAGAGAAGGTTTTGCAAAGATTGCTGATTATGAACACAAAGGACTGCCCAGCTAAAGTAAAGTCAGCTTAGTGTAGCAGGTAACATCTATCCAAGTCAGTGTCTCCTCTGATCACCAGCAGAGGTCAATAAAGGTCCTTTCTTTAAACTACATACAACTTCACATCAGTGTCAGTGGTAGAAATAAGCACATTAAAAAACGTTCAGAATTGGGAATGTCAATGAGACACACAAACACAAACACACTCCTGGGTTTTCATTCTGCTGCCAGCTGAATTGACTTGTGGCATATATCACATCTCACTGCAGCACTCAGCTCACCTCCATTCTTCTGTCCTCTACCCCTTCTTCTTTTCCCACTTTTCCACCTGTTCTCTCAGTTCTTCCTGTGCTTCTTTATTACTCTCCTGTTAGCCCGCAAATGTAATAAACCGCAGATGTAATACAAATCTGCAAATATGTATGTATATATATATACAAATCTGAATTTATTACATTTGAGGAAAAGTGAAAAGAGACCTTTCAGCCTGTCAGGGTCTCAGCCATCGACCTGTCTGCGGTGATCAGGTGGGCTACTGAAACGCAGATGAACCTGCTGCAGAGAAATCCTCATTGCAGAGGCATTTTGTTTATGCAAAGAACCCCAAAAATCTATTTAAACAAGATATTTATGAGCTTCAAAACTTCAAATTATGTGAGTTGACAGGGAATGATAAAGCTGCATGTGTGTTTGAAAGAGACAGAGACAGTGGGAGAGAAGGTAGAAGGTGAACTTGTTAATGCACAGCCTAGATTGTGTGCAATACTTCTGTAAGTTATTTATAAGTTACTCAGAGCGCTGCTTTGACACGTTTTGACCCACTCTGCCCAAACTTGTGATATTTTCTAATGAGCTGACTCGAACCCACTGGCAGGTGTAAAAGTAAATAAACAAACAATAATGACCACATAGATCATTTTTCTTTTTCATATTATATTTGTGAGAAGTCATTACATACATTTTGAAAGCTGAAGATTTTCACTTTTCCACCAAAGTAACAAAGCAAAGCAATAATTATTACATTTGCATGAAATTACGCATTACATTTGTAGTAGGCAACTGCTATAAAGTTTGTGGGAAATTTATTACATTAGTGGGATTATTACGTTAAAAGCTGTATTAGGCTTGTGGTTTATTACATTTGTGGGCTATAATTACATTAGCAGGTGTTAAATTCCCTCTTTCCCCTTTTAATTTTTCCTCTCCTTTGCTCGTCAGCTCCTGTCCTCTCACCTCATTTTCCACTCCTCTCTCCCCTTTCATCTCTGCTCTCTGAACTGCTCCTCATCTATTCCTCTCCTCTCCTGCTCATTTTTACAACACTTTAATAAAGTGCTTTGTGTACATGAACGTAACCCTAAAAAAGTTGAGTCATGGTTTAATTGCATATTTTATACTGAAAAAGCAGATATTGCTGGAAAGCAACTAAGGAAAATATAGAAACAAAGTCTGTTTATAATACAAGCATGTTTGAAGAAACATCTGATTCTTCTAAGTATTTAAATCCACTATTTGAGAATGTATGGTATTGTGCTGTGCAGTGAAAATAAAACAATATTATTCACATAAATCCAGATGCTGCTTTGAATTTTTTTGAATGTGAAACCACTTGTCTTAATGTTTCATCTTATGTCAGCCACACAATCCTGGATCCAAGTGATCATGTCTAGTTTAAAGAGGTAATGTGTACGTTGTGGTCACTCCAAACAAACAAGGGTCATGATATCATCAGAGGAGGCTTGGGGAGCAATGAGTTATATGAAACAGGATTTTGTAAAAAAGTAACTAAATTCCATTACAGTTACCAATTTAAAAAAAAAGGTAATCAGATTACAGATGCATCTAGTATCTGGTGGGGATTATTAGTAGGATTATCATTTTAAAATAAAGAACAATGTCTTACCATGCACAGTGCACACACAGCTCAAGTCATTATCATGACCTCTAATGAAAAAAATGATTCACTGGGTGGAAATTTCACTATTTTTTGTCTTTAAATCAATCAATCAATCAGTCGATCAATAAATAGCACACAACAAAGAAAGGATCATCTGGACACACTAATAAACCTAACAATGAATATAAAACACTTAGAGCTGCAATTAACTATTAAATTAATCTGCATCAGCTTTGATAATCAAATTGTTTCAAGTCATTTTTTAAGAAAAGAAGTCCAGATTATCCAATTTCAGTCTCCTAAATCTGAATACTTTCTGGTTTCTTTACTCCTCTGTGACAGTAAACTGAATATCTTTGTGTCGTGGACAAAACAAGACATCAGAGAACGTCATCCTGGACATTGATCAACAGTTTTTCACCATCTTCTGACACTGCATGGACCAAACAACAAATTGATTAATTGAGAGAATAATCAACCTATTAATTGATAATGAAAATAAACACTACATTAGGCTAAACAATTTCACCCTATTTTATATTGAGGTAAAAGTTATGGAAAGTAATCAAGTTACATCACTGGAATATCTCAGACTGACCACATTTTTTAACAGGGTAAATATATAAATAATAAATAATCACTCAGCTAAGGAAGATTTTTTGAAAGTCCTTTACACAGAGACAAACACATTACAACTTGTGTTTCTCTGTCAAACACTCAGGGGAGCTCAGACCAACCAGAGAGAATCAATGCAGCTCTACATCACTAGTGGACAATCACAGATTCCTCTCTACTGTCAGCAGCACAGTCTTGACCACAGAAAAAAACACACTGTAAGCAACAATAAATCATTAAAGCCCTTACCCAACATTCCTTTCTCAGCATTAGACAGACAAAGATCTTTTTCTGCAGATGGGAGAACGAAAGCAACCACAAAACATTCGACCCCATCTGCCATCAGAGCCAGGCCCAGCACCATGAAGAGCGTCCACTGGAACTTCCCATGGCCACAGTCCTCCATGATGTCCTCATATTGTTCAGATAACTCCTCTAGTTCAGAGACTGCACTGCCGGCTCCTCGAGTTTTAGCCCTGCAGCACAGAAGGAGAAAAGCAAGTCATAAAGATTCCTTTTACACTGTCATGACCATCTCTAATCGAAAGATATCTGCTTCTGGTGTTGTTCATCAGATCGAGGTATTACAAGCCCTTAAAGAGGAAGATAATTTGATTGTGTTTGATCAGAGGAATTAGGGAACTCATATTGTTGATAATTTGATCCAACCATTAGCCAAAATCCATGTGCAAAGCCAACTCTTAATGCTTAAAAGGACAGAAACTGGAGGGGGTGTCTTTTAATCTCTGTACTGTACTGCAATCAGAGAGCTGCTGCAACTCTGAGAACAAGAAATCTGGGACGATGCTGCTGCTTTGTCGTTTTTCCATAGAGAAGATGAAAACAAAACCAGAACAAAAGCAGACTGTGAGACAATAGAAAGAATCAAACCTGTCCTGAGGCCCCATTTATGAATCGTGCACAACTCAGTTTGGCACTTACACCACGTACACACTCATTTCTACTCATAGAGTTTGATTCATCTGTTTCTTCCAGAGCTTGGAGCAAGTCACTGTTTTGCAAGTCACAAGTAAGTCTCAAGTCAAGTCCCAAGTCAAGACAAGCAAGTTCTGAGTCAAGTCAAGCAAAGTCAAGTCTCCATCTGCAGTTTTTGACACACACATTTTGCATACTGCAATTCATTTTTTGTTGACCAGCTTGTAGTATTTGTACATGAATGCAACCATCTTCAGTATCAATTTTCCATCTGGAGCTCAGTAACATAATGTTCGTTCTTCATGTTTCTTTTCTGTTAGATTGATTAAAAAAGTGGATCTGGGGAGTGTCTGAGTGTCCAGTTGCTGAGAATGAAGAATGTTAATGTTGATCCAGGAAATGACAGAAAATTAACTGATTCAAGGATTCACACTTTTTCATCTTTGGGTTTGAGGAGGAAGGTGTTAAGTATTTCAAAGTGTCAAAGCCAAAAGACTGAAGTCAAACTTAAAGTCAAGTTGCAAGATTTTGTTAAGTCGGGTATAAAGTCATCAAATTTCTGCCTCAACTCTGCCTCAATTCTCTCCACACCTTTGATTTAAGGTTCCTACACTTCAGATACACAAACCAAAACTCAAACTTAAAAATGGTTATATAATGGTCATATGGTAATTTTACATATGTATTACAGGATTGGGAAAGGATGAAAATCAATTAGCAAAAACACATATGTGATGTATAATCACTTAGGGTGAACATCAACCTTATATTCATAATCATCTGTTGAGTCTGGACTAAGGGCATGAAGGTGAGGCTTTAATAAGCTGGGATCTGGGAAGGTCAGTGGTCATACTAAATACTGGGTGACATTTATGTTTTTTTTGTGTGTTGATTTAAATCCTCACCATTTAAATATATAATAGGTAACAGTTATTAAAAATTGTGAACAATTTTATAGTATTTTACCAACAGCAAAGACCAAAATGTTGTCATAACAAGCACAGCAACTGTACAGGCACAAACATTCAAACTGCAAGGAGTAAGAGGGAGTAAGGGAGTAATATAGCACTGGAAATAAATAAAAGAAATGGATGAAAAATATGTAAATCTGCCTTTCCGCCACAAATACTTGTGCTCTATACATCTATATAAATGTTAAGATAGAAGGTGTCGGAGAATAGGGGATTGATAGGTTAGAGCGCAGTCTGTTGTCATACTGTTGCACATGTTTCTTTGGATTCTGCTACATTTGCACAAGAACACAAAGAACAAACGTTGTTTCTCACCGTGCAGCTCTCTGTGCAGCCTTCACCTCGTCAGGATGTGGTATCCCTTGATATTCTCCTTCATACATCTGATCCTCTTCATCATGCCCTTCGGTCACATCACTCGCGGCGTCCTCTTCCTGGGGCGGGTAACCATATCCATCATGGCCACCACCTTCTCCGTAAGTCCCGTAGCTGTCACCTCCTCCTTGGTATACGTTGTTCTGGTAGGGGTCAGCCATCTTGGCCAATGGTGTGTTAATTAACCTAAAGGTGCAAATTATGCTAATTACAGAGACTGTGTTTCTCTCACTAGCCTCTCAAGTTAATAGTGAATAATGGTGTCAGCATCTAATTGACCTACTTTGTTGTGTGGTGCAGCTTATGCAGTCATAATTTTCTAGCATTAATGAGCTCAAGGTAGAACTTCTTTGTGTGGTATTGTGTGTATGTGTGTGTCTCAGTTCCTGGTTTTAGTTGTTGTGGTGGTGCTGGTGGTGACTCCAGAGTCCTCAGATCTTCTCAGTTTTCACTCCTGACAACAGAGAAACTCAGGTTAGTTTTGTCAGAACCACTGGGACTATTTTTGGTGCACAAGGAGGCATATTGGCAATTATTCATGCAATATTAACTCCTGCATAATACTGCCAACTCAGATTTTTTTCAAGTGCACTGTTAATTAGCCATAAGTTTTGACATTCAACACCATTAGTCTGCCACAGGATGGATGTCCAACTGCACTTAAAAACAAGTGCACTGTGGTGAAATTTGGGTTATAGATAACAACCTCTTTAAGCCTCATCGTGTTACACTAGAAGCTTGTATTTCTGCTAAACACTCAAGTTGAATCTACTCTGTAGAAATTGCAAAATACCTCATATTCAATGCAATCTTACTTCAGTGTGCTAAAATGCTCATAATGACAGTGCTAACCTGCTGAACACAAAGTACAGCTGAAACTGATCAGAGGTTTATCAGTTTAGTTTTACAGGAGGGCTATTTGGTCATAAAACAAGTTAAACTTAAAAATTTGACTTAATGACCTAATGAAGTCACTGGATAAACAATGAAAAAAAATCCATCCAATAGCTGATGATAATTCACACAACATCACCAATGTAACCCTCCTGGTGATGCTAGAGGAATCTAATAGTTGTTGGATTTTTCACGGTGGACCAATATGGTGGACTGACAGATCATCCAAAAATTGCTATCCCTGCAGCTATGTCCTGAGCGCAGCTGAAAAGATTACTCATTAGTGTAGTTCTCTGCCATGCACTATCACACTGAAAATATGTGTGAAGAAAAATTGGCAAAGAAGGTGCAAGTAATTCTTCTATTTGCACCCAGGTAAGATTAGTCACCCACCAACTATTTAGGCATTTACACCTCTCCCTCTAGTTTAACTCCCTCTAGTTATAAAGAGTGACAATGACGATGGAGCTATTTACAATATAAAAATGCTGTCTTTCCTTGCACATTCCTGAGTTTGCACTTAGCATTGTTGGGTGCTTGTCCCTGCCATGCTATTGTAGGCTGTATACAGCGAGGTGTAAATAGCCACAGGCACAAATACGATTGTTGGCTGCTGAAATCTGGCCGTAATTGTACCTGCCTAATTTTTTCAGCATCTATTCAGCTTCATCTTTGGATTTTTGCTGGCAGAAGATTTCTATAGTTCACTCCAAACTGACACCAAGTGTCATGGTGCAGTGTGCGCTGCTTTTAAATGAAAGGAGAATGTGTTTGTTTTTCCCTGGTGTGCAGGTACCATGCCTCTGGCAACAAAACAACCAAGAACTGGATGCCCTTGACTGCACTCTGTGCTTAGAGCTGGTAAACCACAGAAACAGAGGCCAGGGTGTCAGTTTAGTTTGAGAGCGGAGTATCCTACAGCCCTTTAGGAGCTACATGTGTCAGTGACTTGAACTGAATTCATCTGTTCAACAAATATTACAAGCATATTTAGAGGCTGACCAATTCTGAATGACACACACACACAGTGGCAACTGTCCTGTTACTTTCTTATTTTTATTTACAACCTACATAACCATGTGATCACAAGTTAGCTTTGACATCAAACATAATGAAAGTGGAAAATACGAAATACATAAATCAAAGATTATGTCAGAGCAGTTAATATTCAGCAGATGAAGTGACCAACATTGTGGAACAGAAGTTCGCCCACTGTGCAGGACACACTCATCCACATTCAGACACACCAAGACTGCAGCGCCTCATTGGACTGGCATTAACACACCATCTACCTCCCACTGGGCCGCACGGTGACTGAGATACCAAATCAGCACAGTCGAGGAATTATCCACAGTGCTGCCCAGGAAAGTACCTGCCTTGTGGCCTGCACTGACATGAACATAGAGTCCTCAGTCTTCCTTCCTGTTCATGTTGTCTTAAGAGTGACAGGGTCATATCCACCATATGGATGCTTTCTTAGCCAGGAAGCCAGTCAGTGCCTCTGCCAAGTTACACACACAGCAAGGCACGTATTCTCCGTCTGTATGAGCATGAACTATGAGTGAGACATGACCATGGAGACTCAGTACCATGCCATCACACACCTAAAATTATAACCACTGCATTGTTGAATAACTGTGAAACATAAGCATTGACATATTATAGTTGGACTGAAGTAGCTGCACTGGAATTCTGGAATGCAATGTGCAGAATTAGTTATATTATTACCAATAAAAAAATAAATTAAAATGCTACAATAACAGAAGGGTAGTTATTAAAGTAATATTGATCTGTGCATAAAACTCAACAGCAACATGTCTGCACCTTTTTCCTCTGTGCAAATCAGGGGCTGTATAGTCCTTAAAAGGTGAAAAACTGTTACGTGTAGGGGGGAGGACTTTTAACAGACTTAAGAGTTTCTTATAAATGGTAGAAAGACCAAAGAGATGGAGGAATGTCCTCCAAACGCTGAGAGGCAGTGAGTTAATGACACGCTACAGGTTAAATCATGTGGTGATAATGTTTGTGATTGATCTCGTTAATAATAATCTTTTTGTAATATCACTTCTCTTAACCCTAACCAGACAAGTCAGATAAGTCTTCTACCAAACGCAACAATGCAAAAATGAAAGATATTTAGAAAAATGCAGCAGTGCAGCAGTACTTACAGTGTTTTCATTGTCTCATATTGGAGACAGTTTAATTCATTTACACTGGATGTCCACACAGGAGCTTGAGATCTGTGCCTGAACCTATCAGGTCCCGCCAGGTCCCATCGGGTTAAGCCTTATTTCCCACGTTTCACAGGCTCATGTCGGGTTCGGGCTGTACTATATTTATTTATTTTCATTTTCCTCTTCAATTCAGTCATTGCCAAATCCAATTCCCTGCATGTATTATCCCTGTCACTGAAACCTCCTACTGTCTGCTACATAGAGGGAAGCTATAATTGGGTTCGGACTGAAATATACTAATGAGGGTTGGGTTCGGGTAGGTTTTGAATAGTATTTTGTTGGCATCGAGTCTTGACGCACTCAACTTTTCAGGCATGATTGAAGCACTAGTCTACACCTCGCAGGCTCACAGGCCATTCTTGGGCAAAGTAAAGGCTTCCACCTGTTTATATCAAATATGTTTAGTACTAAACAGTGGTGGACAAAGTACTCAACCCCAGTACTTGAGACAAAATATAGATACTCCTGGTCAAATATTAATCAAGTACAAGTGAAAGTTGCTCAGTCAAAATTTTACTTGAGTTAAAGTACTAGAGTTCTTGCCTTTAAAACTACTTAAGTATTCAAAAGTACAAATTACAAAGTCCATTTTCTAATATCAATACATACTGTATTGTTTTCATGATGCATTTACAGAATCTTGTAACTCTCTGAAACCATCTAATGATGCACTGACTTGCTTGTAGAACCACTCTGCTACACAAAGTCTATAGAAACACCTATAAAAACTTCAGCATAGAAATACAATCAAAAACAAAAAGGACAGCTGTTGTCATTTTCTGATGTAACTGTATTAAAATCACTGTATAAAAGCAGATTGAAGTTAACTGTAAGGAGTTCTCCAAGTCTGTTAAATAACTGAGATTTCTTTCTGTCTTCAGAGGCAGTATATATACATGAATTAAGTGGTATTTTTCACCCCGATAAAAACAATCCAACATTAAACGTTACCTGGAATAATTAATAATTATAATAACATCTTGAGATTTCATTTTGTCTTTCTCCTGCCGTCACCATTACTGCTTTTGTTTGAATGAAAGAGGGAGAGCTTTCTTGTTCTTGTTACAGAGAGCGCCTGGATGATGTATTTCCACTTTTACATCAATCCAGAGGAGCTACTGTGATTGGTTTCTTTCTGTGAGGAACACAGCATGTGGCCAACTGCATTTTAGAAAAGAAAAACACCAGCAGCTGACTTCAAAGCTTAGTCGAAAAGTAACAACAACCTTCCTAGAAATGTAGTGGAGTCAAAAATGTATTTAAGTACAGTACTCAAGTAAATGTATTTCACTACTGTCCACCACTGGTACTAAAATTATCAAAATGGTAAATAAACATAAGCACATAAATGTAACAACCATCAGCACATGAATAAGCTACTGTATGTCTGTTCTGAAACATTCTGTAGGCTGTTTATCTCTGTATAACAGAGATGTTCACTACATAAAATAGCATAATTACACCATGTCTTAATAGAGACTAAATTGTGTTGACTTTATTATTGATATCACTAAGAGTGTATTTTTATTTTTATTTTTTTTTTTTTATATCAACCTATCACATTCTTTAAAAGGATGTGTCCTACCTAGCAACAGGGTCAACCACACCTCCTCACTAGCTGATCTGAGAGTTTTCCTAAATCACTCCTTGGCTAGGACTCCTTGCAAGATATTTTTAAGCTAAGTTAAGAGCTCTCCGAGAGGATTCTCAGGCTGTTTGTGAATACGGCCCCAGAAGCTGTGTTCAGTGTACTGGCAGAGCAGAAACCTATCTATCACAAGGCAGGTACGCACTGTGAGCAGTGTGTTCAAAAAACTGTTGAATCATACAATCAAACTTTGACAAATGTGATGTTTCATGGTGGTCCTTTTTCTGAAAGTGCACTGGTTAGATCAATAGGTACTTCTCGCCACTAACATTATTTACAACTGTCTGCAGGATATATGAGCTCTGTTTCACTTTATTTAATCCTCAAGGCCAGGATACAGAAAGTCATACATCAGGCTTTACCCACAATCTACAGTAAGGTCAATTATAGTATAATTAGATATTTTAGGATATATTCTTATTTGCTTTCTTGTTGAGAATTAGATGAGAAGATCAATATCTGCCTCATGCCTGAGTGATAAATGCTGAGCTGAGCCAGGAGGAGATTAGCTCAGACTAGCATTAAGATCAGAAGCAGGGGGAACAGCTAACCCCCCTCTGTTGCCTAGCTGTTTCCAGCTGCTGTTAAAAAAATACCCCACCTGCACCTCTGAAGTTCACTGATTAAACTAATGAGTGTGTCGACTCTGCAAAGCACAGGCACACAACTGCTACTGCTCATACTTTACTCTTCCAGCCACTGGTCCCACATCATTGCCAGCACCAAAAATACACATACATCAAAAAGCTTTGCAACACATGTTTGACAAAAGAATACACAATGTTTGTCCACAGCAGTAAATGATAAATCAAGTGTTCAGATCCACCCCATGTTGAGACCACACAACGCCATCAGCCTTTGACATAGAAGAATTATTCAAAGTTTAAGCAAGTCCTCAGGCTGGGGCTTTACTTCGCTTTTTGTTTGTTCGTTCGTTTGATAGATAGCATGGTTTTCACACAATCACAGTTTATATTTTATGCTTTTTTAAGATCATATTTCCTTGAGTTACAGGTTGCATAACATGCTATAGCTCTTAACTTTGCTCTGTGGAGAATGTGCAAAGTAAATTTTTGACGGAAGTTATGTCAAGCTTCACAGAACAGATCGAACATACAGGCAGACAGACACAGAGACAGCACAAAATCCGCTCAATCGCAGACTTGTGACCATAAAAATGGTACAAGAAGCACAAAAAGCAGGGAAAAATGACTAAATCAGCACAATCTGAGTATGTCAACATAATCAGGCGGGCAAAACACTCTGCTCCTGAAATGCTTCTGGTGGGACATGCAGCTGTGTGGAAGACGGATCAAACCCACCGTGTACATGCAACGTGCCCAGTGGAATCAAGGAGCCAGAAGTGAGCCAGACAACACGACAGGGAAGAGCTACTCTGAAGTCATTTCAAAATTTGTCTTAAACTTGCTGTTAGTCCCACAATTTCCACTCTACATATATCATTTCATCTGACATATCAGAAGGTTTAGTGAAAAGGGTTTATTCCTTTTTATGCCTGTCAACTTTAAAACTATCCACCTCACATTAATCTATTTCAATCAGACAGTTATTTAACATTTTTTAGCAAATGATACAATTAGATTTGGCAGAAAACACACGCATAAAGATTAAAACTTAAATCAACAATATCAGAAACAGCGCATTAGGAGGAGTTTGATGTGTTGGAGGAGCTACAGCAGCAAACAGTGTTGGATTTAGTTGTCAGTAGTAACACTGAGTTAAGTGTCAGGTTATGATGGCTGCGCTGTACACCTGCATGAATATGACCGCATGTGACAAGTTATCTGATAAATGATGATAAATGAAGGAGTGATTGTGAGGTATAAATGATGCAGTTAGCACAGATGAGCTGGTGAAACTCCAGGACTCTTCCTGAACTAACGCTATGCTCCATTAGTCTCAGTTAATGTCTTACTGTAATGTCATTTCCTTTTCCTCATTCCCTTATTTTCACTTAGCTAACAGTCAGTCTGATCACAAACCGATGCAAGAGTCAAAGCAGGTAGCCACATAGCTCCTCATCCTAAACATCCAGCAGGTAGGTTCTATATGATTTATCTTATATAGAAATGCAATATATAAGAATAATTAATGTGACTTTATTCCAAGGTTTTACATCACCATCTTGGGCCCTGTGCTAATGCCAGTGCATTATAAGCAAATGTCAGCTAACATTTTTTATTCTCTCTTTCCTGAACTCATACTCCTCTTCATCTCACTGTCTCAATGTGTCTGTCAAGTCATTCTTTCCACTGAAATTTAGTGTATTTAGTCTCAGGAGGAACTAACAATTGTGATTAGGTAATACTCTCAAAATGCCTGTTGCTATGGCAACAGCAGTGTATGTAGATGCAGCAGCCGGTAGGTCCTTTAAATTTCACTACTTTTCTCTTGTCGACATTGGAAAAAGAAGTGTTGGGTTTGGACCCTTCACTTACCCAGGCTAAGTGAGTTGTTAGCCCAATGCCAAGACCCAGGGCTGAAAGCTGCCAGGGACGGTTATTCCAGGGTTAACTCTTACACCAAGGCAAATGTTAACCCTGGGCTAAGAATATGCAGTGTGAAAAGCCCCTGATGGGCTGATAACTGAGCCTCTTTTCACACACAAACATTGTTAACCCAGATTTAAGTTAAGCCCAGGTCTATATGATTCACACTGCCCTTCTTCTGGCTCTGGGTTAAAGCCTTTCGCACTGTCAGCTTTTAGCCCTTTAGTTGATTTTCCGGGGATAACTTCACAAACTTGGGGCTAACCTATATTTAAAAACTCACCAAATTTGATGGTTGCATCAGTCGCGGTGAAAATTTACAGCTTAAACAGCAGCCCCTGCGGCTCGTTTAACCGATATGCATGAAAATCGGTACACACATGTATGACACCCAGACGCAAAAAAAAGTCTCTTGTACCCATAGGCTAAACCCAACAGGATGTCGGCCATTTTTGGTGTTTTCCATGTTTCGTATTTTAACGAACTCCTCCTACAGGATTCATCGGATTGACGTCAAAATTGGCTTGTACGAGCTTGACTACCTTGTGATCAAAATTTATTAAAAGATTGTGCTATCATTGAAGGCTGTGCCCGCTGCGGAGCGGCAAATTTTGATGTTTCGCAATGAAACACGAAATTTCTATAACTTTAGCATAAATACTCCAATCTGCACCAAACTTCATATGTTTGATAATAGTCCTGCCCTGAACACATGTGTATGAAAATATTCCAGAATTGTCATAATACCCCCAGGTGGTGACAGGAAATGACATGTTTTACAGTTTGAGGTGCTTCTCTGAGCACGTTCACCATATCTGACTCAAATTTGGTCAGTGAGGTCCTTGGTAATGCTATACCATGAAAATTGTGACGTATCGTCAAATGGTGTTTTCGTGGCGGAGCAGCGAAGTTGATGTTTTGCCAAAAAAGAGAAATTGCCATTAACTTCACTATACTTTGTCACATCTGCCTGAAACTTGACATGTATGTTAGCAGTCCAGCCCTGAAGACATGATATGAGTTTTGTTGATGGGCGTGGCCAAATGGCTTGAAAATTGGGACGCATATGTATCACACCCAGACACACAAAAAAGGCTCTTGGACCCACTGGTCAAACCCAACAGGAAGTCCGCCATTTTGAATCTTGTGGCCATTTTTGGCGTTTATTTTAACAAACTCCTCCTACAGAATCCAATTGACTTGGTCAGCATTGAATGGTGTGGCCGTGAAGTGGCGGTGAAGTTTGATGTCTCACCATGAAACACGAAATTGCTGTAACTGTACCATAAATGGTCCGATCTGTACCAAACTGTACACGGTTGATAATAGCCCCGCCCTGAACATATCTATATGACAACATTCTGTGATTGTCATAGCGCCCCCTGGTGGTGACAGGAAATGACATGTTTTAGACTTTGAGGTACTGCTCCCAGTACCTTGACCATATCCCACTCAGATCTTGTCAGGAAGACCATAAGGCCGTGGTTATGCTATATTGTGAAGATTGTGGCATATCGTCAAACGGCGTTGCCCTGAGAGCGCGGCAAAGGTCAATGTTTCACCAAAACACAAAAAGTGCCATTAACTTTAGTGTACTTGGTCCAATCTGACTGAAACGTCACATGTTTGGTAACGGTCCAGCCCTGAACATATGTTATGACTTTTGTCAATAGGGGGTGCTGCACTTTAAAGGGCGTGGCCAAGCCATATGGCCACGCCCTTTAAAGTGCAGCACCCCCCATAGCAAGTATTGCCACAATACATGAAAATTGGTACACACATCTCGCACACGCAGACACACAAAAGAGTCTCTTGGACACACTGGCCAAACCCAACAGGAAGTCAGCCATTTTGAATTTTGTGGCATTTTCCACATGTTGTATTTTAACACGAAATTACTATAACTTGGGTGTACATGTTCCAATCTGCACCCAGTCTGAACACATCTACATGACAATCAGGAGACATACTCATAGCACCACCTAGTGGCAACAGGAAGTGACATTGAATTCCTTATAGGAATATCCGAAGACCATGACAATCCAGAGCCTCTTTGCCTGGGACGAATCCGGCCACGAGGCCGCAGCTGCCGGCCACGAGGCCGCAGCTGCCGGCCACGAGGCCGCAGCTGCCGGCCACGAGCTGTTGTTTATCTTCTTTTGAAGAGTGGTGCCCCCGACTTCATGAAAATTAAATAGCTAAAATTTATAAAACCCCAACATTTTATGAAGTCCCTGCGTGAGGTACCAGAAGGACCAACATACACACACATAGAGACTAACAAGGTGATACCAGCCACGCTGTTGCAACTGGTAGTAAAACCCTGCCCTTCACCCGCTTCCTCTGTCAGCTGTTTTCTCCAGGGTTCCACTATTTCTCTGTGTAAACAGGTGCTTCAGATGTTCACCTGTTCACCAGTTTGTAGAACCATTACATACATTGTATATCAGTCTAATTTTAATGTCTATACCTGCCAGTAATGATGCATTTAAATAACAGTCTTCTTTACTGGCTGAAATTGAAAACAGTGATAGTGACCTTACAAATACACCTTTTAATGTTATTACTACAGATTCTTTGATAGATTAGAGTTGTGAGAAGCACCAGAAATATCTACTTGTGCCACTGAATATAATCTGTGATTGGTGAAAGTTTTGTTTATTGCATCGAGGCGTTTGTAGGATTCTTTCCCCTGAGTTTATGAAATACCTGCAGCCATCACCCAGGGGGGTGTGACGTTGACTTTCTGGGTACATCAGGGGAATTTTTCAGGGACTGGAGGACAGAACTGCTGGATTGTCTCTGGACAAAAACGGGACCATGATCAATAAAGTGATTGTACATGTTACTGCCTAACTGACAAGTAGATTTAGTCTTAAATTACTCTATAAATTGTCTATTTGTCGAATGCAGTATGTGACATGTTCAAGTTCAAACTGTACTACAGTAATCCCCATTCACCCGGATTAAATCTCAAACTACTCTCACTGACAACACAGATCTGCATGTGTGTGTGTGTGTGTGTGTGTGTGTGTGTGTGTGTGTGTGTGTGTGTGTGTGTGTGTGTGTGTGCCATTTCCCTTGCCCCATATCTTCATAACAAGTAAACAAAAAGGTTGTCACCCTGGTACTGCAGAAATGTAAATACAGGAAGCAGCAAAGACAAAAATATTTGATGTGAATCAAATGTGTAACTTGTATCCCACTGCAGGTTAATACAGAGTGTTTGCAGCAACTCAGTTTGGTCAGTAACCTGGATGCGTAGCCATTATGGAGTTACTGGGATGTACACAACGGAATGGGAATTGTGTAAGACATCAATAAATGTGTTAATAAAAAAACACTGCAATGCTGGGGGTGTATCCCCTCCACTGTCTGACACTGAGACAATGAAAAAACAACCTGAAACATCAATGCTCCGTCTTGCAGACATATCAGACATATTTGAATCACCAGAGCCAGAGGACGGTAACAGGGTGGTTCTTTTTTTACATATTTTGTGTCGGGTTGTTGGAACTGAAGTGAGCTAAAGTGAACTGCCGGGCTGATTTGGACTGAGAGAGTCACTGAAGGGATGTTCAAATCTGACCATGGGGTTGGTCTGTGTCATTCCTGGGGCTTATCTAGTGTTGGGGGACCATGGCTCCGGCACATCACTGAGTCATGTTTCAGGTCCGCCCAAAAAATCCTGAACACAGAAGTCATGAACAATAGTTTATTGGTCTATCTTCACAGTTCAGTACTTCATAATGCACTTATCCAGTGAGATTTATGATGTGAGAGGGACAGAGGCTTTGATTCCAGAAAGCCTACCAGCAGTAAAGTGTAGTATTACTTGACACACTGCTGTTGCTTGATAGCTGCAGCACTACACCTTTATATCTGTGTTCACTTAATTCATTCAGTCATGTACCATTTGTAAGGTAAGACAGTGTGCCGAAAGAGTTTCCACTTTGTTTATCGTCACAGCTTCTAAAACAGATTAGTGTGATACATAATGAAGAGCCCTGTGTGTGTTGTCTTGGTGTGTGGTTTCTTCTGCCTCTGCAGCTCTTGATGAAGGCAGACCATTACTCCATTTGGCTAATAACAGCAAACCATTAGTGGTTGGGATGATGGCCACTGGATTTTTCATTTGATTGTGTTTTACACAATTCTGTTTATATCCCACTGCTTTGTTCAACTGTTTGTTAAGCTGTACTGTGTCCTGCCCTGTTTGCTCAAGAGGCCCCAGCCTCCACTTCAGCTTTGTCATGCTCATTTAGTCTCTTTCTTTGTCTCTGGATTACAGTTTTCTGATATACGGTACATAATGGGACATAATGTGCAATATCATGGACATAATCATTTAACATTTTGAATTAACCATATACTGGTAAGAAAGGGCCAAGGCCAAGAGTGCATAATGCCAGTGCTCCCAAACTAGTGTTGTGCAAGTTCACACTTTAAAAGACTTCAGTTCACAAAGATTAAAATGAACTAGTTCACATTTTTAGTTCATATTTTTAAATTCTGAAGTTCACAGTCCTAAAACTGTCTAGCCAATGCTTAGTTTCCATGGGGTTTTGTGCAGTTTTCATGTTTTTGTATGTACTTCATTGTAAATGTAAATCTAAGAATAGCAGCCTAATCTTTTATAAAAATAGATTGACTTTTGTTTCTAAAGCAGACAATGTCTGACATCTAAAAGAATTCAAACCATATACAAAAAAAAGATTCTGCACAACACTGTCCCTAACCACGCTTAAACAACTAAGAGAGAGACACTGAAAAAATAAGTTATTCTCTAAATGAAACAGAGACCGAGGACAAGTTTTCATTTGCTAGAACTGGGTGGAAACAATTAAAGAGTTTAAAATAAACCTGTATTACAGAACTAATCCATTGTCTTTAGGGCAGCCCGTCATACTGGGGGCATGCAGAAGTTGTGTGACTATCACTGAGGAGAATGAGGGGAGAGTGTTGTTTTCAGTAAGGCGTGTCCTTAAGAAAACATGTAAAGTGTGTAGATTTGTTAGCAGCCAAACTCACCGCCATTCAAGCAGCTACCTTTGCTAGGCTGGGAGATCTCCCAACTGACTGATATCGCCACACTAGAAAAAACCTGCTCTATTTTTAGCTTTGCTCAAACACTGCAGGAGCCTCACCTGCATATGGAAAGCATGCATGCTCTGTAGAACCAATCAGCGGCTTGTATTCAGCAGTTCAGCAACATCAAACACAGTGATTCCAAACTGTTTCATATTTTTGTTGTCAGCACAAACATATAGACATTGTAAGCCTTAGTTCTGAACATGTGCTCAAATAACTGTGAAAAGCACATACGAAGAAACTATGACAAATTGTTTTGGTCATTCAAAGTGGTTGCACAGGGTCTTTGCTATGTAAAGATGACAAAATGACCCATTCATCTCATTCAAATGGACAAATACATGGCTATAAAGTTATTCATGTCACTGATGTTCGTCATCAAAAGATAAGTGGGGAGGGGTGACATGTGAATAGGTGTGGAAACTGCAGAGCTCCAGCTCCTGAACTGAACAATGTGAAAACATTCATGTTTTATCTAATTCACATAATTTTAAAAATCTCATATTATTTGTGTGTACACTATCATGCTTGTATGATAAAACTCTGCACACCATATTTTATAAATACAGTGTCTACATCACTGGCGATGTATAGGCCCCAGAGTAACACTGAGAGGAAAAGAGAACATGGAAGCAGAGCTTTGAAAGACTGAGACAGCACCCCTCACAGGAAAATGTATTAAATCAAGGAATAGCAAGCTTATTATTTTTACAGTGTATGAAATTTTGTGCAAGCTTTCACACCTTTTGGTGAATAAAACCACTTAGATCACTTGATCTATTGAAAGAAATATACCTTGTCCATTTTGATGTTTTCAGTACTCTCACTCAAGGCTTCTTCAGCAACGCTGTGGTAAGGTCCCTTCTTTCTACTGTCTCTAAAAGGTTAGAAATGCTAATGTTTGCCCCTCAAAAGGGGCTAGTTTTAGGTGTGTTAGGACAAGAGCTCAAGGCAGAGGGATACCTACAATAGAGCTTGAGATCTGTACCTGAACGAATGGGACCTGATGGGTTCAGGTTGGGTCAGGCTGTATTTCTCACATATTTCATAGGCTTATGTTGGGTTTGGGCTGTATTGTTATTATTGCCAATTAACCCCCCCTCAACTTTTCACCCCTGATTAGAGTTCTCACCTACAATGAAGGGTACACCTCCCTCTGTCCTGTGGTTCTCACATACAGTCAGATATTGATCATCGCTTAGAGGAGAGAGACCTTTTGGACATTACACTGATACAACTAAACCTCCACAGAAGAGACTGATTACCGTAATTTCTGGACTATAGAGCGCACCTGATTATAAGCCTCATCCAGTACATTTTTAAAGGAAAAACCATTTTGTACATACATAAGCCGCACCTGTCTATAAGCCGCATGTGCCCACATTGAAACATGAGATATTTACAAAGAAAGACGGTACACAGAAAGAGTTTTCAGAGTTTTAATGATATACCTTAGCTTTTCTTTCCAAACAGTGCCTGTGACGCGGCAGTAACACAGCAGCAATACGGTAGTAACACAGCACTAAAAGGGCTGGTTAAAAAAACATACCGGTAAAAGTCACTGAGACGCGGCAGTAACATAGCAGCAACACGGTAGCACAGCGAAGTTACATTAAACTTGCGTCTTCCTCGACACATATATTCCACCTGTCTCACTCTTACCTTTTCTGCTCGAGCGCCCCTGGCGGCCGTTAGAAAAAATGCATAAATTAGCCGCATCATTACATAAGCCGCAGGGTTGAAAGCGTGTGACAAAAGTCGCGGCTTATAGTCCGGAAATTACGGTATCTAGTGGTTAGAAACGCTGATGTTAGATATTCAGTCTTGTTCACTTCGGTACATCCCTGCATTGCTTGAATCTTTGAAACAAAACTGACAACCAAGCAGGCAGGAGGTAGGGTAGTTGTCTCAGTAACCCCGGCCACAGGCAGTACTTCAGGACTTCAACAGGACTTCACTGGACCATGGTTAAGGCTCCCAAGCAGTTCCAGGTGCAACTTGCATTACATTTTCATTTCATCAGAACTGGTCAACATGGTGCCTTGACAAGACCTTGGGGTATACCTGGGGCACATACAGGATGTTAACCTTCCTGACTTCCAAGCCTTTTTGCCAGAATAGATCCAGACCGGTGGCCATTTGAAGTAGACAATACACCTCTAGGGGCTTTCCCCTAAAAGTTCCAACTGCAACATTCCCACAAAAGCATACTCCTGAGAGCCTTCCAGGAAGAAACGATGACCCAACCCTGGCTTCGAAGAACCACAGCTCAGCAGAAGTCATAGCTGAGCTCCCTCTGTGTGAGGAAAGTCTGGCAACACACAATCCACCTCAAGATAGGGGCCCATAACAGAAGTCAAAGAAAGGTTATCTAAATCAAAGGCTGCCCCCAGTCCAAAAATAAACCAACAACACACCATGGTGGGGCGGCTTTCTGATGGCAAACACCAGACAGAGTTCAGGCCTTGATCACAGTCAGCTCGGACCCAGGAAGTGACAATGAGTATCTGTATCTGTAAGACTTCCTGTAGAGGCATGCAAACAGACCCAGGCACCAGCCAAGCCCAGCTGACAGAAAACTCAAAAGACCTGTATAGAAATTGCCAGTCACACCTAGAGAACTGAAAATTTAAGTATACCAGTGAGAGCTCACCTGAAGGTACAGGGCAGAAGTAAACTGTCTGAACAAGGGACAGCCAACAAGTAAAAATAAATAATAAAATTAGGAAACAGCCAGATAATCACTATGACAGAAATCATGGCTAGGAAATTACTGGACTCAAGACAAAACATGACCTAATGACAATAAAAGACCTGGGTATGGTACCAGAAAACCATCTAAAAACTAGAATGGATGAAAGAGCAGCAGATATAAAAGAAATTCTTATCAAATCTGAGACCAAAGCAAAGATAGGCTATCTAAAATATCAACCAAAGAAACTGTGTTCAAACCTGTTTTCAAAAATAACTGCAGCCTAGTAGACACCATTATTATTTCTGGTCAGTCACAATCTGAACCCTATTCACCCAAAGAAGCAGCCTTCACATTGAAAGCTGGATACACTTCTCACACGGAGTCTGTCAGTCCCTCACAGAAGACATCCCAGTCCTAATTCTCATCTGTAATGTCTAGTTACACACAATGATAGGAAGAACGCCTTGACCTCCTGGAGGAAATTATGAAGTGACTCACCCGAACCAGGTGCAAAATACGCCTCAAAAATGCAAACTTACAGTCTATGAATTAAAACTCCCAGAATTTGGAACAGCTTGAACAAGAAGAACAGTCACCCTTGTGTACATAGACAGAAATCAAAGTAACAAGTTGCACAGAAACTTTAAAAGATTTGGAAAGGCTTTGGAGAGAGGGAGAGGATTCTCACAGGTGGCAGTGCTGTCTTAGAAGAAAAAGGGATCTTTCTGACATGTACTGTAAAACTCAAAGGTCACAAACAGCATGCCTCCTCTCATGATGCACCCTTAAAGGGATAGTAATGAAATTCAGTCATTATCTACTCACCCACATGCTGATTGAAGGTCAGGTTTAGTTTTTTGTTGTTGTTGTTGTTTTGTTACCTTCAGTCAGCAGGAGGGTGAGTAGATAACTGAATTTTCATTTTGTGTGAACTATCTCTTTAATGATGAAGCAAGTGAAAGTTGCTGATTCATGTTCCCAGGTCATCAAATACTGACACTTTGTGTTGGTGGCTTGATTGATAGGAATTCTGTATCTCTTTTTGTCATGTGTTTTCTATCCATGGGAGCACATTCAGCCACAATAATCTTTTATTCTTATTTTTCACATCATTCTTACTAACAGCCATTAGCAAGCAAGGATTTAAACAGATGAGGAACCCAGAATGAGGTAGACTGAGGAAGAAAAGAATAAAAGAAAGTCGGATGTCTGATATGACTCAGCAGTGGTAAATAATTTGATTGACAGCTGAACACTGATGAATGGCAACCCAGTCCCAGGTTGTTTTGTTGCTGATAGCTCGCCTGCAGGAAATTAAAATCTGGATACACTGAGTTAGTCTGTCCTCCATCGGTCCATCTCTGTCACTGACCCAGGTTTTTCGTCCTGTATCCACTTTCTCTCTCCTAATAAAGCACATAATTAATCTGATAGCAGAGTCAGCAGGGTGTCTGCAGGTTTCAGCAGCTTCAATTTAAACCTTTTCTTCACCCTCTAAAGGGTAAAGATGCTAAAGTTCATTTACAGAGTGCATGGAAACATGATAAATATGAATTGGCAATATTCCTCAGCATTATTTGGTTATGTGTTTTGTTACGCTTGTCAGACAAAATAAAAATGCTATAAATCGCCCTGTATGTGTGGCCACCTTGGACAATGTAAAAATAATAAATTACTGGCATTTGTATCTGCTTTCATAGATGTGAACAGACTGCTAATAACACCATTTTCTAAATATTATTAACTGACTTAATTTGATTAAATGATAATAAATAAAACCTGCGAGTAAGTATGTGATCATGCCATGTTTAAAGCTTGCATGAGAAAAAATATCCCCCTTTTTTTACTTGATACTTCTCAATAAAAAAAAACTGTATACAATATTCAGTGACACTGAGCGATTGCAACATTTGTAGAACATATTCATAATATCACTAACAGTGAGACAGCTATCAAGGCTGTAATATTTTTACTCACTTCAACACAGAAGTGTTTTGCCATTTTCTTTCCTTCTTCTGGGGCTAAACAGACCAAAATTGTTAGGATCTGAGGATGATGGGTAACCATACTAAATTTCATATCATGTTTTGTAATTTAGCTACTCGTTACTGTTGTTATCATCATGCTCTCCACTAAAGGTCGGGATATAGAAACATGTTAACCAACTGACAGACTAATTTACAAACTGACAGGGCAAAATCACCATCTAGTAGGGCATAAATGGCTGAACCTCAATAGGCCTAAATCCACATGACTCATATTCAAAATAAATATCTACTTGAACTGGTGTTCACACCAAATAACTAAATATGAGCATCAGGTGAGCAATTTGATCATGTTTCAGGAGGTGTTGTCAGTGTAGTTGGTTGTAATTAGGTGTTTTGCTTCTAAAGGTTAGGTTAAAAGACAGCTGGTGTACATTCAAGGTGACTGTCAAGTGGTTAGGGTTCTGCTCAACATAACTTGAAGCAACTTGAAGCAAAGTTGTGCAACTGCATATAAAGTCTTCGCACTGCAAAGATGCAAGAACTGATGAAACTTCTTGGATGAGAGGTGAAACGTCTTCATAGACATATAAACAAGTCTGGTTGTCTTCAGTTTAATCTTTTCTTGAGATTACAATGACCTGTACGAATGAGAACATTCATGGACACTGCGTGAGCAAACATTTATCAGCTGGTGGAAGCACATCAGCACAAGTTGAAAAAATTTCAAATGTGCTCTCATATGATTAAAAGGCAAAGAAAATGTGATCATTTTTACCTAATTCAGCCATGGGTGGTCATACTGACCACATGGAAACTGCTGCTGTTATACTGTTACTTTTTGCGCAATTCGAGATGCAACTTGGTTGCTTAGCAACTATCATTGTCTCTGTCAATAAAACTATACCAGTGGTCTTGATTTCCAATTTCCTGACATTAAAATACAAAAAATGAATTACTTACACACAATTTAACAAAAAGTAGGGGAGACCTGGGACAGTTGTAACGCTTTGTTTCAGTATCTGTGACTCACTGAACTTTTGTGTTAAAGCTCTCAAATTTTTTGAAACAAAGTAGCCTTACTTATTACAAATAACAATTCTTATAGGCTGTGATTATTTTTTTATGATGGTTCTAGGTGGAAATTTGTTATTTATGTTATTATCTTATAAAATATGTTCAACTGTTCTAGATTAATCGGAAATTTAAATCAGTTCACTTATGGTTATTATCCTGCAGTGAAACATTGCTGTGAATATATGCAATCATTACAGTTTACTACATGCAATGGCTGCATATTGATAAATATATAAATACATTTTACAAAATGTACATTTTGGTTTTATTTTATCTTTAAAAAGATAAATAAAATAAATGCATTAATGTCTTAGTTTGGTATTTATCATGAGAGAGTTTGGAAGTCCAAGGTCAAAATGCACTTATGGCCGTTCTAGTAGTTTATTAGTAGGAATTCTGGCACTTCTAGTGTTAAAATAGGAAACTAAACAGAAAAGGGAGAGTTCTCACAGACATGCTTTTTTAAAGGAACCTTTCAAATAAATATTGCTAGTCACATGCAATGGTCAAAATTAGTTATTTCAACAAAAATTATGATGACATAATATTGCCTACTGCAGTTTAAATGCTCCTGTAATTTCAACTGAGCAGTTTAATGTGATCTCTCTGTAACACAAAGTGTTCTCTGTCCTCCCATTGTTTCTTGACCTGACACTGTCATTGGCTTTAGCCTTGAACTTGCTCAGTTTTGTGCTGTGTGCGTCTGTGTGCGTGTGAGACAGATAATTAGCAGTACAAGAGGGGAGGCACATCTGAAACAGATGTTGGGTCAGATTGGGATCTGATGGTTGACTGATTTCACACTTACTTAGTGATTACAGCTAAGAAAAGAATATGTCTAATATCCCCAGCAGGAATTATGTCATCTGAGCTACACAGGCTGAGGCGCACAGAGAAATACAGAAGATGGCAAAAGCACAAAAGTTGTGAAGAATTTCTATGAGCACATTACATAGCACAGCAGAGGTACAGGACACCAGACCACTGTTCTTCTCCATTCAAGGGGGTCACAAGGCTAATTATCTCCCACAGTTCAGCAAGGTATATCACATACTGCCATCATCTTCATAGTGGCATAGAAACAAAGGATGGCACAGGAGGCTGAGGTGACAAGAGCGGCTGAGTGTTGGACTGCCCTATCAGAGGTGACGAAGTTTGCATGCAGTGCATCTTGGTACATGTAGGTACTGCTGACACAGCTTGATGGGCAGCAGAACTTAGTTTTCTTAGTCAATATAGCAGCACTGAGGACTTTATTGCCTCAGTTGACTACATTACCATCCATACTGACTGGACGTCCACATGAAAAGAATGAGTTTTCCCTTTGTGAACCAATTCTGATTCATTGGCCAAATAAAGTAACACACACATTCAAATATATGTAAAGAAAAACCCAAAACATGCAAGAAAATAAAAGATGATGGACAGTTTTTAGAGATATAGATAACCAAATTCATAGCAGACTGACACACACACACACACATACGCACACTAACATGCCTTGTTATAAATGTTGCAGGTGCAGCTTGTTCTATCATGAATATTAGATGAAACTTTGGTTTCCTCCAGGCTGGCAGCTAGCTGCTGTTCAACCATTGCTGACTTCAGTCTGTTCTTACATCAGTCTCAGGCTGTGAAGTGTGCAAAAAAATTACCAACGGGTAACATTTTATCATATCATATTAGCATGTGTGTTTGATTATGTCCATAAGTCCATTTTCTAAATGCTTATTCAGTTCCGGGGTGATGGCAACAGCGTCCAGTCTGGTGGGTCTTCCACAAGTGACGACACATCCTGGATCTGTCGGTAGATGTAATACTTCTACTGTCCAAGGTCAGCCTTGAGGACTTCTCATTCTTCCCAGAACACTGTCAGACTGAACCCTCTAGGGCATCCGTGCCGATGGAGAGGCTCCTCTTGATGCATAAGATTCTCCCAGAGTCCTTCACTCTAACGCATTAAGTCAGCGAGGACCTCAGCTACTCACATATGAAGATGTTATCTTGGAGTGAGATCAACCAGAAAATCAAGATCCGAGCTATATGGCTTAGCTTTTCACCACTGAGCTCAGATACACACTGAGATTAACGGAGCCAGTACATCAAAGCTTTGGTCCATCACGCTATCCTCAAACTCTGAGGTGAAGCAATACAATGCATACAATGCAAAGATGGATGACACTGTCCTGCAGTACTGGGGATTCCAACCTAATGTTGCACTTTCACACCATAACTGTGCATTGATACCCTGTCCGTCACTACATCAATAAGACCACACTGTGTGACAAGGTTAAGGGCGTTTTCACACCTACCTCGTTTGGTCCAGACTTTTAGACGTTTCGGTTTGATCCAGACCAAAATTACAGGTGTGAAACCAAACCTGTAAACCTGGATTAGTTATTTCTGTTTTGCGTCATTGTGCAATACTTTCTAAACTTAGTTTAATGGTTTGATAGACTTTGAATATTATTATGACATGAGATTCACTTAGCTTTGCACAGAGACAGATGGCAGAAATGTCCATAAGATGACTACTTTTTACTTTTGTATTTTATAAGTGTCAGCCCTTTGGTAAACTGTCGACCTGTCCAGGGTGTCCCTGGCTTCTCTCCCAATGTCAGCTCGGATAGGCTCCAGCCCCCCACGACCCTTCAAGGATAAGCAACTATAGATAATGGATGGATGGACTTTGAATACATTTCAAGTCTGTACTTTTCACTTTTACTTGAATAAAGTAAGTGTACTTCTCCTTGAGTAAAGAATGTGCGTACTTTATTCTACCTCTGCTGTGCTAAGACACTGGTTAAAGTGATAATTATGATCATGAAGCTGTCAACAAAATCAAAAGGAAATGCTCTGGAAGAAAAATGCTGGTTTATTGTGGACAGAATATATGTTTGAACTTAATTATCAGTGTACAACACAGTGAAAGATAATAAAACACTTTCTGCAACAGCCAGAGTAATCCACTAATACATTTAAGTCATCTTCTTGGCTTCAGGATTGCGATTTTATTGATGACTTTACGTACATTTGCTGTATTAAATTTGATATAGTTTTAATTATTTTCTGCTGAGCAGGCCTCAATGGAGGAAACTTTGTAGTGACTGTTGTTTACCTTTTTTACTTTGTCCTAGTAAGTGAGAGGAAGATCATGTCATCATCTCATCACACATTGTGTCACCAGCCAGAGTTAAACAGCACTGACAGGTTTATCTGGCTTGTAGCCAGTAGGCGATGTGAGGGGGAGTGCCACCTCTGTTGTCAGCAAAATGATCAAAATACATCCCCCTTGTTGTAACAGAATCTATGTTCTATGTTATGTATGTCCAACCATGGAGCTGTCTGTGGTGCTGAAGTGGCAGACAGATTTGATCTACCCCTCTGTCAGTTTTGTTTTGAATCTATAAACTAATATTCTCTAAACCAGTGGTCCCAACTTTTTTCCAAATTTTTTCCCGTTTAACAGCCTAACAGAGTAGTTTATACATACTCATCCTTACCAAAAGAATAATAATGATTCATTATCACTGAGCTTGAGATATTAAGTAGCCTGTTATTTTTGAGAGAGGACAAAAAGTATCTTTTTAAATTTTGTATAATGACTTTTGTATAAACTGTAATTTTCGTTGACATGTTGCTGTCTCGGAGGTTGTTGTTGTTTCCAGGGGGCTCTGAAAACATAGACAGCGGATACTGCAGTGCCGACTGGAACCAAGCAACCAATGGTAGGCTTTTACAAGCATTGTGCATCTGTCAGTCAGACTAGCAGAAAGGTTTCATAAATAAGTGATGGAAATTGACAGCGGAAATTATTTTCATTTCAACTTTTAGGGAGCGCTACTGACCGAATCCTAATGGTGCTGGAGCTCTGTGGTCACTTCCCAGAGTTCCTGGTGAGAAAGGACAGCAGAGCTGCACCACACAAAATCCCTGCCCATATAACTATTTGCCATAATGACTCAGAAAACTGACAAGTGCAAAGAAACAACTGTGACTTGCAAACATACTTGACAACCCTCCCAGTTCTAACAGGAGGCTCCCGTTTTTCATCGCCCTCTCCCTATTTCCTCTTGCGATCAGAATCCTCCCATATAAATCCATATTTCAAACAGATTTTCACATCTTTTTTTTTTTCTTTTTATAATCTCAACCTGTTTCTGACACTACAGTGTGTGTTAGCCCTGTGTAACTCTTCACCAAACCAGACGTCCTCAGAAGAATTTCTATTTCCCCTTAAGAAAAGAGGCATGCATTTTTTTGCCACATCAAGGCAGGGGCAAAACAACTGCATTCTTTCCCGAGAATTAGTAAAGTAAAATAAGTAAAATTAAGTAAAATTAAGGCTGTTGCAGTGTACTTTGTTATATTCCTTTTTTACAGGTCATCAGAATTCAGGAAACAAAGTCTCTGAAACTAAAATGTTTTCTTATTGTAATCCTCCTTATTTCCGAGGTCTCAGTGTTGGTAATAATGCTTGCAAAATGTCCATGTTTCTTTTTTTTTTTTTTTTTTTTGAGTGAGTCCTATATTTCTGCACTGCCCTGGAGTCACAGGGAGGTAGCTGCTCATGTACTGCAAGATTGGATATTATGGCAGAACCCAAATGAAATACATTACCAGTGAATATTTTACTGATAGTTCACACATTTTCATTACTTGTCAGATGCATTAATTAACAACATTTCCTCATGTTAATAGAAAACATAATTCAATCTGCATTGTATTTCCTTAAGAACATCTAGAAGAAGGTGTTGATAAAGTACAGCTGTTTCCATCTGTTAGAATCCCTCCCTAAACTCAGTCCACTACAAAGAATATGACTCTATATATATTTCACCGCCTGAGAGACAGCAGAGGAAACATTAAAGAGAACGCTCCTCTCCTGATGGGAGTGGAGATGCTTATTATACTTTAACAAGGAGGCTACACCTCTAATTTGGCAGGCGGTCTGTTTTCATGACAACCTTTTCAACCTATTGATTTTGGGAAGAAACTGATGTGACACACTGTGTGAGCAGAAGGACAAAAACAGGCCTGCTCAGAGCCATGAGAGATGTGAGGAGAGGAATCTGGAGAGAAAGCTCCACAGCCAG
This sequence comes from Lutjanus erythropterus, assembly GCF_056507025.1. NCBI lineage: Eukaryota > Metazoa > Chordata > Actinopteri > Lutjaniformes > Lutjanidae > Lutjanus > Lutjanus erythropterus. The sequence goes on along the minus strand of NC_139329.1, from coordinate 2,228,599 downwards.
CCCAGTCATTTAGACAAGATTAATAATGCATCACGTTCCTATCTACAGCAGGAACACACACACACACACACGCACACATTAGGTACAGTGCAGTCTACTGTATCAAATTGGAGCAGAAGTAAGCTGCACTCTGGTGGAGCAGCATCATCAAATATGAGCTATCAGCTGGTTTTAAAAGACCATGTCAGTGTTTTTCCATTTTTACCTTATATTCTATTCATTCTACATAGTTTAATGTGTTTTCTTTTTATACATTAATCTCACTACATTAGGAAAATCAGTTTGCTGGGATCTAGTAATCCATCACAGTGACACTGTCTGCAAATTGTTTTTGGACCCTACAGAAAATATGGAAAACCGGTGGATGCCTAGAAGAAAGGAAAACATGTAACAAAAAAAAAAATCCTCTACACATTGTGCTTTAATGCTCAGCAATAATGTAAAGTATGCTGTATGTAATATATAAGCTGAAAGATGAATAAAACATTGGTTTGGTCTTTTAAACAAGGTTAAGGGGCCAATTTCAGACTTTCAGCAAAAGAAAATGCCTTAAAAATGTCTTAGATTAGGTAATATTATTAATTTTTTCCAGTAAGGAGTAGTGTAACTGATTACAATTTCAAAACATACAGTTACTACTCAGAGTTATGTAGTTAATTTTTGATCTGAAGGCTATGTTATTATGATGTTAAGGTAGGTCATGTCAGCTGTTAGCCAAAAAGCTAAATGAAGGATGGAGGATGAGGGAGAGCAGGTGGAAGTATTGTCATTATTTTGAGCTTGTTTTGCTCCTCTAGAGAGAATCTGTGTTGATGAATCTAATCTGAAGGTCACTCAGACAGGTCGACTTTCTTTCCACCACAGCCCACATCTGGACAGCTGACAACAAAAGCTGATCCAGTGACAAAAGTGTCACTGGACCAGAAGTTCATCTTTGGAGTACAACAAGGCTGCCAACAAGGCAAGCAATGTAACTAATGTAACTTTATGGCTACTTGATAACCTGACACATCAGATGGTTTGTTACACAGAACCATCTGGGAAGTCATCCTTAGAAACTGTTTAGAAAAGGGCAGGCACTTTCAAAAAACACTTGGCAGATAATTGGTTGAACCATCTGTCTATCTTGTCTAATGAGTTACTTCCATGGATGCTTCACTCTGTCTTCACACCTGAAACCACACCGGTAGATGCCAGTAGTCCTTCCAAGGATGCTGACTGGCTGCAACACTTTTGGTGTGGACACAAACACACAACCTGAAGCCTGGCAAGATGGATTCTAAGGTGATCTCAAGAATCCAGCTGCCTTGCACTGCCTCTGCAGTTTTACGCCCAACTTTACCAAACCTTAAACTAAAGACGTGGCAGACAGTAATTTGTTTTGCCATGCCATGCTTGCAGCTCTTTGAAACTGTCCCTAGTTGTATGGCTAAATGCTAATTTCAGCATGCTAACCTACTAACATAACAATATTGAACTCACAATATGGGACTGCTGCTAGTCATCTCCCTCACATTGAAATGAAAACAAAAGATGTGGTCTGATGACATCTAAATAGCACTGGATCATGGGAGTTGTGTTCTCAATTTCTGATAAAAATCCATCTGACATGACTCAGGCAGAAATCACGCTCATGGACATTGAAGTTTTATACGCATTATGTTTAATATTTTTCAAACTTCCCTCCTCACTCTCTGACAGATCCCACGTATCCTGTGTTTTCACAGAAGTTAAAGCAACACAGACAAACAGTCACCTTGAATGGATAGCTGATCTTTCTGTGTTTGATCAGAGTTGGAAACATTTAATTAATGTGATTGCACAACTCAAACTACTGCACAACTCATAACTTATGACCAGTGCTTTTAGATATGTTAATGGAGAAATATTACATACTATAGCTTTAACATGCTATTGTTTGAACAGAATTATTGGACTAATTGAAATTTTGATGGCACAAGAGAGGTGATCACTAAATTCACTCCAACTCATCCTTCATTTACTGAGAGTAACATGGAAGTTAAATTTTATAGCTATAGCTAGCCAAACAAAAGACGTCGAGACATTTCAGCCTGAACCAAAAATGTCAACCTGCTGGTGGCACAAAAGGAGAAGTGAAGGGATTACTAACGTTTACTATGATACGGACCATGAGTGTCTGGGTCATCTTTTGTGCCAATCCATCCATCAGATGTGAACATATTTCATTCTGGACCAAGTGCAGAGCAAGCAGCAACCTCTAGGGCAGAAAAGTGAACCTATCACGGAAAATATGCCAAAAACTGCAGTTCCTAAAATACAAGTGAATCCTCATAGAGCCCCACATTAAAACTTTACAGCAGGAATAAACATGTTTACAGCCTGGTGCAAAAACGGTTTTCATCGTTGGAGCCAACTTCCTTGGTCATGACAACTGTACAAGAGGTGAATGTTTGTAACTCACCTGTTTCAACTATGCTAATGCTTAAATTTTGCATAATTAAGGGTGTGTCCGCCTTAGGTGCCCTGTGGGTACTGTCAGAGGTAGCTAACCTCTTCATTCTGTCCACCTCAGTTGCACCCATGCTCCACCTCTTTGCCCAGTTTTGGATTAGCTGGAAGTGAGCTGAGTCTGCCACGATGGTGACGGCAGGAGCCACCACACTGAGCTTCACAAGAGCTCCTCAGAAACCAAGGGGTGACATCATGGAGACTGCATCCACTATTTATTATACGGTCTATGATGCTGACAGACAGAGACATGCCATGAGACCCTTAATGGGTTGTTTTGAAAGATGTCAAACTTTGGACGTGACAAAGTTTTGCCAGTTTTAACGTCTAAGGTCTATTTCACATACCAGAATGAGGAGCTGATCATTTTCACTGACAGATGTCCACTTTCACTGACTTCGCACTCATCACTATACATGGAGCTTAATGGGGAAAGTAGAATCCAGAGCCCAGAGCCCAGCTTGTTCTTCTGCTAAATGGTCATCTTTTGATGCAAACTCCACATTAGACAGCAGATGAGTCAACAGTAACAAAGCAAAAGTCCTCAACCCATTGTACATGCTATTAAATGGTCTATACTTATTGCAAGAAAGAGTGTAACGTGAGATGTGTGTGGAGGTTTGCTTGTGTGCATTGATTACATAATGCCGTTGGCAAGCAGTCCCTGCTAAATAAGAGCTTTCATGCTTCCTGCTTGTTATCAATAGATCCACATTACTTTGTACCTTTGTTGAGACAAAAACTCCCTGCTGTCACAGTGTTTGGCTACTTAAGTGTTTTTTCTCTGCATTTCATACAATATGTGCAGATACAGCTTTTGAGCAAAAGTTCTGATGTCTGAGATGTTTGTTCTCTAAACAGAAGATATTTTACTCCTCTGGATTTTTCAAAAAAGACATGGTAATACCATGTTTTGTGTGTTGACTTATTAAAACTAGAGAACAAAAGAAAAACTCCATATTAATTTTGAATATTTAGTTATGCTTCATAATCTTAAACTAAACCAAATCACAAGGTATTTTTTACTGTTACTGTAATACATCATTTTAGTAAAGATCTCTCCATGACATTCAGTGCACACCACAGTTTGTACAAACCAAAGCAAGTTAGATACAACATAAGCAAGTCAAACTGCTTCTCTTACCAAACCAGGGTCAAACTGAAGTTTACATCCAATAGATGGAGTCCCGACCTCCCGACAAATTCGTTTGTAGTCTGAAGTTTCTTCACCAAAGAGCATCAGCACACAGAGACAGGAGCGAGGGATTAGAACAGGAAAGGAAAGTGCCAGCCTCTCCCTCTCCCTCCCTCTCTCTCTGCAGCACTCCTCCCTGCTGCCACCCACCCACCACATGCACAATGGTACAGTCCGCCTCCGTACTGCGGTACATGTAAGAGCATGCCATTTGGTTGACTGGTGGGGAGAGGGGGGGGGGGGGGGGGGGGGCGTGATGGGGACAGGGGTGGGGGTGGGGTGGAGGTGGGCGTGGAGGGGGATTGAAAGAGACATATGGGTGGCCGGTGGGAGGGGGATGGATGGATGGAAGGAGGCAGGGAGGCAGGGAGGGGAGGGAGGGGAGGGATAGATGAGGAGGTGGAGTAGGGGAGTGACAGATGTGTTGACTTAGAGAGCAGAGATGCATGATGAGATGCTTTCTGCACAATGATGGAAAGGTCCTGCAGCTTTACACACATACTGTATAATGTTGACTGTCTGTGTGTCAGGTGTTATACATGTGCCCGTCAACACTTTCTTTCTTTCTTTACTTACATGAACTAACTATTATGTAAGAAGCTGATATTAAGTAGATATATGTAATTCATTACATAGATGGTTGAAAATTACATTGTATTGTAAAAGAAGTTAAATAAAATTATTTGATTTTTTAAATATATTTTACGTAATGTTTATAAATCAGCTTCCTGACCAGCGAAGCAAAAATCAGGTGGCTTATGGATTATTTGTGAAGAATTCAAATGTTAACTAGAGGTGGGTGAGGAAGTGCCAGGTGAAACCAGACAAAAGGCAAAGTTCCACCAAAATTTACGACCCCCACATATGTTGTCCCTCACTGAAACAAAATTTCAAAGTGGAGCAGTTGTTGATCAGTTGACCACCAAAATCATCTTTGAGTCCAAGTGAACATGTGTGTCAAGTTTGAAAAAAATTCTGTCAAGGAGTTCTTGAGATATCATGTTCACAAGAATGGGATTGACTTGAAAATATAATGCCTCTGGCCATAAAAACATAAAGACATAAAAGTTATAAAAAAAAAAAAAGGTTTCCTTCAGGATACAGTCATGAATGTGCACCAAAAAATTTGGCTGGTCAGTCCAGTAGTATTTGAGATTTGCTGTGGACAAGCTGTAGGTGCAGTGATCACGCACATACACATGCACACAGAAGCGATCGCATGATCGCCTCCTGGCTTATGCCTGTTGGGGATTAATTTAACAACCTGCATCACTGGATTGATGAGTGAAGCAGCAGTGAACCATAAAGCCACTGCACAACACACAATATGTTGGTCAAGCTATATTAGCTGTACGTTAGGTAATACCATGGGTAGCTTTGGAGCAAAGAGTCTGCTGTATGTGGTGTCATCAGACTGTAGATGTGAACCGAACTTTCTGAACTGAGAACTGTACACTAGGCTTTGTGAATCAACTACTACATCCAGCATTACTCACCTACTGCTTTTGATGCCACTACTTTATTGGTCTTGTTTGGCAGTGTATCTAATAAACCACTAAAGCTACTACAAGGAGTTTTTAACTAGTTATGAAGCAGTGGCAATTTATTACTGATGTTTCTTTATTATCTACATAAGCAAACAAGACTATCCACAAGAACAAGACTGACTATTTCTACACACACACATATGTATTATATAGCTGTCCATAAAAAATGGATGAAACCAGCCTGCGTTTATACTTTATATTAAGTAGCACATTAACCAGTTAGAAGGAACCAGGAGGAGATTTTTATGAGATAATTTTATTCTGATAATACTTTGTGGTTATTATGGTGGAAACACTGCGACTTTTGTCCACAGGGGACTCCATATTACGAGATCAATAATACTCCAATTTCAGTCAAAATAATCGCAATATAACTGAAGAAGCTTTTATGAATTCCATGACCTGCATGACTGAGAACCTTCACAGACAGATTTTGATAATATTGATGATGATTAATTGTGCAGCCTGAGTTGTTCGTGTCCCCTGGTCCTCAGTTCAACCAGCTTGTTACCCAATGACTGGACATACTCATTAGCAGAGGCTGGTTTGCACATTTCTTCCAGCAATGCATATTCCCTATTGTCTGTTGATCATGGTTAAACATAAATAAGTAAATTAAAAAATACATCCACCAATAATATGATGTGCTATTAAGTTAAAATAATTTATTCTCATTTATATCATATGATAGGGCTCACTTGGGTGGTGCTTGACTGGCAGAATGATTATATGGGGATTTCTGAAGGTTACCTTAAAAGCTCTCTCTCTCTTTCTCTCTCTCTCTCTCTCTGTGTGTGTGTGTGTGTGTGTGTGTGTGTGCAGCACCAAAGGCAGACCAAATGGAGCGCTTATTGTGTGCTCATTAGTAGTTCAAGCTGGGAGGGAAACAGCCAAGTCATGCACTCACACAGACTTACTCTGTATTTCATAGTTGGGTGAAAAGATGCGTTTTAATTTATGTAGTTAAATCAAATTGTAGACCAGTAAAGTAAAACTCATCTGGTTTAGTGAAGATTGCAAATAATTTAAGCAAGAGCAACCAGAAATTACAAGACCAGTTTGGAGATGGAACAAACAAACAAACAAAAAATGGGCAGCATGTGGTCTGTAGAATCAATGAAGATGTCGCCCCTCTCTCTCAGTCTACTCTGTGATTGGTGCTGGGCTGTAAAGCCATTCTGGTGAAACGGAGTATTGCAACTTCCAGGTTCATTATGTGATGCGCACTGGCCCAAGAAGCATTTATTTCCATGCAAGGTACAGCTGTCTAACAGTGAATAAGAGTATCACAAGTAAAATTATTTTTATTATGCAAATTTGATACATTCAAACAATATTATCGGTCTAGAACAGCCGTAAATATAAATCATTTCATCCCTCAGCTGCCTCGGCCCGTGGAAATCTCAGACACACATGCTCCCAACTGGTTTGGCAGGAGAGCTTTAGCATGTACTCTCTATTTGTCCAAACATGCAGAGGTGTGAGTAGGATCAATTAATAGAAAGGATAATCAGAAGATTAATTCATAATGGAAGTAATCATTGGTTGCATTCTCATACTACGAAGGAAATCAAAATTAAAGCTGCAAGCAGCATTGGACAGGCCCTCACACCACAGTGCAAGTCTGGGCCTGGGGTGGCTGTGGCCCTGTTGCCAAATGCCGACTAGTCGATGAGTTTGATGTCACTTCCTGTCTCCACTAGGTGGGTCTATGACTTTGACTAAATCTTGTCATGTTTGTGTTTCATGGCAAGACAGCAAAACCTTGGATACGCCATGGACACGCCCTTCAAGCACAACATTCAAAATGGCTGACTTCCTGTTGAGTTTAGGCAATGGGTCAAACAGACTTTTTTTTGTGTATCTGAGCACCTGTGTACCAATTTTCGTGCATATTGGTGAAACATGTCATAGGTAGGTACTATTGTTTAGAGGGCCAAAAACTATATCAAACAAATTTTTTCACCACAACTTATGTGTCTCAAGTTTCATGCGCCATCATGTACGTTTAGCCCTTCAAAAATACGATTGAAAAGGATGGGCCCTAATAATCCAATAGGGTCCTTGCATCATTTGGTGCTGAGGCCCTAATGAGCTCCACCTCAACCAGCTAAACAGTAAACAGTCTATAGTGACTTCTTTTAGCAGTTTAAGTGCTTTTCCTGATTATACTTACATACTTTTACTGAGTTAAAACTTTTAAATCAGGACTATTACAGAGTATTTCTACAGTGTGGTATTAGTAATTTTCTTCAAGTAAAGGATCAGAATCCTTCCTCACCCACTGTATAGCATATAGCATAAACAACTGACAGATGTAGTAGTTAAATCTGAAACTTGTGTGGAAATACTATTACAGCATAAATATGATCTATAGGACTGAGGATATTAAAATCTACAACACATTCAGTCACCACTGACTCCAGACTGAACACACACAGGCTGACTCCCACTTTGATTCAGCATGTTACTGATGATGTGTCATATTTCAGATACTACAAATGTCCATCATCTTTGTGCCTCGGACACTATCAAATCCATATTCCACAATATGAACCTGCAGTCTAGAATGGATAAATGAGGATGACAAAGGTCCATCTATCCATATTTGGTTGCAGACCACCCCCTCAGACATATACACATGGTTTGGACCATCTGGCCTTAATCCCCTTGACTCACTCCCATCAGAGTGACACCAGTTGGTTTGGTAGGTGGGTTTGGTTTGATCTGCAGTCAGTAGATCAGGAGTAAAAAAGCAATAGATGTCCACAAACACACGCATGGGAAAAAGATCCTTAATCCCAGTGGCATACTTTGGCAGTGCAGTTTAAAGCTCATGGCAAAGGATTACATCTGACTGTCATAATCAGTCAGCCAGTCAACCAGGCAGTCAGAGAAGCAGGAGGTACTTCAGTGTCACAAGGAGTCCACACCTTTTTCAGCATTTAGAATTTAAAGCTCTCATGTCTCAGACCAGTGAGATCTGTCTCATTATGCCATCATGTTTGAGTTTGTCTAAAAATAAAAACTGAACACAACCCTGTAGTTGGATTGATTAAGCACATTGTGCTGCCTAGTCAGTTTTACATTGACTGCAGCAGGCAGTGCAAACCAAGCTGACGCAACACTTTGTCAAGTTCAAGACGGGTTCTAGGCCAGTTGTAGCTCCATAAAGCTACAGCTGATCCACTGCAACAGTTCTCACACACACAGCTGATACTTACACATATCTTATAAGATACCCAGCCAGTGGCAGATTCAGGCTGAGGGGCAGGGGCAAAAATAAATAAATAAATAAAATAAAAAAGGGCACCGCCTGTACATAGTGGGGCACCAGTGTGGCAAAAATCTGAATGCATTTCAGGTGAAACAATTCCAATTCCTGGTTTATATTGAAATGTTTTATTGCACACCAACTACTACAGCTCTGTAATAAAAACACACAGGGAACTATTTCACCATTTTAGTGCACAGGGGCCAAACAATTCTCTAGCACGATGGGCACCCTATATACTGCATTCTGTTTTCTGCACTGAAAGAGCACCTTAAAGGGCACTTTGTCCTCTAGAAGGGCTCCTTAGGCCACTTAACCATGTTTTGACGTCTAGAAAAGCAATTTAGAGGGCACTTTACCACATTCTGTTTATTAAGTGCACTTATCCATATTTTGTCCACTTGAAGGGCAACTTAGAGGGCATTTTATTGTGTTTTGTTCACCAGAAAAACACTTCAGAAGGTACTTTACCACATTCTGTCTACTAAGGGCAACCTATAGGGCACTTTATTGTGTTTTTGTGTTGTTTTTTTCAACACAACCATGTTACTATATGATGCAGATCAATGCCCTTCAGTGTCCCCAGGGTTTATTCTGAATTTGGTAAAAATACAACAAAATGTTAAATATCATTTTAAGCCTTCATATCATGTCAGCAAAACTCTGCTACAGGTACATTGAGAGTTTAATCTTGTGTAGTCGGCCCTGAGGGACTGAAATGTTTGGAAATATTCTCCTTCTCATAGAAAACCTAAAGAAAAAAGAATTCTGATTTTAACAAGAGTCTGGATGGATGACTCTGCAAATGACAATCTAACGTGGATCCAGAAGGCTGGCAATTCTGAGATTGATCTGCCTGGTTGGCACAACACAGCACATTAGATTGGATTAGACTGGACTGGACTGCCAAATTTTAGTGCCTGCCCATTCTATAGCCTGAGTACACTAAAGCAAATACTAATTACTTAAAAGGGTTTTGATTAATATATGACCTGTGTTCTGCCAGCAGAGTTCCTCCAACTCTCCTGCATCTCATTAAAACACACACATAGATTTCCTAAGAAATGTTGACCCAGCTGGCTTCGTTATGGCTAAAATTAAAACTAAGTTGCTTTCATTTGATCTTTGTTCAATTCAGAATGTCTACCGTGAGATGCATTTCTTTACAGTTCGACTGCCTCATAAAGCAGTTAGTTGTCAGTGCAAAATTGAGGAGGGTGAGGCTGCTGAAACAAGGCTCGTAGCATCTAACTGTCCACCACATTATCGAATACAATCCATTCCATTCTCGGAAGCACGGGGCCACAGTTAGCCACAAACAGTTCATTCTCACCTCTGAGGAAAACCAGGAGCTATAAGTGGGAGAATTAACAGAACTGACAGAGATGGATAACTAACTGAAAAACTGCATGTTACATTATATCAGCTGTGCTTTGAGCTAATTACTAACAACAGAATGCCAGTATGCACATAATGACAAAGCTTCCATACGATTCAGAAGGCAATGTTTACCATGTTCATCAGTTAGTTTAGCATATTAGCATGTTAATATCTTCTAGGCCTAAATAAAAACTACAGCTGAAACAAATGGAAATGTTAGTTCTTTGTTGTATTTTGTTATAAGCAAGGGGGGTTCTGGGTCAGTGTCCCTGTAACACTGAGTTTGGACCCCACTGTGGCCCCCCTCCAAGAGTCTACAATAATGATAAAATGATCACTTTCTTGCAATGATATGGTGCTGACACCATGTTATCGAAGCACATACTGTTACTGAAATAAATACCAATCATGATATTTTCTGCAAAATATTATGATAGTATGAGCCATGCATTGTCAAACACTTTGCCACAGAATGATGCAGTATATAACATGGATAAAACATGGGAGTTTTAAGAAAGTTTTCTTAAAGTATCAAAGTAATTCAGTGATAGTAGTCTGCAAATCCATGCATACATTGCAAATAACAACTCCTAATAGCTAATTTGGCTACTTTTAGTGGTGCTAATTTGCACAATTATATTTAAAAAATGCTATTTTATGTTGTTTTTTGTGTACTACTACTCTGTGCACTATTACTACCTGGGTCAAATGTGCCCCTCTGACAAAAAAAACAAAAATTGGCCCCAGTCTGGTAAAAATTGGTCTAGACAAGTACTAGACAAATTAAAATTCTGACCTGCTGATTTCTGAAAACTGATAGGATCAAGCATGGCAATCTGTTGAATAGTTTTCAGGATAGTTCACTTCAAATCACAACTGTCAACCTGTCAACTTAGCTCACTAACTGACTGATTACTGTGGGAATAAACAAGGTCAGCAAATATTTGTTTTGGAGTTACTAGTGCATTCATGTTGTTATTCCAACTTCAATGTATTCATGTGCTTTAAAAGAGACAGTTCACCCTAAAATCAAACATACATATTTTCCATGTTGCCTGTTGTGCTATTTGTCCAGTTAGAGGTGTGAGTTTCCAAGTTTTGGAGATACCAGTAGTGGACATGTCTGTTTTCAGGACTAAATGGCACTTGACATGTGCATGATGCAGTTACTCAATATAATGCACAGACCCTTCTGTATGCAGTTTTACGTAGGGAGTACTGTCTAGTTAGTAAAGAGAGGTATGTCCGGTAGATTCTTCCGCAGAAAGAAAGCAGTTCCAGTAGATTCTGCCGTAGAGAAAGTAGTCCTGGTCACAACAAGGTGTGTGGATTATCTTCAGTAACCAGTTCATGATTTCTTGAAAGAGACACTGCTGTTGAGTTTTTCAAATGTATTTTTTGATGCTTTGAGCACCACAAACCGAGAGACATCTAGTTCCATTACAACAGCTGATATCTCCAAAATTCTGCAACTCACATCAAAACTATCTGGCTTAAATAGCACTGCTGGTAAACATATATATATGTTTGATTTTGAGCTGTAATGTCCCTTTAAGTTGTAAAGTGGAAACAAGATGGATGCTACTGAGGGTAGAGTTGGATAGTGTGTGTTATATGCTAAATCCATTAGTAGGCTACCTGACTTGTAATCAACGTTAATACTAATAAATAACATTTCTTAATTAATCCAGGTAATTCTATGTAGACAGTAACTAATTGTTATTATCTATTGCTGTATTACAAATAACATGTGACCAAAAATTAAATGAAATATGTGAATTAATGAAAAGTTAGAAACCAAACTTTAATGTTTGTCTGTCATATTTCTGCATACATTATGTTAACACACAACTCAAACAACTCAGAAATCATTTTTCCAAATATTCCAACATTTCATGAATCCACTAAACAGCCATACATTACAAATGTGTGTTCTCTGAATTTAAATTACGCTGTTACTCAACATCTGTGAGGCCTGCCATCCTCCAAGTGAAATAACCAGTTAATGAGGTTGTCTGCAGGGAGTGAGGAGAGCAGAGGAGGAGCAGCCAGCCCTCCGTCCCCTCCCCACTGCTCCTCATGCTTTGTCAAATATAGAATCCTCCTTTAATCAGGTGTGTGTGTGTGTGTGTGTGTGTGTGTGTGTGTGTGTGTCAGAGGCAGGAATGGACATTATGGTTGGTTTTAAAACACCTACAGACTGTAGCGTAACTTAAAGGGACAGTTCACCCCAAAACGCATATTTTTTCCTCTGGCCTGTAGTGATAGTTATTCATCTAGGCAGTTATGGTGTGAGTTACAGAGTTTTGGAGATATCGGCTGTAGAGATGTCTGCCTTCTCTCCAGTGTGATGGGACTGTTGTTGACTTTTTCAAATTTATTTTTTGGGCAAGTGCCATCTAGTCAGACATAAAATATCTCAAGAATTCTGCTAATTGCATCCAAACAGTACAGATGGAACTACAGGCCAGAGGAAAAATATGTATTTTTGATTTCTTGGGTGAAAAATGAGACCTCCTCTGTTGTCTATAACAAACCAAGGACTGATTTCTACGTAAAGGACTGGAGGTGGTTTATTTTGGCTGTGGCGCTTACATGCTCTCCTGAATGCCTTGCCTCTGTTCAGCTCCATTATATCAACGATATGCACTACTAACATTAGCTTAGAAGTGAAGTCCGCAAATGTCAACAAATGCCTCAACTGAACACAAGCCGAACTTGTGTATGTCACTGTTTTGGCCAATGCCCAGGATGCTCACTTGCAGCTGCAGAGTGTAAACATGGGCACAAGCAACAAGATGCTGACTGCAGTTCAGTTCAGTTAATGGCCTCTGGTGTAGGGATATCACAAGAACCGATACATTGGTACCAAGTCAGTGCCAAAATTTTGAAATGTCTTGGTACTAGTTTTTTCTTACAACACTGTAGGTACCAGAGATGCAGCTCTTACAAGTGCTGTAGTCTGCTGTTAAATACTAGGGGAAGGACAACAGCTACCAGTGCTAAACAACAACAACTACACATGTAAGATAACAGCATGTGCAGCTGCAACAACAGCTCCACTTCCACTTGTCCAAAAGAAAAAGTAGTGATGCGTGGACTGACCCAGTTAACCCATGGAGCGAATGGGTTAAGATCTACTTTCTAGAAAACAGGTACGACGGGCAGGTCAAGTTGACGAAGCAGCAGTTGGAGTATTAATGACTTCCAGAAAGACTGCATGCAATAGTCCTCCTTCCTTCCTTTCCTTCTCTGTCTCCCTCTCAGTCAAACACACACGCTGGCTGCAGCGGTGCACACAGCAGCGCATCCAGTGCGCTCTGTCAGCTCAGCTGATCAGGCATCTTAGGTTGCAACAATCCCCAAAACTGCCCGCAATATCCTGGAGGGACTGAGAAATCACTTTTGCATGACTTTCCAGACCAGGCAACATGACATCTCCTGACAGTGATTTGTGGAAGGCTCAGTAAATCTCCCCCTCAGTCTTTTGTCCTAGAAGCTCAGAAGAGTTTTGTATTTCAGATGGAAACGAGAAACAACAATGGCTGAATTTTATTCTCATTTTTATCTCTTTGACTTAGGTATCAAGAATTGTGGAAATTTACTTGTATTTGTATCGACTTAATTTCTGGTATTTTCTGAAAATACCACACAGTACCTTTAAGTCACCGACAGCCTGCAACAACTCCAGCAGAAAAAACATAAACCCGACAGAATTCCCAGATTTCCAGTCCCCTTTTCTGCTTCCGTCATTGCTTACCTCCTTCTCTCATCCTCCCTCCTCCTCCCCCCACCCTCACTATCTCTCTCCTTTTCTTCCCTGCATTATAAATCAGGCTGAACACAAATAGCACTCTCTCTCATAGCCCTCTACCACTTCTTCTCTGCTGCAGTCTGTCGTCTTGTCAGCCTGTTTAACTTATAATTTATGAATTCACTGGGGAGCTCTGTGACTCAGTGCAAAATAGTAATTCACTCTGCATCCATTGTAGAAATTAGTTTTCAAGCATTCCTCAAGATAATCTATGTCTTCTCAGAGGGCTGACTTCTTTTTCATGTTTGGCATAAAGCTGTTTCCGGGGTGGAATCAGATACACAACATGTACACACATAAAGCCATGTGATAGGTGATAACTGGTCTAACAAAGTCTTGCTACCAGCTGAGTGATTTCCAAGCTATGAATGTGTTCACATTAAAGAGTCAACAGACATTCAGTATCAATAGCTCCAGATCAGACAACTTAAATTTAGATCAAATAAGATCTCCAGAAGAAAACACAACTAAAATATGTGCTGTGGAAAGAAGTACAGCAAAAGAAACAAGGCATGTTGAAGGCCTCATGCTCACCACACTGTCAGCATTTTAAGCCAAGGCCATCTCTCCCTGACTTGGCTGCATCAGAAGGACTAACCACACCCAAGCTTCTGGAATTCATAATATGCTGAGCTGGTGCCAGATTAAAGCTGCACTTAACAATATTTTTATGTTAACAGTGGATCCAGTGACTCAGTGTAGAGTGAGAGGTGTTGTTCAGAGTGGTGGCCTCACAAAAAGACTTCTCAGCAGACTCTGCAGTTCCCCTCACCTCACATTTACAAAGTTCAAGATTTCAGTGTTTTGTTTTTCACTTAATCTGCCGCCATCAAGTGGCCAAAAAAAAATACATGTTTACATTTGGTTCATGTCACATAACGTGTCAAAATGTATCACAAAGTACTGTTAAACAGGTCTCCAAATGGCTGGTCATTAGATTTATTTTGCTGCCTATGCTAACATTCAGATTTTTCAAAGTTAGCTTGAATGATGATTGCTTGGGTTACATCCAGATGTTTGTCAAATAAGATGGTCAGTTGTGGCTAATTGTACAAAAAAAAAAACAAAACTTAATTTGACACCTGCCATGAACATGAAAGAATCTTTAAGAATGCTTATAACTGTTAATTCCCATATGGTCAGTTATGTCATCTTTAAAGCAAAATTGACATTGTCTAAGATATCTTTGTTTTACAACTTGACATTGACTAGAGCTGAACAATTAAACAAAAGTTTATCGAAATTGCAATATGGTCTTCAGCAATTTTCAAATCGCAGGATGCGCAATATGTGTTAAAGGCGAAACGTGTGTCAAAATACCATTTTAAATGAAATATTGTGGTGCTGCAGACGAGTCCCTGCCAACACGTCATTCTCTAGACTTCAGAAAAAATCTTTGTCTAGAACAGATCCCTGAAAAAAAACATAACATACCATAACTGTTTCAATAATAATCAATGAAAATGAGAATCATTTTGTAAAAATGATCCTTTCTTCTAATAGCTCAAATTATATGACAACTGTAATATCAGTCAAAATAACTGCAATTAGATAAATCTTCAAAATTGTTCAGCCCTAACACTAACATGACATAACTGTACTAACACCTGTCATAAACACACCATAGCAGACCTAATTATCAAACATACTACTCATCTTTTAACATTACATTAACTGGATCTGAACTACAATGGTACATTTCAGACTTGTCATAAAGATGTCATTAAAGCCAAGATATTCCACTAGGGGTCTCTCACATTAAAACAATAACAAAAGAAACAGTCTGATGATATCATGAAGTAGCATGGGATCATGGGAGTTATTGTCTTCATTGTTAACACTACTGCTACAAAAATGTATCTGATTTGACTCAGACGTTATAGGAAGTAGTAGCCAGCAGGAAACACTGTTACATGGAATTATTTACGGATTTCTTAGGATTTCAGCATTGTTGGAAACATTTGGGATATTGTCTACAAATATAACATAAGTGCAACTTTTTTAGACATTTCAATGTGTAAATGTTACACTGTTAAATGATTTTAGAACTGCTGCACAAAGAAATCTGAGAACTCCCATCCATCCTTTCACCCATCTACATGAATATTTGCACTTTCAAGAACATTTTAACGGTTAAAAGGGGATAAATGAACGAATTATGGGTAGCTATGGGACTGTATCAGTCCACTGAGTAGTGGTTGCATCATGTTTTAGTCATTCTAGTGTTTCTATGAAGCTGCCATCTGCTAACTACTAATTATCAGCTGCTGGCATATATGTGTGTGTGTGTGTGTAGTGTGTGTGTGTGTGTGTGTGTGTGTGTGTGTGTGTGAATTAATTAAGATTAATGTGTGTAGTCTGTGTGTTAATTAGGATTAGTGCATAAATCCAGATATGGTAATATCATCCTGATGGCATTTTATCATTCCAACTTTTTCCTCCAAAAATGGAACTTTCCATACAGTCATAAAGCGTCATGTCACATGTAAAAAATATACAAAAACACAGCATAACAGAATAACAGACTCATGGTTGAACCTAGCTAAAATGCTTAGTATTCTACCCCAACACACAAGGAGGCATATTATGTAACAGCTGGGGAAATCCGTGAGGAAGGGTCAGATAGAAACATGTGCACCTTGATGGCACTCATACGGCTCATAATCCATTACTACATTAAAACACATCCAGTTTTTGTCTGTCATGTAGTTAAATGTTTAAATAACCAGCATGTAGTTCAATAATATGCGCTCATGCTTTTATTTATTTAAATCACCATCATCATTTTAAAACAAATAATATGCTGTCTTGTAAAGTAAGAGTATCTATCACCAACCGAAACGCATATTTGAATGATAATGATAGTTAAAATAAGGATAAATAAAATTCTAATGTAGAAATTAAATAGATGGACAGGTTTACTTGCCTTGTCTCCTTTTGGATCAGGGAAGGCGGGCGGGATTTCCCTCTGCTCTCTGGATGCTGGAGCACTGATGCAGAGAGAAAGAGGGATGGGGGGGGAGGGGTGTTAGGTTTCTTGATGCAGTCTAGACAAGGTCTGAATACTTATCAGCTCCATGTGTTTGTGTGTCTGTGTGCATGCGTGTGTGAGCGACACCCCAGCGAAACAAGCAGACCCCCCTTAATATTCTTCAGTTTGTCAGACACATATATGCACACATTGCATCCATTTCACAACACTGATAAATTAGAGTGGAATAAAATATCAGTGAGTCAGTGCTGTGCTTGTACCCAGAACCGAACCATTATTTGATAGCTGGGAACTGGACCCATGCAGAACCAAGAAATGTCGGAGTCAGGCGAAACAGACCTAATCAACACAGATTTCGAAGCTGATTGTTATTAACAAGTTAACACATTATGAATGTTGAGTGTATTGTCAGTTCACTTTCAGTTGTCAAGAGAGAAAGTTGTCTTAAGGTGTTTTTGTGTCATCTTAATCGTCAGATGATTTAACATCTGCCAACAAACTGATTGTATTGTCCACTTTATCTACATCTGCAGCTGTTTTTATCTGGATCAAACAGTTATAATGCGCAAATGCACATAACTGTTCACTTTTGCAGCACTACCTTTAGTCCTTTTTCCGTTTCATTTTTAGTTGTTCAAACTCCTCTTTCTGTCTTGATTTCACTTGATTGTTTTACACTTGACCTCTGACTTGGATGAAGAGATCCACTTGAAGGAGTGGGGGGAGGTGACAGCACCACTTCTTCCACCTGCCCTCAGGCATAGGTAGCGTATTAACAATTTGGGGACTGTGTAATCCCATTCAGATGGGCTGTTCTAACATTAACTGGACCACCACGGCTTGGTGTAGTAAAGGGAAGCTATTGAAAACGGGGCTGCAACATGACCCCAACTTGATATATGGATGGTAAATGGACTTGCATTTGTATGGTGCCTTTCACACATACATTCATATACTAATGGAATAGACTGGCATGTAAGGTGCCTCTGTTCTTTAGAACCACCCTCATTCACACACACCGAAGCCTCAGTATCTTGCCCAAGGATGCTAAAACATGTAGACTCAAGGGAGGCGGGGGTCAAACAGCCAATCTTCCAACCAGTGGACAAAATTGCTCTACCCACTGAGTCACCAACATCTAAGCTTATAATCTATCCTCCTTGCTGAGAAAGTAGGTAAAATACATTCAGGTTCCACACACACAGCACTGCCATCATGAACAATGCTGTTTAATCAAGGTCAGGTCTTCTTGGATCCACTTGGGTATTATGCATAATGTTAAACACACTCTCGACCCAATCTGGACCCAACTGACAATACAAAGGATTTGGGTTTGGGTGGACACGCAAAAACCTCTAACTTGTACTTCCGTGAGCAATGAGTTAAGATCTAGCCCTCAAAAGCCATAAATCTTTTACACATTTTTCCATACTAATTTCATCAACGATTTCTAATTTGACTTGGAAGTATTAATGGTTTGTCTAATGCTTTGAATTTTATCCATAAAAAGGAAGCAAACCATTTAAATTTACCAATGAATAGAAGTTCGGAGACTAGTTTGGATGGATACCATCATTCCTGAAAAACTGGGGAAAAAAGGGGGGAGGGGAAGGGGAATGGGACTGGACACAGATGTGATTTGCAAACCTTTTCAGTGTAGTGAACAAGTAGATAAAGTCAGTTTTCAATACTTCAGACTGTTGTTTATGGATGTCATTGCCTGGAAATTTTAGGTTCATCATCTAGAACCTCAAGGGCTTTATTGGCTATAGATCGCAGACTGTGGCATCTTGGAGACAACACATCATTGCTGAACTTATTCTGACATTTCTGATGATTGAGTCACCTATAACCAAGGGTATAAGCTAACATGGGTGCTGACCTGTGGACTGAGCTGGTTATCCTGGAGGACCAGTGCCGGTGCAGTTCACAGGGATCAGAAGGCGCAGGTTTCACTCATTCTTGAAGGTGGTTGTGTGAGAGTAGCTATCCCGGTTATCATGGAAGGGTGTTGATCTAGCTTTCCCAACACCTCAGACTTTTTGCTCAACTGGAGGAGTACAGGAGGAGTTCCTTCCTCATTTCTTTCCACCCCAGACAAACATCCAGGGATCCAAAGGAGTGGGTGTGGGACAGTTTTTGGGTTGTCTTGGGTTTAACACCAAGCCTGGGTGAGAGAGCTTCCTCAAGGATCAGTGATCTGATGATCAGAGGCTCTGACTTCTCAGTGACAGAGGGACCAATCCAGGGAAGAGTGTTGTTATTGCCGGGGAAGCTCATCCTCTCGGATCTGATTGAGGCTACAGATCATCCAGGGCAGTCCAGTGGAGTGAATGGAGGCATTGATGTTGAAACATAACAGCAAGGTTAGATTGTAGGTTAGTAGTAATACTGCTGACAGCAGACTGAAGATAAAGTGGTAAAGTCTTTGATGGTGGGTGCAGGATCTGCTAATTCAGCAAGATCCACGATGGTGTCATCTGCACACAGTTAAAAGTCAGATTAAGATCATTAAGAACCAGTTACCCAGAGACATGAAGTTGAAAAGGGGCATTAAGAACTCTGCATCATCTAACAAAGTGACATATTATTGATTACCTTATCATTATTTAATGCAATAGCAAATTATCCAAAGATAACAATCATTAATCAGTGTTCACCGTGCTGTGTTTGTTTCTCTAATTGGATGGGTTTCCTCCTGTTGCACGTCTGGACTCCTTAATTTTGCCTGCAACAGGTTGCAATTCATCACTGACATGCAAAAGGAGACAGAGAGTGTAAGGGTGGGACAGACAGACAGACAGTGAAATCTTTGTGCAGGGATGCATTCTGTTTTCTCCAGACAGATTTTCCTATATTACATAATCATATGTTACACACATACACACATATAAATGAAGGCATCCCTGCTACAAAAACACATACACCCAGGTGCAGTTTCACATCCAATTCCACATTATATACAGTTACACACATTGCATACACTTTGACTTACATGTATGCATACACACACACCCATACACACATGTCAAGAGTGCCATCAATTTGTCCTTAGTAGTGTTGCAGCAGTCTTTCATATTTCATGCTCACGGGACACAGTCACACCGTGGTTCATATAACATGAGACAGACGTGACATACCGTCGCCCTCACTTTTAAATGTAAAGAAGGACATTATGTTTTATTCTGGGATCCTCTCAAACATATATACATATATATATATATATATATATATACATATATATATATATATATATATATATATATATATATATATATAGTATGCTGAAGTTAATCTCATAGAAATAACATCCGCATTCTGCTTTGGGGTGGAATTTTGAATTATGTAGACTTCTTCTGATCTACAGATATGATCATAAATATTCATGACTGGTGTTTTAACAGCATGGATGGTTATATCAAATAAATATGTTAGGATGGGTGGTTGGCCTGGCTACATTTTGTACATTCCTAAACCTTACGTTTTGTGCAGTGATTTGTGGAGGTCCACCAAAGGGTGCTGAAGTGCAAAAATAAAAGGCAAAATATGCAAGCAAAACAACACACGGAGGAAAGAGACAAGTTAACACACGTTTATGTTAGAAATGTTCCTGATAGTCTTCGTAAAGGGAAGAGATTAGAATGAGTAATGTGGCAGAGTCTTATTTTCAACAACATAACAGTCTATGAAGGGATGAGGGATAATACTTGCCAACTGTATTTCCAATCACTATGACCCGTCACAGTGGCCTTGTGTCATTACAGACATTCTACAGTTAAGAAGAAACATTCACATAGAAACACTGACCTCTGTTGGTAAAACTGACTCATGGCATCATGGTATTTCCAAGCACCTTGGAGGATCCTGTTAGAATATAACCCAATAAACTAAATATTATAACATAAAATGCATTTGTCTTATTATCCTGGCATTGTTACTGTTACAAAACACACAAGGACCAAAATATATTAATATTAGTATCTGGAGATGTAGCTGGGACTCAACCTGAGTCAACCCATCCAATGAGCTGGTTTTCCACATTCTCTAAGGTACATGCAGACAGCCTGGATGCAGATGGTCCAGCTAAATGGCCAATCAGATGACTACCTGCATGACTTCTCTTCAGACACTCATCCTGTTGCTGTATTCCATTCAAACTTTGCTTTATGCTGTATTCTAATAGACAACAATGTGCATTGTCAAGTGTGTATTTCTGCCTATTTGAATGTGTGTCATGTGTCATACACCACCACAATTAAGTGGGAAAAAGTTTAACTTTACTATGTTGCTTTGCGTTTAAGGATTTGCTGTTTATTGTAAAAAGGCTACTTGATGCTATTGAACTTGATGCAGGGCTCTACTTACCTTGCAAGGTGGTGCAGCCAATCAGTGTCCGAGGAGGAACTACTGGCAGCTATGGGCGTGGTTTAAAGTGTGCTAACAGCGAGAAGCATCCATGGAAGCAACTCATCTTGAACAAACAATGGAAGTTCCTGAAAATGTTAGCATAGATACTGTGATAGCATCAGTTAGATCAGACCTGGAGAGTATTTCTTCATTGAAAAAGATATTTTCGCTCTACCAACCTGTTTCAGCAAGAGTTTGATCTGATTGGTTGAAGCTGGCCTGTGTTAAACCTGATAGACAGATGGTTCCTCCAATCACCTGCCAGGTGTTCTTTTCAAAGTGTCTGCCCTTTTCCAAACAGTTTCTGAGAACAGCTACCCAGATGGTTCTGTATAACAAACCATCTGACATGTCAGGTTAGAGCTATAGGCTTGACCTCAAAGTCTCACCCCTTTTCAGCTAGCTAGTTAGCTAGTGTTTTGCTAACATTAGCTAACTTAAGACGCGACTATACTATGTTGTTTTTACCGGTAGGGGCAATACTTAGGAAATGTCAATTGTTGTTTAGTTTGAGTTCTCATAGTAGAAACAATAGTAACAGCTACGAGTTTTAACAGCAATAGGAGCTTCTTTTTTTGTTTTGTCTTCTTTGTTTACTTCAGATAGATGCATGACATGACCTGCCATGGTGGTCTTACCCTTGTTATGTCAACAATAAATTTAAAGATTGTCAACCTCAACCAAGACATCGTGAATGACTGAGGGGAACAGGTTATTTCTGCTGTAACCACGGTGTGTATATACATATATATATATATGTATGTGTATATATATATGTAGAAATCTAGTTAGGTAGCTAAGTTGTCAATTCTGTAGATAATACTGAAACCTATTTGGGACTGTAGGTGGAAATGCTGGTGACCAGACGAGAGTGAAGGGTGAAAGCATAATGTTACTTAACAAAGGAACATCTAAACAAAAAAATAATAAACCAACAACAAACATAAAACATATTAAGCTAAACAATTTCAACATTTGGCACCGAGGTAATCCAAAAGTAACAGAAAGTAATAAAGTTGCATTACCCAAATATTGTGATACCTGAATTAGGCTACTGATTATATTTTGTATCAGAATACATTTTTAAAGTAACCCTCCCAACCTTGTTTATACAAATATTCAAATGACATTTTAATATAAAAAAAAGTATGCAATTATTTACACACACATACAGTATAAACCTACACACATATGCAAGTATGTACAGCAGGTGCATGTCCATGACATTTACTGACATTATTACTTATGTTGTACCTTGTAGTACATTTAATGGATTTAGTGAAGTAGAAATGCACATAACTCTTTGCAGCTAATAAAGGTCCTGAGTATCTAATAAACATCCTGAGTGTGAAATAAAGGTCATGATGTGGTTAGGGCTGGATATCAAACTTCTACATTGTCACAGCAACGACCATCATAAGCAATAAGCTTATGATGCTGCTGATTGGCTGTCTACATTGCACGTCATAGAGGTATGCAAGAAAAACACTGTTAATATTACACCCAGAGACAAGGATCACAGTTTGGTTTTTGTTAACACACGCTAATGTTAAGTGAGCTAACCTGGTAAGCTAACCTCTTCACTCATCGGTGAGTCTGTTCATGACATCGCCTAGTGGGGTGGAAGTCCCAGCGTATCTTGTCCTCGCCACAGCAGGGATGGATATCCTGGAGCTGAGTGGAAGAGTGTTTCTGGTGGTTAATGTGGTGCTGTTTATGGACTGACAGGTTAAAGTAGAGAAATATACATGTTGGATGGTTATCAGACTTGGACTAGCTGCTATTTACCACAGAGAAAGTAAGAGGTTTCACTCTACCACTATTGATTAGTACCACAAGTGTCACCTACAGAGTGAGTCCATTCTTCTTCTACTTTGGTTTAAGCAGACTACTGTTTGCTTTTAATGTCCCTTTTGACAATTATTTATGTTTTATATAGTCAAAAACTGAACAAATATTCCATCGGTTTCTTCATTTTAGTCCAGTTATCCAGGCTGAGTAAAGTGTAAAGTAAAAACAGTTTCACCAGCTGCTCCCAGCTCTTTATACAGCTTCCACATTTGATGTGACTGTGCCGTAATGTGTAATGTAGGATTCTTTTTGTTGAAATAAATTTTATAAAATTGGAATCAAAAAAGGTATCAAGAAATGGTATTTTCAAGATATCTGTACCAAAACTTTACAACACCCAGCCCTAGCAGTTGGAGCTCCTCATGAATGATGGACTACGGATGCAGTACTTTCACCAGAGCACTTATGGCTTTTGACCTGAGATTGACTACTAAATCTTCTTCCACAGTCACTGCAGCTGAAAGGTTTCTCTCCTGTGTGGACCCTCATGTGTTTCTTCAGACTTCCTGTTTCCCTGTAACTTTTTCCACAGACAGAGCAGTCAAACGGTTTCTCTCCTGTATGAATTCTCATGTGCACCACTAGTCCTCCTCTGTGGGCAAATTTCTTTGCGCAAACCTGACAGCTGAAGGGTTTCTCCCCTGTATGAATCCTTTCATGTCTGCGCAGGTTAACACACTGGCTGAATATTTTCCCACAAGTTGAGCAACTAAATGGTTTCTCACCAGTGTGGACTCTGTGTCGCGTCACATCTGTTTTTTCACCAAAACCTTTATAACAGATGCGACAACTAAAGGGTTTCTCCCCTGTGTGAACTCTCATGTGCCTCTTCAAATCTGCACTTTCAGTAAAGGTTTTTTCACATAGGATACAACTGAAGGGTTTCTCCCCTGTGTGAAATCTAACTTGTCTCTTTAATTCTGATTTTTCACCAAAACCTTTTCCACAAAATGTGCAGCTGAATGGTTTCCCTCCTGTGTAGATTTTCACATTTGGCATGCTAATAACTGTGTCACTGCCACAGAGTTTCTCTTTCTGACTTACACTGTCCTCATTGTACTTTAGAGTTACCAAACCTGACAGAGGTGAACTCCTCTCTTGTGAATAATCATCACTGTTTTCAGTTTCGGGATCAGAAGAACTTGTGTTTTCGTCACTTTCTTGCTGTAAATCACAAGCTGGACCAAAGATCCTGCCTGGTTCTGATGCTCCACAGTCCTCTCCGTCAGCTCCTGTTTCCATCTGTTCATCAATCTGTCTGTGATGAAGCTGGGAGGACTGAACTGTCTCTTCATCATCTTCACCCTTCACAGCAACAAGTCCATGTAGCTGTTCTTCCTCCTTACTGCTCCACAAATCCTCCTGTTCCTCTTTTATATGTGGGGGTTGTTGGGGCTCTTGGTCCTCCTGGTTCAGAATGATTCTCCACTCCTGCTGCTCAGAGGGAAGCTCCTGTTTAATTACCAGCAGCTGGAGAACATCTAACAGACAGAACAAGAACAGAAGTTGTTTAACTCAGCATCAGCCTGTCTCCTTGAGAAGCTCCCCCTGCCCACATCTATAGAAATGATAAAGCTTTTGTCAAATATGACATTACGATTCAGTGAAATATACTATAGAAAAAATAGTGTGTTAATCACTTAAGCAACCTGTGAAAAACCTAAAGCAAATGCCGGTCAGCAAGTCCCCAGTTTGGAGAAGCAGCAGGAGTACTGGTGTGGGAAGCTAAACAATGTACTGCTGTGGACAGGGTCAGGAACAAAATATATTTAGTAGTATAGTCAACTGAAACAATCAACATCAGTTTAAGTGTACACTACATTCACAATATTTTCACTGCTTCACCTTGCTGTCAGACAGCCTTTTCTGATGGGAAACCACTGTTATACAAGCCAAATATTGCTCTGTTCACAGCAACCACACTCCTTTAGCAGAAGCAGACACAGACACTTGAAAGCACTAAAGTAACACAACACATATTGATTTTTTAGGTGACTAAATTACATTTTGCTGCTGATCCTCTCCACAACAGTGCACTGCTTCCAAACTGGGGGTGTGTGGACCATCATCCGCTGTAGGTACACACTGACTATGGGCAAGTACTTCATACAATCACACTTCAAATAATACAACAGAGTGGCAGGTGCTGCTCTACAAAAACAGTCTGTAGAGACAGAATGTTTAAACATCTAACACAGTGAATTAAGGATTTATTTCAACAGACCAGAGCTGGTGATGGTTGCAAAATTGGAAAGACTAAAGAAGACGGCTTTGGTGAGTTTTACGTTTTTCTGTCGAGTCTAAATGAAGAATGTCTTACAAGGAGTTAAGGAGCCAATGAAGCTCGTGTTAGATCAGTAAAAGGGGGAATTTTGAATTTTTCTATTTAATGAGGAAAGTGGGTGTGAGAACGTTTCATTTCTTGTCACTTTGTGAGTTCAATTTGTTTACTGGATGTAGTGAACGTAGCGTATATAACATAGTGAACTTGCTGCTTACAAGAATGTCACCAATCACTCTATTGCAGCCAGTAGGAAAATTTTAACCCCCTGATACATTTAGGCAGCCCCTCTCATCTAGCATGAATGCCTTAATGGCCCAGTTGTTGTTATCAGCAAAGTGGGACAGATGACAACTTGTGAACAGCAGTGTTTTGATTTATAAAATGAAAATAACGTTGAATAAACTGGTATATAACCACTTGACTGCAGCACTTTGTAACCATGTTCAGCACAGACCAGCAAGCAGAGCAGCTGCTGCTGCTAGCACTGCTAACGTAAGCCAAATACTGATCTGTACAGTCTGAAAAGATGAAGCATTTAGTGCGCTGTTGTCATGTTTTGATGTATCATGTACAGTGTTTACAATGCATAGTGCAAAGTGTCACATTTCAGCTGCATTTAAAATGTGATCTGGCTACTGTAGAATGTGTTAAACAGTTTCAAATAACTCTTAATGCATGCAGTATATTTTCAGACAATGTTTAACATTACCAATTAATAAATTGTGCTCAATTTCTTCTACTTTCTACTTTCTGAGTGTTTTCTTAATGTTACACAAGTCGACTAATCTAGATCAAAATTTGCATTTAATCAACAGGGAAATTAGTTGCCAGGAACATCCCTAGCTGCAGCCCTACTCCCCTGGTGTTAGTCAGTTCATCGGACGTCTAATGGCTGCACAGCTAACTGAGCTAACTAGCTAATGGCAGCTACATTTAGCAGCAGTTAGCAGTTACTTTGGGGATGCTGCCATTTTTTGTAGTATGATCTCAACAGCTGGTTAAAATCTTGTGATTCTTACATATTTCTTTGTTAATGAACAGATGACTTTTTGAAAACCAACGTACAAACCTGGTGTGTTCACTTGGACCTCGGGCTTCACAGCCTCTCCCAGCAGCTTATGCAGACCTTCGATCTTCTCCTCGTACTCTGCTAAGGTCGCTTCAAACAGCCCAAAGATCTCGTCAACAGCAGTGCTAAGTCTCTGCTTCAGCAACAATCTCAGCCTCCTGCCTGGCTCTGATCCTGCACAGTCCTCTCCATCAGCTCCTGGTCCCATCTGTCCAACAGTCTGTCTCTGATGAAGCTGGGAGGACTGAGCTGTTTCCTCATCTTCTTCACTCTTCACAGGGACAGGTTCATGAAGCTGCTCTCCCTCCTGGCTGATACACACCTCATCATGCTCTTCTTTAATGAGAGTTACATCATTTCCTGAATCAAATCAGAAAGAGGGACCAAACTGAAGTTAGAGCACAAAATCAGGGCCCAGTTTAACCATGTTTGACAAAAGTAGAGTTGACAAAAAATGGTCAAAATCAATCCAAAATACCACTTTAAGACTCAGAGCCCCCATTATTGTCAATATACATGAAAGCCATCCCTCCTCTGAACTCTCCGGGTCTCTAGTTTGTGGTTGTGAAGTTTCATGAGGCTGTTATTATCCTACAGGTCACTATAGGTTATTTTATACACTTTTATTCACTAACATATGTGTAGATATCTTCTTACTGTGTGCACAAAATAAGTTTTCCACGTAAAGTTACCATCTGATTTTGAAACCTGAACAACAGCCAAGTTTGTTCTTACCACTGTGCATATGTTCATGAATCAGAATCATTCTAAACTGTCAGGCTCATCTGCTCTGTCTGCAATCTGCATTTTGCTACCCCCCATTTCTCCATATAAGGAAATACGTTTGCATGGAAAAGTACCATGGAGAAAGCAGTGAAGTTGTTGGAACTTCACATTCAGACAGAATCAGGTGTTGCTGCAGTGTTTGGGAGTGTGTGTTTTTGTATTCAGAGCTTAACTGCTGTGAAACAATCAGGAAATAATGTTTTATTTCTCTTATTGTCCGATTGATTTCGCCTCTCCACATTCAGTCTGTACCACGGACACACAGCTGCACTGCCCATGTCCAAGGAGGAGGACAGAGAAGACACACTGCAGATCATAAAAAGTATACCTTGGTCTGCAATAACTCAAGCCATGCACATTGTGCCCCTGGAGAAACAGAAAGTGTCTAAGGTAAAAAAGAAACCGTTTGACATCAAAGGTCATGTGGATAAAAGAAAAACAGAGCAGAAGAAAAATAAGGAAACAGGTGAAGGACAAGGAGCAACTGATCTGACAGATGAGAGATTATTCTAAATATCCGTTAGAGGAACAAGAAATAACAGTGAAAGTGAGGACATCCAGCGAGGATTTTCACCCAATTATTATCGTCTAGCACAACATATTCATATATTCATGCAACACAAACATAAAAACAGATAATCATGACATTTATGATAAAATACTACAAACAAGGAAAATAAAACAATGCATGCTCTGCATTTAGTAAAAAAGTGTGTTTCAACATTTTCTAAGACAGCGTCATCATATGTAGTGTATGCATGGTCTGAAGCAGTTCTAAATTTGTTCACAGAGTACGAACAAATTCACGCAAGAAAATATTGATGAATCCCAGATTTGTGCGTAAAACATTCGTATACACTGTTTGTGAATGAGGTCCATTGAATAAACAAGAGGCTCAGCTTTCCAGTCACATGCAATTTATCAAATTCCAGTACTATTTAGGGACCCAAGTACACAGAAGTATTCAAACAGAATCATGCAAAAGAACACATTTATACTGCATGCAAATATCTGCATGAGATTAACTCGTCCATCTTCACTCACAGCCTGTGTATCTCATACGGAGCTCGTTATGCTCATGCATGTTAATAATTATGAAAAAGACAAATGCAAACTACACTCTTATTGGCTCTGAGGCTGAGACCAGCAGCCCGTCCTGTCTACCAGCAGTCAGTCAGTTCACATCAGCAGCAGAGAGACGAGGACAGAGGACAGGATGAGTAACACTAAGGGCATGTTACTAAGCTTGGGTGGTGTCATGGTGTTACAGTATACCAGGGTATTTTAGAAATCCCGAAAGCATAATTTTCAATATCATCGTCAAGAATAAACTTATCTGAAACACAGAAGTTCCTGGGGTTTTTCATTGATGGAAAATAAAAATATAAAGTAAATGAATTTATTACTATAGGGAATTTAGCTAATAGAAGAATTATTTAGATGTAGAAAATAATAATTAGCTTGTCATTTCTGCCCTATAGCCTTGGTCTCCTTATTAATTGGTAAAATATTATATACATATACATATACATATGTATATATATATATATATATATATATATATATATACATACATACATACATATATGTTTAGATAAATATAAATATAGTAATATTCTAGAATATTTGTGAAGAAGTACTACTGTGATGTATATTTTAAAATACAAACATTAAAAATATCTATTGCACTGTTTCAAATACTGAGCATTCTGTGTGCACGTAAATTCATATTACAAATTTAAATGAAATTATTCGTGTTTTTTCATCAGGATGAGGAGGTCCTGGCCTTGTCATGTGGTGTGACTGTGATTTATCTAAAAATGAATTCTCTTCCTCAACATATTTAACATTTTTACAAGTTCTCATTAACATCAGAATGTTTAAAAACAAAGTAATTGTATTTATTTTGCATCTTTGTAAATCATAACCTCATATTTTTGTTCTATAATGTCTCATTACCTTCTTAATTAACAGGCTTATCCTGTAAATCACATAAAACTGATAAAAATGTTTTAGAAATACCATTTACTTAAGTATCAGTGATTAATAACTGAGCTACAGAAATTAGATATTTTTATTTTGAATTTAATAGTTATTGCTATTATTGGTCACACCAGGTGAACTGAACACCTTAAATCATTAAAATTCTATTTGGAAGAAATTCATAAATAGTGAACTAATAAAGAAATCCTCTATATTTAATTATATCTCTATATATAATACACTATATTTTCACTACATGCATATGAAGGGACAGCTCACCCCAAAATTAAAAATACATATTTTACCCTTGGAAAAGGCCAGGCAAAACGTGTATTCTTGATTGGGGGTGAACTGTTCCTTTAAAGCATTCATAATTACTTTGCAGATTTAGATTAAGACAAAATTTCAATCAACAAATGAATGACACATTATTTTAGATTAAAAGCTATGAATCAATAATCATAACCCAATAATATAACTGGATATGGGTTGGATCATACAATATATGGTTTGTATATTATTTTGACCTAAATCACCCAACTACAGCCGTCATGACAACTGAGTGGGAAAAGAAATTTGGTTTGGATTTTTGAATTTGGATACAGAATGGTTGGAAAATGGAAAAATGGAAAAGTTAAATGAAATATTTCCAGAGGTCATGGTTCATGGTGTTATGTTTTTCCTTTTTTTATTTCTGTATTTATTTTAGATGTAAGATGATGATGATAAAGGGCAACACCATATTCTGTAATCTTTATAATCAGGCTTCTCACAAAAAAATACTGGATATATTAGAATATTATTCTAAAATGAGTGATGCATGAGTCTGCATGAGTATTTTTACACTTTAAAGTGGGGTTTGTTTTGAAGCTTATATTTGATGTTGAGAGAATGTTTCTCCTGTTTGTCTATGTGGAAATGAAGCAAGACAATATCATATTCTGTCAGGCTCCATAATAAAAAATATCTGAAACAAATATATGTGTATATATTAGATATATATTAGAATATTATTCTGAGATGGTACTTTAAGTAGGCTGTATTCTGAAGCTAATACTCTGAAGCTCTTTTACTTGTTTTCACATTGTTGTATTGGGACCTTTTCATATGTAAATGAGCTAATTAGTTCTTTAACCACCTTCAGTAATAATGTGCACAGACCTGCCCGACTGGTCTGAGGTCTGTGTTCTCCTGCAGAACAGGTGTGTCCTCTGTACTCTGCCATGGTTCTCTCGAACAGCTGGTAGATCTCTTCAGCGGCAGCAGTCTGTCTCATCTTCATCACGGCTCTCAGCAGCTCCACTTTAGACATGTTCACTGACACACACACACACACACACACACACACACACACACACACACACACACACACACACTGACACCGCTCAGGTGTACAGCAGCAGTAACGCCGAGGATGTATGACGGATAAAACACGAAAAAAACATGAACACTGGTCCGTGCTGACAAACACGTACTAAACCACAAACACACACTCACACACTGCTAATCTTTGTTATACGTGCGATAACAAATCAAGAGCAAACTAACTAACTACCGCCACAGCCCTGTTTCAAACTACACCCGGCACAGTCCTTCTTCTTCTTCTTCTCCTTCTTCGTCTTCTTCTTCTTCTTCTTCTTCGGGGTTTTATGGCGGAGCATTATCGCCACCTACTGTTGCCTTAAGGAATCCTTAATGTTGGTCATAACGGTGACAGACAAACATTTTCCGAGGTGCTCCATGGTGTAAAAAGTTTAAGAAACACTGCCCTGTATTATCTTGAC
The DNA here is from genome assembly GCF_056507025.1 of Lutjanus erythropterus. NCBI lineage: Eukaryota > Metazoa > Chordata > Actinopteri > Lutjaniformes > Lutjanidae > Lutjanus > Lutjanus erythropterus. The sequence goes on along the minus strand of NC_139329.1, from coordinate 2,197,743 downwards.
ACTATTGAAAATATATGCACGTTAAAACATAAAAAAAATCATTTAGGCTGAGTTAACAGGCCAGCTCAATGTTTTGGCTGAATGGCAGGCTCTTGTTCATTTATCTCATCAGAAAAACAATATAGATATTTTAAATGCTTTAGAAAAGGTGTACTGTAGATATAAATCTTAAATTTGTGGAATTTCCTCCATAGCCTTTTATTTACTCTGTGACCCAAATAAAATCTCCTGTGTCCCACCTGTGGGTCCCGACCCAGTCTTTGGGAATAACTGCTTTGAAAAGGTGAAGATCTTTAAGAACATCGTTTCTAGTGTTTCTTGTGAAGTCCATGTTTGTAATCCCTTTTTACCCCCAGAATAGATTTTAATATGAGTCTTTCTCTGTCATATGTTGGGCAAATAAAACATACATGGTCAGTTGTCTCTGGTTGATGACACACATCACAGTTCCCAGTGACGTTTTCTAATGAGCTGTAGAGTAAAATTTAATCTGATATGACCCTGATATGATCTGGTGCAGATGTCTTCCATTTCTATTGTTGTCCCATAACTTCTGCCTTTGTGTCTTTGTGTCTGTTTCTTGTCTAATGAATGATCTTATTTCTGCTGTACTGATTGGTACTGACAGTTCTTTACAACTTGCTTTGAATCTGTTTTTTGCGAGTTGATCCACTGTTTCGTTTCCTCTTTTACTCACATGTGCTGGTATCCACAAAAACTGATCATCTGTTCCACATCTAACAATTTTATGTGACATGAGTAATATTTCATTGAGAATATCTTATTGATAGCTTGAAGATACATTTTTAAATTATTTAAGGGAATCTTCTTTTTCTTTGTCTTCTTCTGATTTTAATGGCAGATTGCAAACCAACATGTATAGGTCCACTGGTATACCGCCACCTACTGTACCAGTGTGTGCAACCAGAGCTTTATCTTCTTCATCTTACTTTCTAACTTAAAGGCCTTGTAAAGGAACAAGGGAGTTTTTCTTCTAAAGACTTTATATGTGCTGGAAAATATACATCTTAAAAGACTGAGAATGATTTTCATACTGAATTATGGAAGTTAGACCAGGAGTTTGTAACCTGCGGCTCTGGAGCCACATGCAGCACTGAAGCCCCTCTTCAGTGGCTCCCTGTGACTTTGGCAAAAATGTATATGAAATTAATTATGACTATTTTTTTAACATTTTCATTTTTATTTCTCCTCGTTGTAGATCTATGAAAAAGCTGAGACAACTCAAAATTTCAAGTCAACATACTGCAATAGATTTCTGAGTTGTTAGCCCAACTCAAACTCTTGAGTTTTGATAGTTTTACCAATTACTAATCTTTTGTTGAGATGCTTTACTTTTCTTCTTTAGATGACCTAAATTCTTTGGGTTTTAGACACCCCAAAAGTTTTATTTAAAAACATTATAGCCATTCAAGTGTAAGGGAATGATGGCTAAAAAATGAAAAATTCTCACCTTTGCCAAGTGTGAAAATATGTATCCTGAATTCTTTTTGAAAAAGCTTTAATAATTTGTAAACTAAATGCGCATCATACCATCATAGCCTATGTCTATGGCTCAGTGCCCTTTTCTCGAAATGTTGACGGTGGTTTGAGTCTCCATAATCTGGCTATTGATGCCAAATAAAAAAACAACAACAACAGATGCATCTCCAGACACCAGACAGATTTTTTTTTTTTTTGTCCAAAAAGGCTCTTTTTATCGTAAAGGTTGCAGACTGTGAAACTGTTCCTATTGTTTAGGCTGTATTTCCTTTTGTTTATATTGTTCCTGTTGTTTATATTTCCTCGTTTATATTCTTTCTGTTGTTCATATTTCCCATTGTTTATTTTCTTCTTATTCTTTTCATGTCATCGTATTGCTTGTTTACTTATTTATTATTTGTAATTTTTTATTGATGGCCCTCTCTGTGTTGCTGCCCTCTTTGTTATTGTAACCCATCGTTGTTGGATTAATAAAGGATTATTTTATTTGATCTAAATGTGAACATGGGGACTTTATACCACATCGGAATATATTTGTGACTAATTGTGACTGTTGAGATGCTGAAGCGTGAGATTAGATTCAGCTGAATAGAGACTAAACCAAAACTAAACCAAAACGAGGATAACTGCAGCATGTGAGAGCCGAGCTGTCAGTGTACTCACAGGGATGGTGGGCGGGCAGAGAGGGGGGAGCAGAGGGAGGGAGGGATGATGATGTAGCTGCAGACAGATATAGAGCAGCGGTACACAGACCTGCACCGTTCACACCTCTGTCACGTTTCTGCAGCCAGCAGCCTGTTGATGTGGACGTGATGTGTGTCGCTCGTCAGGGCCTCTGAAACCTTCGTTTAGGTCACATAAGGATCTGGACTGTCTGTCTCCTGTCTGTCCGCAGCGTCATGTCCTCATCCTGTCCGTGTGGAGCGCAGACAGACGCAGCAGACTGGTGTTTTCCTCAGCAGCGGTGGAGCCTCGCAGCATCATCATCATCAGCAGCATCATCATGTCTCCACCACAGCCGGCCCGCCGCCGCCTGCTGACGGCACAGACACACACGAGAGGTAAATACACGGACCGTCAGGCCCCGGGAGGTGTCGGTGTCTCCGGTGGTCGGGGATGATGCGGGCCTGACGGGACTGGGACCGAGCTCCGGTCTGCCAGGGTGCATCGTGAGGAGAGAATCTCTCTGATCCACTGATGACACTGTCAGCTCTGCGTTGTTGTGCTAATATGTAGGGTTGCCATTGGATTATAGATAGATAGATAGATAGATAGATAGATAGATAGATACCAAAAGCTTTACAATAATGCCACAATAAAAAGTCCACAATAATAATATGATATTTATCACGATATTAAACAACAAAGAAAACATATGACTTGAAAAAAATAGCATTTATTAAATAATAAATCTCATGTGTATGGCATCTTATGGTAGTGGATGTTTGAATTATGTTAGTACAACTGCAAAACAAAAACAATCCAGCAGTCAGTTGCCGACTTTTTTTTTTAAATAAAATAAAGATAATAACATATAAATAAAATTAAACATAATATCACGATAGATAGATAGATAGATAGATAGATAGATAGATAGATAGGCAATTTATTTATTTATTATAGGCCATAGTTTGTAGTTGCAGTCATGCAACACTTGTTAGTAAAGGCACCAAATTATTATTAAAAAATGTCCCAAAAATCAACTTGCTATACAGAGCAAATAATTGAGTCCTTTTGTATGGATTAATGAGTGAGTGAACAGTGATTTGAGACACAGCTGAAATATAAAAATGTAAATCTTGAAAAAAGGCTCACAGATTTCCAGTTTCATTTTTGAAAAGGCTGAGAAATTTCCCAAAACAGCTGGACACTTTTGAGCAAATGATAACCCAGTGTCACCAGATGTAAAATACAGCAATATCATGCTGCGACTTTGAAATGATCATATTTTGACAAAAATGATCATACATACAGAAATAACCTGGGAAAGAGCAAAGATATTGCACCCAGTCTGGCTGGTGGACTTTGAGACCATCACCAGCCAGACTGATCTGATCCCTGCGCTTCCTTTTCCCATGATAATGAATGTATTTCTGTCATCTATCATATACATATACATTTCGGACTGCACCGTCCACCTAATGTTTGCTAGAATGAGAGCTAGCTTTAGCAACGCAGCTGTTACGTAATTGTATATGTTTAATACACTCTCACAAGGTTCTCGTTTTAAAATGTGTCAGATGGAAACATTAAAAAGTCTGCAGAGGGATGTCTCAGCTGACTTGAGAAGCTAATTAGCATTAGCTCACACTAGCCAGCTACACTTATGAAAACTGCTAGTGAGAGTCGTCATTTCAGCCGACAAAATCACACATTTTCGGCCACCTCGCCTTCATCAGTGTGTGTCACTGTTATCACTGTAAATAGCATGTGGGCAGCTTAAAAATGGAAAGCTTGACAGGCATAGCAACAGTAACTAAGGAAGGCGGGGCTTAGTGAAGTTTCACATGTGTGAACAGTGAAATTTCCACCGATTTTAAAATTATACAAAACATGATAAGTACATTTTTACTAAATGTAACTGTCTTTTTTCCTGTAACTGTAATGAAATACAATTACCTTGTTTTGTATCCAGATTATGTAATTCCATTACATGTAATTACTCCCCCAACTTGGACACTAATATAGAGTTAATAGGCTACAATGCAGTGCAGAATTGAGCATGTATAGGGTATAGCTTGGAGAATATTGTATATATAAGATGAAACTGACATGAAGGGAGGGACTGAGAGAAATAAGCACAAGAGGCACGGAAATATATTTGCTTTTAATTATGTGTCTGCATTCACATCATTGCTAGGGGCACATGAGGAATTGATCAGGCTGCCGTGGGTCAGACACAAATGATATAAGGTCCTAATAATGGACAAATCTCTAATAATGGAATGGTCAAAAGTGTTCTATATAGGGCACTATACTGTTGGTTCTGAATTGCCATGTGATGAATTGTGGGCTAATACTTTATTGGTAATGTCCACAACCTGATGTTTTACAGTGAACCATGCAGGCTGCAGACAGGTTGCAATGATTGTAGCAGAAACAGTAGAAGGAAGAACAAGATAAACAACATGTATGTACAGCACTGAGTGAATAAAGTTACAGTTTAATATAAAAGATACAATTCATTATCATTACTAATGAACACAGCACTGACCCCTTTCAAAATAAAGGTGTACAATAATGGTTTAATGGTAAGCAAAATTCTACTGACTCTCTTTGCTAGATTTTTAATGTTTTTTTTTTAAAGTTTCCATGAGGGCCTTGTGGGCCACATCACCCAAAGGGCTGAGAAATTTCCCAAAATAGCTGGACACTTTTGAGCAAATGATAATCCAGTGTTGTCAGATGTAAAATACAGCAATATCATACTGCAATTTTGAAATGATCACATTTTAACAAAAATATAAGATGAAACTGACATGTAGGGAGAGACTGAGAGAAAGGTGCATTTACAAACCCATCTGCTGTTTCAGTACCATGGACAATGCCATGGATCTAACACATTATTAATTAACACAAAGCGCTATGACTAAAAAGTACATGCATGCTCTGAAGCTGACCTTGTGGGATTGCGCCTGTATTGTAGGTAGTGTGGTAACACATTTGCAGGCTGACCTCTTGTGATTGCACCAATAGCGTAGTTAATACAGTTGGCTCACTGAATTCATCTGTTGCAGGTAGCTCACACTCGCAGCCTCGGCTCACACCAGCAGAGCAGCCGTAGAATACTTTAATAGAATGGCAAATGACCTGCTTTAATGAATTTCATTAGTTTATATAATGAAGATTTGTAAAATATCACTATCATGAGGTTGTTCTTCTCAGAAGACAAATCACAGACAATAGACTTGGCATTTCATAATCCTGGCAGGCGCAGTCGAGCGGCAGAGAAGTTAAAGCTGGATGTGAAGCTTATAATAATTCTAATGTTGATGGACATAAGTTGGGTTCTTTATCCTTCATAATGATCAAAATAACACACAAAAAAGTCAGGTTAGGAACACATATATGGGCAATTCTTCTTGTTGCATTTATTGTTACCTGAAATAGCCAGGGCTTAGCTGAAGTTATGCCTTTAAAAAAAAGTTTATTTCGTGGGATTCCCAGTAAAAGTGGCTTCTTTTCCCAGGATAGAAAAAGTCTTATTTTCTGGAAAAATATTAATCCTTATTGTGCACATCTTCAGAAACTAATGTGAATTATGCAAAGGCTGATGCATGGTTAAAAATCTCCTGCCTTATGATGATATTTCAGAGCCATGGTCGAGGCCATAGATTCTGTCACGAAGCTCAAAGGATCATTGAGTCAGACAGATGAGATTGACATATTCAACTAAACAGCCTGTCTGCCCTGCACTCCCTCTGCTTCTAGGGGATGGAGATGGGGATGGCATGTGAACAAGTGGGATGGCATTCTCCCTCAAATATTATCATAAGATAATATTTGCAGGTTTTTCATGCAAAATATAGGCATTTTGAATCAAATTGAAATTGCAGACAAACCAACTGATTTTCTATCCCGATGATCAGGAAATTCACAAGTAACTAGTTTTTCATCTGACATTTGGTTCATGCAGTGGTCAACAGTGACCGTCTGTGTCCAGAAAGGTCGTTGATCTCTACGAAGCTGAACTTTGGGTGAACCCTGGTTCTGCCTGGCACAAAGTGAATCTGCACTGAACACACCACATACATAATAATGGATCAAAGACAAGCAAAAGCTGTTTTTCCAACATAATGTGAATATGCCTTTAGTCACTGCTGCTCATATTTAGTCTTTTTTATTTTCTAAGCATAAAACAAAAACATAACATTAAGGGGACGAGGGAGTAAAGGAAATAGGACAAGAAGTCACCATGAGCTGTCTACAAGCAATGCTGTACTTCAAAGTAAAGGAGAAGGGAGTTTTTCTTCTAAACACATTATGCATGTTAGATAATAATTGGTGAAAACAGTACTGAATAGTGGAGTTACAGATGACACTACATGCATGTATCTGTGTGTGACAGGTACCTTGATGAATTGCTGCATCTGGCACGCCTCTGGTGTCCACACAGGCTGTGGGGCGACTGCTGAAAGCCCTATCTTTCTACATAGAGTTTGCAGAAGAGATTTAAAGAGAGGAAAAAACTGTAAACACAAGGGAATCAGTGATCTTCTCCCCGTTCAGACAGAGGAAGATGGAAGGAGGGAGACAGAGAGACAGAGAACGATAAAGAAAAACACTGCCCTGCACCTGATTTTCTCCATGTCTGTGACATATTTTACAGATGCAGACACTGAAACAACTGTAATCAGAGGTGTCCAGCTGCTGATATAATGTCGATATGACTGTCAACAGATTTCTACTGTGCATCTCTGCAGGGAACCGAGCATATCACACAGAAATATCAAGCTGAAGTGTGGTTGCAGCCATGTCTGACATGCATGTGAGCAGCTCTGCTCATGCAGGATGAGTGGACACTTTAAGCTGCCCATATGGTTGCCGAAATAAAATCCAACAGGTAATGTCACACACACGTGCTGCTCAAGCATGTAGTGTGAACCAGCCATTAGACTATTGTTCACAGATTGCATTCAGGATTTTTTGGGCGGACCTGAAACATGGCTCGGTGATGTGGCAGAGCCATGGTCCCCCAGCATTACATAAACCCCACCAACCGATGCACCAATGACACCGCCTCCCCCTCCCCTCAGAGTGTACCCCCTGATATTGCTGCTGGTACTGTACAGTTGGTTTATCATAGCTTTTTCACTGAAAACAGCTGCCTACTGCTGCTGTAAACTGGAAAAAAACTGACAAGCGCAGTAAGAATGAAGCAAAACAGGAAAGAAAACTAAAGCCAATAGTTGTAATATCTCTTTGTCTCCTGTCCACCTTGTGTCTTTCTCTCTTTGACCCCCTGTGTGGCAGACCGTGCTGTGGCTTCCTGATGCATCTGTCCAGCCATCATGCAGTGTTCTTGGAAGTCCATGGTGCTGCTAGCCTTAGCCTCCATAGCCATCCAGTACACGGCCATCCGCACCTTCTCCACCAAGCCTCTGAGCCTGCTGTGCTCGGTGGGCCTGGCGCCCACGGGCCACGCTGTCAACTGCAGCCTCAGAGATCTGACACGAGTGGGCCGGGAGACACTCGAAGCTTCGGACCAAGGCTGTGATGAGATCCTCTCCAACACCCCCTCTTCCCCCTCTGTCTCCCTCCCCCCCTATAATGCCAGCAAGAGAACCCACATCCTCATCCTGGCCACCACACGGAGCGGATCCTCGTTTGTGGGCCAGCTGTTCAACCAGCATCCAGAGGTTAGAATGGAATATGGATTTATTTGACCAGTTTCATATCAAATTACTGTTCAGCCACCCCTCCAACAATCACCTACTTTTAGATACTTTCACTTTTACATTTTTCATTTAGTAAAATAGGTAACTATCTAGATCACAGGCTGGTTCCCGACAAATGTTATACCAGTTCTACTTTGGTTTTGATATTCTTCAAGTTCAGAGCTTCCTCCATCTTTAGATTCTGCATTAATATTCAGTTAGGTTTAGCAGAATCTGAACTGCAGAGTGCGTGGTCAGTATTTTGGAGGCTTTGAAGGTTGGAGCATTGCTTGCAAAAACACTCACACTGTTTAACCACCTCAGCAACCACTGAGGCATTTTATCAGTAAGACACGTAACACACCCACTGAAATATGATTTTTTGTCCAAAGAGGAATCAAACTTTTATTAACTCTGTTACACAGTTTATATATGTGTAAGAGTACCTTTGTTGAGTAGAGTAACTTTGATATATTTTCTTTGATATTATTTTCCAGGTCTTCTACCTGTTTGAGCCTCTGTACCATGTCCAGTTGGCGCTGCTTCCCCGGCTGGCACAGAGTCGGAACCTGGCAGAAAGGAGGGTGATGCTGGGAGCAGCCAGGGACCTGCTGAGGTCCCTGTACCACTGTCACCTCAACAGTCTGGAGAGCTACATCCGACCCCGTCCCGCTAACCATTCCACTGACAAGTTGTTCAGACGAGGAGCTAGTAAGGGACACATGTCAGCACTTTGTCCACTTGTCCTGCTTTCATTCACATAAGGATATTGATACTGCAGTTATGTTTTATGTATGTAGCTGTTTTTATTTTTGTTATGTTACAGTTTCTTATTTTGGATGTGTCTTGTCTATAGGCCGGTCGTTGTGTTCTCCACCTGTATGTGAGGCCCCTCTGGGCCGAGAGGGGCAGAGCCTGGTGCTGGCTGATGAGGGGGAGTGTGTAAGGAGGTGTGGCCCTCTCAATGTGTCGCTAGCTGCCAATGCCTGTAGAGCAAAGCGCCACGCAGCCATCAAGACGGTTCGGATCCCCCACATCAGCGACCTCAGAGCACTGATTGAGGACCCAAGACTCAACCTGAAGGTAGAGAAATGATTATAATTTATTATTTTTAATGAGACTTGTGACTTTGACTTTAGTTATAAAAATGAGGACCGAAACTGGAACACTGTTTGGTGTTTTCTCAAAACTGTACCTTTTATTTTTAGCAGTGGAAAAACATTTTTGTATTGTATTGACCGGTCAGTGTGGCACTACTCAGCCAGGCTGGTTGTAACAGCTCTTCGCTAACTGAGTGGATGGTAGACTGGATGATAGAAGGTTAGATGACCGATCAATGTGGTTCTAAATTGGTATTGATTAAACATGTGGTGACAACGCCCGCAGTCTCTCAGAGATACACCAAACACATGTTCAGACACATGGCCACATAATATACCCAACTCAGCCTCACAGGACAGTGGCAGTGATGTGCTAGTAGCCTTGTTAAACAGACTTCATATCAGCCATTTACGAAAACATTTTAAATTGAATTCAACCAACATTTGCGTAGACAACCAGATGGAATCATGAACAGGAGGAAGCATACAGCACTGCCAGAGAAAGACTGAAAGCTAGCATCAAAGAAGCAAAGTGGAGACCTTAGCAGAAAGACCTCAACACCAACAACACCAAAGATATGTGGCAAGTGATCCAGAACATCACAAGCTACAAAAGCAAGAGGACCCCCATCATGTGTTAGGCCACATTTTGATCTCTTCAAAAAAGCGTCAACTGTAAAGTCTACTTCACCTGAATCTAGTACAAATGACTATCTGCCCTGTGGTGTTTATCACTAACACATCAAAGGTAACATGCCGGCTAGCTTGGACCTTCACCAGTTTATATTCAGAGCCACCAGATCCACTGAGGATGTTATCTGCACAAACCTACACTTTAAGAAGGCAAAATTTTCTTGACACGTTCCTCAGAAGAACAAGAGATAGCATTTTGACTGGAAATATAACAGACTGGCATGGCCCAGAGCATCAAGGGTATCCATCTATTGAACATCAGTGATATCAAGGAGTTGTGGAAACTAAAAGACAATACCCAACCCAGCCACAGCCTGTTCACCCTGCTGCTGTCTGGCTGTACCATCAGACTGCAGAGGAGTTGCTTTACTCAGAAGCTGCTCTGAGGAAATCTACTACTAAAACTCAGCATTCCAACAGAAAATAGTTTATTGTTATGACTTATTATATATTGATCCACTTTAATTATTTTTTATTTTTGTGAGTATCATAAAAGCACTACAAATTACACTTTGTTATACAAACCTGTGTTGTAAAATGATAAATGAATGAACTTTGTACCTCAGGTCCTAGGTTATAAACTGGATTTTGCTCTTCCCATGCTGTACTACTGCATACTGCTGCTATCACTATTAATATTTCCTCTACCATTGCTATCACTGGTGGTAGCAATGGTAGATGGGAGCTGACATTGGAAGCACAGTGTATTCCTGATGTTTCATCATCATCATCAGGTGATCCAGCTTGTTCGAGATCCACGTGGCATCCTGGCATCTCGTATTGAGACATTCAGAGACACTTACCGTTTGTGGCGTCTGTGGAGAGCGACGGGACGTCGACCACACAACCTGGACCTGGGACAGATCAACACAGTGTGCGAGGACTTCCTCAGGTCTGTGTCCACAGGCCTGGCCAGACCTGCCTGGCTCAAAGGGCGGTACATTCTGCTCAGGTGAGGAAGACAGGGGTAGTATTTGTGGAACAGTGTTCAGAGACTATTCTGTACTATTGTCACTGCTATTTTCTGACTATATTTAGAAGATAATGTTCCTTTCTTATTAACTAGTATTGCCAGCTTTCAGTTCCTTTTGGATTTCCCAGGAGCGTTATTTAAATGGATAGACCCCAGGTGTGTCTTCATCTCATAGGCACAGGCAATAACAGTTCTGCAGTAACAGAATCTTGGTCAACTTGATCAGCACTGCCTAGTTTGACAGTTGATGGGAGTTGCACTGGAAGGACTTGCTGAATAGATGCAGCTGAACAGACCTACAACCAGTCAAAGCAACAAAACATGTGACATGTGACTTTTCAAATCTGAACTTGTGGTCACTCCTCTGTCTCTGCAGAACCTGCCTTATATTAAATAAACAGTCGTGACTGGCCTGACTGGATCCAAGGCTGGTGGAATTCTGTCTGAATGGAAGCAAGGGGCAGACACATCTGCCAAAGCAAATGAAAACATGAGCTCAGCAGATTTGTCTGGTTTCCAGGCTTAAAATTACCTAAGTTTACATTTTCATCACAAGCAACTTCTTGCAATCATGAGAAATGCCTTTTGTAAGCAGCAAAAGTGAACACAGGATGACTTTGTTTGTCAGAGTTGTTTTTTTCTGTTTACCTTCACCATGTAGTTGTAGTTGCCTAAACTTGAGTCATTTAAGTATTGGTCACAGCCTTTTTTTATCCAGTGCTTCTGTCTCTTGTCCCTGTTCCTTGGACAGGTATGAGGACTTGGCCCGGTTTCCCCTCCAGAAGACCAGGGAGCTCTACAGCTTCCTCGGCCTGGTTTTGGACCGTAGTGTGGAGGAATGGATCATCAACAACACCCGGGGCAGCAGTGATCTGTCGTCCCGACAGAAGTTCACCACGGTTCGAGACTCTGCCGCAAACGCGGAGAACTGGAGGGTGAAGCTGTCCTTCGACATGGTGGTTTACACTCAGACTGCGTGTCAACCACTCCTTGATCTCCTTGGATACAAGACAGTGTTCCACCCCAGAGAACTGAGAAACCTCTCGCACTCTTTGGTGGAGGACAGGACGTTCCACCCATTTCTTTAAACAACTGATGATGTACATATATTCAGTGTGGGTTTAAGAAAACCAGCAGAAGAAGACAGCACTGTAGTTTATGAAGCAGAGATTATAGTAAATGCTGTCTGACCGACTGATCTGCATCCTCACTTCGTGTTCAAGAGCTGTGTCAATTCATCATACAACAATCTGAAATAATCTCCTCTATCTATCTATCTATCTATCTATCTATCTATCTATCTATCTATCTATCTATCTATCTATCTATCTATCTATCTATCTACTGATCTATCTATCTATCTATTCATCTATCTATCTATCTATCTATCTATCTATCTATCTATCTATCTATCTATCTATCTATCTATCTATCTATCTATCTATCTACCTCAGTTCCAGCCCTTTTCCTCTGACATACCATTTGACATATTGAAGCCACATTACAGTACATAACTGCAGTACAAGTTGATCATTTAAAGGGACACTATGATTAAATCAAATGTCATCATTTTAAGCTCCAGTCTGTAGATTTACACTCTTAACTCGATCAGTTATAACAGAACCATGTTTCACCACATGGACTTTATGATGTGCCAATATTTTCTCAGTGTGTCATTATAATAAGAAATGTGTTGTTAATAGTAGGCTACATGAGAAATGATTCTGTCATAACAAGCAACTTTTGTCACTGTAACTACACATCTTATTATATCGAGAAACTTCCTGGGTATTACACAAGTCAGAATTCATTAAGATAAGATTTATTTTTTAGTTTTTTTTTTGTTTTTTTTTAGGTAGCACAAAGAAATTGGTGTGTCACATCTGCGGTGTCAGTCTCCCTGTCCAGTCACATTTTCCTGTTTTATTTTGAAGTGCTTTCGTCCCCTCTCGTTTCTTTTTCATTACTTCCTGCCCCTGTGTGCTTTCCCTCTAATTATGATTGGCTGTGTTCTGATTCACAGTGCACTCTCTGCTTCCTACTCAGGGAATATCAGTTAAGGGAACTTCCCTTGACAGAATTCCTCCATTCAGAACACAGCGCAACATCACACACAGACATCATCCCTCCAGTCGCCAGCCTGATAACATAAAACACCTGGATACCAGTCGCTACAACTATGGAAATCTGACATGACTGAAACAAAATATTGAATAAAACAGAACGAACAACAACAAAACTGACACAGTACAAAACTTATTCTGTCAAAATTTAGGCAGTGTAAGTTGTGAATAAATGTTATATAATGTTATAATTTATTTACAAGATATATGGTTCATTCCAAAAGAGATTAATATGCAGATTATTGACAGACTATTATGTAATATTGATTATATATGTTAAAACAACTGAAAAAAAACATAAAATGCCTCCATACTGCTCGTCTGGTGTAATCCAAGTCTCCTAAAGTCCTGACATGCTGTTTGCACACCGTCACACCACACACACCCAGTTCAGACAGTGTGCATGTGAACGTGGCTCCAAGTTAAGGATCTACAGTGAAGATTCAGGCTAAAAACATGGTGTAAATAACATTTTTGTGAATCAATTTGGCATGTTGGGTCTTTAGGAGACTTGGATTACACCAGACGAACAGTATGGAGGCATTTTATGTTTTTATTTACTTGTTTTCTTACATTTGAAAACTGGTCACCATTCACTTCCATTGTTTGGGAGATTTTGCAACACTGTCTTTCTGTGAAACTCGAGCAGTGTTTTATGGACTAAAAAACTAAACCAGACCCTCAATCTGCATGAAGGTGAGTAGATAATGACTGGAACGCAGCCAAATCGGCCACACCCCAATTAGTTTCACCTGTGTCTCCTTATCCTCCCACTTATCAGTCTGCATGTTCCTTTGTCATAGTGCCATGGCCTGTCCTTGTTTTGTTGAGTCCAGCTTTTTTCCTCGCGTTCTCCGTGTGTGTTTTTGGATTTCTACTTTGTTTCTAGGACTCAACCTGTTGTGCAGACTTCAGATTTTTCTCGGGTTTACCTTCAATAAATTGCTTTCCTGGTTTTCATCCTTGCCTGCCTGACCACCCCATGAGCCTTTTGCTACTTTGATTTTGTACACTGAATTTGAACTGCGCCAGCTTTGTCTCCACGCCTGCTTTTGGGTTCATCCTGGTATCTGCTGCCCTGCTCGACTCCGCTGGCACGCTGCTGTGGACTCAATAAACTGGCACAACTGACCCCACAGGCAAAAATGCATTTTTTTTCTCTTTGATTATTATTTCATTGTTGAAAGGACATTAATATAAGATGGTTTGCAATACACTGTTATTTTTAATAGTTTTAAATTGTTGAATTAAACTTGTTTGGTTTTCCCTGATTACAGATCAGTCTCAACCACATGATATAACTATCAGTGGAAAATACCACTCAACTACTGTATGCATAGGTTCATTTACATTTCCTTATTTTTGAAAAGATAGATTTCAACTGCTCATATTTTTCAATAACATATTTTACCTGATAAACACAAAGTGAAGGTGGTCATAAATATGACTTTGGCCAGATTAAAAACTACTTCAAACTAAATGTGGAAAATGGAAATGTCTTGTGTGCTTCTTATGAGCATATTTCATGTCTTTGTTCACATTCTTACAGTCCTTAAATCAAAACTTCATCCACAAAAATCAGGCCAAAATTAGTTTTGTCTGAAAAGTGTCAGAGAAAGAGAGAGAGAGAGAGAGAGAGAGAGAGAGAGAGAGAGAGAGAGAGAGTGGAGAGAGAGAGTGGAGAAAGAGAGGAAACTCAGAGGAGAGAGACAGCGTGTGAGAGAAACACCATTCTGACACATGCGGGAAATGTAGAATGATTTTATTTTCTCACGTATAAAAATGTAGGTTCACTTCAACAGTCCAATTACAAAATTCACACAAATGCAGTTTGGTCTTCATACTATCACATCATATGGGACAGGTTAGTCACCTACAATAACCTACATGCTATTATAAAAAGTTGTTCCTCAATGTTCCTCGTTTTGCAGCTGTTTCTTGATGAACCTGATGTTTGAGGACAGACACACTGGGTTTTTTTTAACCAGCAGAGGGCATGGAGACTCTAAATCAAAGTTGTTTGTTGGAAAGAACTCTTATTCTGGCTCTAATTATAGGAAAAATAGGAAGTTTAAACCCAAATAAATATTCATAATTCATTTTCAACATTCCCCACACAGAATTGTTTGCTTTCCTATAGACATATTTCAGTTTTGACTTTCTAGGTTGTCAAGTAAAGTCTTAAGACTTAGACCCATAAATTAATCTTACTACTCTGGTTTGGAAAAATAAGTTTCACTAATGCTGGCCTGCTCTTTTATACATTTACATGTTTTTTCGACATGTTGAGTGTTATTGCTGCTTTGTTGGGTACATTAAATATAATAAGGGGAAATAAAAATCAGCTACATCTACCCTGTATTGGCAGTTCATTCAAACACATGATTTTATCTTGTGAAATATTATCAAGAGTCACTGAATGTGCCACAGAGTTTAAGTAGAGAACCAAACTCAATCATTCAGCATTTGACCCGACAGCAGTATGACAGCAAACCTGTGAATGACCACAGAGAAACCAAACATAATCCCCAGCAGAGCTGCAACCAATAATCAAATAATTGCTTACTGTTTTGATAATAGATTAATCTGTTTGAGTCTTTTTCTTTAAGACAAAAAAAATCCAAATTCCAGCTTCTTAAATGTGAATATTTTCTGGTTTCTTCACTCCTCTCTGACAGTAAACTGAATATCTTTGAGTTGTGGGCAAAACAAGACATTTGAGCACGTCTTCCTGAGTTTTGGGAAACGATCAATATTTTCTGGCATTTTATGGACTAAACATGTAATCGATCAGAGAAAAAATTATTGTCAAATTGATCACTAGTTAAAAAATAGGTCCAAGCTGACAAGATTGTGACCAACTAATCAATATATCAAAAAAATAATTGACAGGTTATGCAGCCTTAATCCCCAGTAATACCTCACCCTCTTCACTTTGATTATACTGAATCACACTCTGCCTCTGCTAGCTGAGAGCCATTTTCATTACATTTCTGGCATGCATGCTGACACTTCACATTTATTTTCTCCACAATTTTTGATACAATTCACAAATAAACTACAACTGTGATTTACAAATGTGATTGTACCATTTGTAAGATGATATTCTACCAAAATTTGTAAGTACATGAATACATAAATGTTGTGAAAAAGGCTCCAGTTAACATACACATTGGCAGCGATGACAATGTAAAAAACATACACTGCTAATGTACATGTACAGTATACATCCAGTGTTTATACATCATCTCAGTATTAAATATGAACATGTGTGTAAGAAAAATACTACTGGCAGACACTGCTGATAATAACATACATATTGCAAATTTGTATGTTATGCAGTAATATGCAATATGCAATAATTCCCAGTGGTTTGACCAAAGCTAAACGGCAGCATTCATTGTTCTATAGCTCAACAGCATAGGTTTGGGATATTTTTGTTAGATGATGGTTGCAAAAATGGTTGCTTTAAGCAACATGCATTTGTTTATTAACCTTCTCCTAAACAGGCTTTGTATTATGTGGATTTTCTTATATTTAAAATAATGTTTCACATTTTGTTTTATTGACGTACACCTGAGACTGTCCTCCCTTTCAAATAATTAAGTTCTGTTTCTATCTATCTTCAAACCATCCCAGAATTTCCACTTGATTTTTCACTCTGTTCTGTGCTGGTCAAGCTGCTACCAGGGTTTTACTGATAAACTGATGATGGCACTTACAAAACAAACACACCAGTTGTACATGCTATGGCTAATTTTGCATATAAATCATGTTTATGTAATAATGACCCATAGATTAATAACTCTACTGCTGATCCACAGAAAAACGAGGGGAGGGGGAGTGACGGTGTTCGAGTACTAAACAGGCTAAAGCTATACAAGATACTGATGTCAAAGATGATTGTGTAACTGTTTTCTCATTTCTAAATACAGAACATTCTCATTACAGATGCCGTTTCTTAGAGCGTTTTCACACCTGTAGTTTGGTTCATTTGGACCCACCTTTTTAGGCGGGCTCGGTCTGGTTGTTTGGTCCACAGCAGGGTTCGATTGACAGCTTTCACACCAGCCCAAATGAACTGCACTAAACAGGCAAACGGACCACGGTGCATTTTAATCGGACCAGGCAGGTGGTCAAGGCAGGTGTGAAAACACCCTTAGACTCTGGGTCTTCTTTTAAAACTAACCACACGCCCGCCATCTCTCACTTTTTTGGTGACATTTTTGTCTCAAGGTCCAGTAACTGGTCAATGTTATAACAGCTGAACTAACACCTCCCTCCTTAAATATAAATATGAAACTGATACATCCAGAAAAGACAAAACACTCAAAACTATTGAATTCAGACCTTCTACACTGTCAGTGTCATCAGTAGGTGCTATCAAATGTTCTCTCACTGCATTCTGTCAAAAAAGCTGTGTGTTGTGTGGCTCCTGCACGGCAAGCCCACAGCACGCCACACATGTACCCAGAATGCATACCCGCTTGCAGGATGCCAACCAAAATCTGCAGCCGGCCTGATATTGCTCGCTTTGCAAAAATTACTTTTAATTATGCATGCTGGCGATCAGGTACGGTGTCCAATATCTCGCTCTATTTCACTTTTGTTCTTTTTCTTTACAGGAAACACACACAGACTCTACTGTGGTAACACCAAAATGAACTGAAATGATATCTGATCAGTTGAGAACATTAAAAATATTGGTGAAACAGTAACATTAGCAGGGATATGTCCTCCTGCTCAACCTATATCTACACCTACGCTATCTACAAGCTCCATGTTGAATCCCTGGTTTTTTAAACAAAGCTAAATACTGATTCCAACACTGAGAACAAATAATTGAAAATGTCTGTGTACTTCTTCAAGTACTTCAATTAAGCAAATTCAAGTTAATATAATGGAAATCCAGATACAACAGCATTATTATTATTTTTAATAATGATAATAATAATAATAATAATAATAATAATAATAATAATAATAATAATAATAATAATAATAATAACAATAATAACAATGCAACTTGGCTGTGTGTAGTGAAAATAAAAGACATTAGGACATAAACCATGTAACAGAAAATAAAAACAAACCTATACAAACTGAGCAGTATTCAGTAACATGCATGTGTTTACCCATTTAGGGACATATCATGTGATCCCAAACTTGAGCACAAAATTTCTCAAAATTCTGAAATGATAATCTATATTAAAGGGGAAATCTGTAATATATTCACAATAATAAATAAAATGACCATATGTGAGATCAAGCAAATGTTGAGCTTGAGCAATGTTCAATTGAAATACTGACTTCACTTGAGATGACCGCTACTGCCGCAGGGTGCACCTTTTGAAATTTCAATTCTGGAATAACTGTTTTGTACGTCTGTTTCTTTAATCAGAGTTCAAATTACAACCGAATTTTTGCCAAATGAGCAAGTGTCTGTTTGTGAGTCGTAAGAAATTGTTGCTAATCTCGTAGAAGGCGTAGATGTTTAGAACTGTTAAATTGAGCAAAATGTTAATTATTATATATTTAATATTTGGCAGGCAGTGAGACAGGCAGCCACTGACCTCATCGTCCAGAGTGTGTTATTTCAGAGCAGTGGGATTTGGGGAGGAAAAGGCGGGGAGAAACAACTCATTTGAACCATATATCATATATTAAACAGGATTACAACCTATTTAATATACAGTCAGTATACTGTGGCTCCAACTCGCTATTTGGACCGCTGTTCTTGTTTTTGCACATGCAATGGCTACATATTGCTCCTTTAATACAGTTGTATTCTTAACAAAAAATGTTAAGATCTTCTTGAGTTCAGGGAAAACTTAACTGTATGTTCAGACATGCAGATACAAAGCTGTCTGCTGCCTTTGCTCAATCCTGATTGGACATATTCATTTTTGGAGCTATCTGACATATTGCTACTATGCATCACAGGATGTTTACATAAAATAAAACATTTCAGATTTCCACTTGCTGACTGACAACTAGCTGCTTTTGTGTCTTTGTAGCTGCATGAGTGAATACATGCTTCAATCTGAAGAACTGTAATGAAAATCCATTCTAAGCTTTCGAGGTATTTTGCTTTCATTTGCATCATACACACACACACACACACACACACATACACAGCCCACTGTCCATCAGTCAGCTTTGTCCTTCTTCCTCGGTGTGACTTTATTTGCCACTGCAGAACCAACTGCTCCAACACCTCCTGTAACCATGGAGACACTCCCTTTGACCAACCCTACACTGGCTGCCGGCACGCTGGTCACAGCCGTCTTGGTGAGCTCAAAACTTTTTGTTCCTACCCACGCAACGCTGCCCAGGGTCGCACCGACAGCGTTTCGCGTCATGCTGAACAGGCCGCCGCCCACCCTCCACATGACTCCTCCTTCTTGCCGGGGGTGGTCCTTATCTGTGTCTGAGACAGATGGAGACAGAGAGACAGGGATACGAGAGAGAGACAGAAGCAAGGAGGGACAAGGCAGAGAGAGACACACACCTTTATTAAACTAAAACAAACAAAAAACACAACATATATACTCATGTTTTCCTCAGAAAAAAATTTAATATTAGCCATCTTCAGACATGGATTACAAAACATTTATTAAAGAAAGAAAGAAAGAAAGAGAGAAATTCATTTTGGACAGCCAAATCTGATTTGAATGAAAAAAATCTGCTGTACACTGCTGCTGAAATATGACGGCCACTGCAGGAACAAGATGAGAGAGGAGAGGAGAGGAGAGGAGAGGAGAGGAGAGGAGAGGAGAGGAGAGGAGAGGAGAGGAGAGAAGAGAAGAGGAGATGAGAGGGCTGCATCTCATCTCTTTAGAAACTAACCTTATATTACTTTGTGCTAAAGATGCTTCATATCCAGAGTAATTAACACACTTGTGAGTAAAATATATAAAGCTATATACAGAAGAGGAGTTCACCTTTTTAGAAACTTATATAATTTTGCATTACGGACGCTTCATATCCAGGTCAAATCAAACACAGGGCCTGACATTAGCGCCCACTGGTCAAATGAGGTTGGTTTCAGCGGAGGCAGGTAACTCAGACATTCTTAATAGCAACTCCAGCAGGTGTCTCAGGGCTGAGCAATAAACCAAGTTTCTCTTATATTATTTGCAAGGTTATTATATGGATGTCGATAAAGACTACAGAATGGAAGTCAAAGAATATTACAGAATATGGCATAAAATTCTGAGAATATTATATGAAAGTCATGATATGAAAGGAAAGCCTGAAAATATGACATAAAAGTCTGAAAAATAACATTAAAGTCTGAGGATATGAAATAAATGCCTGAAAATATGACACAAAAGCCTGAGAATGTGACATAAAAGTCTGAGGATATGAAAGGAAAGCCTGGAAATATGGCATAAAAATCTGAGAAGTGGGTTCATATGTCTTTGCATGTTGTCTGGTTCAGGAGTTATGAAAACGATGACATTCTTCACTCATATGGACATGAATTCAGGATGGCCACCATAAAAAACCCCATGGGACATCAGCTGACCTTGGCAACATCAAAAATTCTCAGCTAGACACCATTAGGGTCCTAAAAAATAGGTTACAAAAATTCCCACTTGGTGCATAGGAACATATTTCTCCTACTAGACTGGTGAGCTTTCAGGTTGTTGACCTATCATAAGCCCTCTTTACAGCGTTGGCCTTTGAGAGAACACAGAGCCCACAAACAGGGAAAGCTTTCACATCGTGTTAGCTGTGTCATGCACTCCACTTTTATTTAACCCTTCTCTGCTGGAGTAAAAACTAATCCACAAAACAGCCTTGGTATGCAGTCAGTGGACCGGTGAAGAGAACTAGTGTACGGATGTGCTTCCTCACCATGTGGCTGCTCCTCCTGGAGGTGAAGGGGATCTTCCTCCTCCTCCGTGTCCTTACAGCTGTGATGGTTGTTGCAGTCGACTGGGGATGAGCTGCTCTCCTTCTCTACCTCCTGCTGTGACGTCAGCACCTGAAAGACAACAGGAAGTGACAATATTACAAAGTGCAAATAGTTCTGTACAAAGGGGCAGAGCTATTTTGTATAAATGAACAATGATTTATCATATTTTAATAATAAGTTTTACTGTCAATTATTCTGTCTCATGTTTACATGTCATATGTTTGTTATCAAGGTTACATGTCAAGATGATATTGTAAATATTTGATTTACTGTAAGAAATGTAAATGCAGCTATTGTTTATTGGTAGGGGTGTTTGGTTTGTCCTCTCTGGGCTACTGTAGAAACATGGCATTGCAACATGGCGGATTAAAACATAAGGGGCTCTTTGTAAGTTAAGGAAAACACTGTTCTTTTTTTCCAGGTGATTATATGCTAATGATAACATATTTATGAATATTATATTCCATTTCTGCCATATTCTGCTAAAACTCTTACACACTGGGCCATTAATATATAAGCAATCCTACCAAACTGGTTCAAAGTCAGACTAGTAAACATCTCAAAATTAAAGTGTTTTTCCCAGAACTTTGCATGTATGTAAAGTGTACAACATCCAAAGTACACATTTCTAGTAATTGTATGGTTCTGTTTCAGATAGTTTCAGAGTATTTTCCCTGTCCCATAATTTGTCACTAGCAAAACACAATAATAAAATCATAATAAGACTTATACTGACCTATTGGCATTTTAAAAAATTATAAGTAATGTAGGGTATAAAATGGGTCATACTGACTTGAAGTTATGGATTCATTAGTTGTAATATTCACTGATCCAAGCACTACAGTAACATTTTAGTTGACAATATATTTCATTTTTGACAAACATGTTTTAGAAGTGTTATATTTTAACAGGTATCTGTCACATTACAGAATTTCAAATGGCATGGAGTTTAGACCAGGCAAAAAAAAAAAAAGTTCCAAAACCTTAACCATACAATCAGGTAAGGTATTCCTTACTATCTTTACTGCCATTTGGCAACATTCTATATTATCTTGACAATTTACTGAAAACACATACACATGTTAAAACTTTATCAATGAGAAATACATTCATTCAGGCTGAGTTAACAGACCATCTCTCTGTTTTTCTTTCTTCACATCAGGAAAACAACATAGAACATTTTAATCTACTTCATTTTAACCTACCTGACCTACTTCACTTCAAGCTCATTTAGACTGAATGAACATGTGCTCATTGTTTCCTCTCATGTTGTTCATGTTTCACTTTCCTGTGACCCAACGGTGGGTCCCAACCCAGTCTTTGAGAATGACTGTCCTAAAGCCCTAACATGCCAATCACTTGCACACCGTCACAGCACACACACCCAGGTCAGACGGTGTGCACACACATGAACATGGCTCCAAGCTATAGATTTACAGTGAAGATTCAAGCTTTTTCATTTGAAAACACTTCCATTGTTTGGGAGATTCTGCAACACTGTTTTCCTGTGAAACTCCAGCAGTGTTTTGTGAACTAAGAAACTAAACCCTTAATCAGCATGGGGGTGAGTAGAGAATAACAGAATTTTCATTTTTGGGTGAACTACCCCTTTAAGTGTAAAGTAGCAGGAAATATTCAAGGAAAAATATATTTTTAAAAAAAACCTCTCAGCCTGTCCAGGAAACTGTTTCATCACCTCATCGTTTTGACAATGATTTTAATTTTCTTCTCACAATAAGAGGACACCTTCATTCATGTCCTGTCCCCGTCCCCAGCTGTAGCTGCTGGACACTCAGTGTGCGCTCACAGTTAACCTGTGCTGTATGACTGTACAGCAGAGACATGTCTCACTGAACGACATGAGTTCATTTTACATCTGCAAGTCTCTCTGCTGATAAAAACGATGTCTGTAACAGAAACACACACACACACACACACACACACACACACACACGGATATGTGAGACTTTGATATCTGTGTTGTGTTCACAGACAGACTGCAGCGTCATTAGCCTCTATAACACCTGACGGACTGTGTCTTACCTCCATTCTGTTACAGCAGCTGCTCTCGCGGATGTTTTCTTGCTTTAACGTTATGTTTCTTTTTTTTTAATCGCTCGTGCTTCTGTTGTTTTGCTGTCAAGCTGAAAGCGGAAGTGACGTGATGTTGTTTACTGTGAGCTGGTTGGTAGATGTAATGGCAGCGCGCGGCCGCACGCTGTCAGCACAGGCACACTGCACGAGGAGCCCAGCGCGCGGACACACTGTAATCATTGATACAAAGTTTATGAACGGATATGTTATTATTCATAAAAGCGAGGCTTCAGCAATGATCGCGTGCGGTAGGATATAGTGACAGTAAACCTGTAAATGATTACGTGGCTATGTTAAATACTCGATTCTGATTGGTCAATTGGAGTATTCTAAGGTCTGTTATGTCTTTGTAGCAGAGTGTTGCTACTAATTAAAGGGAAACATGCCACGTCTCTCCTCAATGCTTAAAAAGAACTGAACAAGTATGTGCACTTTTTTAAAATTTCTTTTAATTTATTCCTCTGTATTGTTGTTATTTTGTTATTGTTATTTTTCTACAAACTGTGTCTTATATGTTGTTGCTTTATATGCCTCAGTGTTGCAAATGTTTACCCCCCATTATCAATAATGATAATAATAATAATAATAATTCGAAGAAGAACCAGAATGATGATAATAATGATAATAATAATAATAATAATAATAATAATAATAATAATAATTTTTCCTTTTATTGCACCTTTCAAAACAATGATAAATATTATCTTGTATTCAATACATTGTTTCAGTACATTGCTGTCTCTGTAAAGAACAAAAATGTAATTTCAGTTGTTAAAAATATGTCCAAACGTCTCAATTTCAGCATTGTTATTTACAGTTATTTATTTTTGTTTGTTACTGAGAACATTTTGCACACCACACTAAACAAAACCCCTCTCTGCCCCCAAACCCCCCCCATACACACACACCCGTCCCTATAATCTCCAGCCTGTCAGTCTGTCACCAGGGGCCTGTTTCAGAAACCGTGCCTAACAAACTCAGACCCTGACCTCTGAGTTGACTGAGGCTGAGATGGAAAACTAAGCTCTCAGTTCCAGAAGAACTGATCAGAATTTGTTCAATCAGCTCTTAGTGTGTTCACCCTGTGAATATGGATTAAATAAAACAATTGCAATATGACAAATGATTGATCATTGATCAGTGTCTTATACAAACTGAACAATGACTAATGCAGTAACGTGTGGTAAAAGTTTCTGTGCAGGACAGGTTGACAGCCTGACAGGGGGAACTCTATTTTGTGTGTGCCACTACTAAAATTTGTCACATGCACATGCATATATGGAATTGTGCAGCAGTGAGGTCAATCACAGGGTTACTGGGAAAAACACTACTGTTATGACTATAGACAGTTAATACTGTAATTACATTTTTTTACATTGTAATTACACTGAATTAATCTTACAGACCATCAGATTTCATAAAATGAAGTATGGGAGGGATCGGGGCGTATCACAGGTCAGAATCAGAATCAGACCTTGGACATTGCTGTCAAGTGGCTTGTTCTGTTATCATTTGGTTCCTGAGGTGCTCCAGTCCTGATATGTTTGATGCAATGGGACAAGTACCACTTATCTTAGAGTTCATGTCAACCTTCTGGTACCCACATCCATTAAATAATCTTGGTTAAAAGCAGGAAAAGTGTCCTTGAGTAAACTGACCTGAAAGGATTATTGTTGTTGTTAACCAAGCATGAAAATTTGGACATTCTCATGCTTTTAGAAAAGTCCATCCAAACAAAGAAGAAACCTTCATGTTTTCCTTTCTTCCACTTTACTTCATGCTCTCTGCAGAACCTCTTTGAAACACCTTTTAACCCACAGTTGTCACAGAGATAAACCTCAGATAAAAATAATAATCTGGCGATCTTTGAAAAGCCCAGAAGGCCAACACTTAAAACACTTTCTATAGTAGACTTTCATAAGCATCTGAATGAAAAAATATTCCAGCTGGTGCAGAGAAAAAAAAAAACTATTTTTAATCGTATTCTCAAATATTAAAACTTTTATGGCCATGATTCATTTTGGATGAGACTCAAAAATCATTGGCAGCAGTTGGCTATGAATAACTATTTTTAGTTGTAGTTTTTATTCTCCATTTAACCTTAAAACATAAACACATGGCTCAGTTTACAAATGCAAAGGAATTATCTGTAGCCTATCAGATTCCATTTCAGCCAATCATGAGCATGGATTGGAGGGTTGGCTTTGATGTGATCACATAGCATTATATGTGCACAGTCAGCAATACTGGCTTTTCACAGCAGCCATTTTAACATGAAATAGAGGATTAAACACAGATGTTACCAATGATACTTAATATTGTTATTGGTAACTCCTGTGTTTTCTATTCATATCAATATGGCTGCTGTGAAAAAGGTCTTTCATGAACTGGAGGAGAGAATGAACATCATACTGCTGCCTGGAGATCAACCTCAACATGGTGTCCGGTAGTTGCTCTCCACAGGTAAAGAATAACTCTCTTGTCAAGCATGATTAAAAATGTTTGTGTCATGAATGCTTGATAAATTAGTGATGTGCATATGTTAAGAGCTTACTGAGGCAAGATAATTATGACAGTACATGCTGGGTGTGTCGTATAACTTCAATTCTTTGCCACTGACTGAGTGCAGACCCTGTTAAATTCCAAGCTCAGGCTGGAAAAAATATTTTCAACAAAGACAATATAAACATGAATTGATTGCACAAGCACGTAGCTGCTTTAAAATGTATTGCAAACTGAGTGTCTCAACTAGGGATGTGTGTGAGTAGCTGACTACACAATTAAATATCGACACCCTCACTAGTAGGCACCAGAAATACGACTAAATACTAACTTTTGCTTCTAAGATGTTGAGCAGCCACTGGTCGGGGCTACGACCTCAACAGACAACAGCCCCTCTCACCCAGCGTGTTTGCCCCGATGGCCCGTGCAACCCTGGATGTTTTCATCAGCAAAGTCAGACAGGTGAAAAAAACACAAAAAAAAAACAAAAAAAAAAACAGAAAATGCCTCCTTACAGTTTGTCTGGTGTAACCCGAGTCTCCTAAAGCCCCAACAGGCTGTTCACTTGCGCATGGACACACATGTATGTGGCTCCAAGCTAAGGATCTGCAGTGAAGAGTCAGGTTTTAAAAAAGGGTGTAAATGACATTTTTCAAGTCAACTTGGCATGTAGGGGCTTAAGGAGACTTGGATTAAACCAGACAAGCAGTATGGGGGCATTTTATGCTTTTTTCCATTTGAAAACTGGTCACCATTCTACAACATTCACTGAGATTCTACAACACTGTTTTCCTGTGAAACTCCAGCGGTGTTTTCTGAATGACTGAATTTTCATTTTTGGGTGAACTATCCCTTTAATGCACACGGAACAAACAATGTGATTATTTCTTTAAAACGATGTATACCAAATTTAGGCATCATTAACTAATTCTTAGAACACCTTTGAACAAATGTTTTCCTGCTTGTTTGGGGAAAAGAAGGATGAAACTGCTGACTTCTAGCTGAATGTAGTCCGTTCCCCAAAACATCGAGTCCAATTATGAAGAGAGACTACTTTGTTTGATCCATTGTTATGCAAACCATTTTATCAACCTCCAAACTCCAGTAAGAGCCCGCTTCAGTCCTGTGTGAGCTGTGAAGATAACACAATCTGTAGGTTCAGTCTGTTCAAGGTAAAGTTCTTACTGATCAAAGCAGCTGTCATACTCAGTTTTCTTCTTCTTCACCATCACTGGATTTCTTCAATTATGACACATTTTTATTTCTAAGAAGCACTTTCTTTGACTGCATTTCATTCCTGCCTCTCACACACAAGTTAGATTAATGTTCGATTTCCTGCCCTCCTATGCCTGTGCAGTTTGTCATGAGGGAGTAACACACTCTTGATAAATAATGACAAATAGTGCAGCCTTAAGTACACATAGCTGTTCTTAGTGAGAATTGTACATATAATTCTATCAACACAAATGTATGTGTATTAAACATGTAGCTCTGGTGGGCAACTTATGTGTACTGGAAGACGAATGAATCACTGATCAGTCACACACACACAGAACTATGTATACACCCACAGATAAAAGGGAAATAAATTTAGCACAAGAATGGGCACTCTGAAAAGACCAGTGAGTAGGATTTAGTGGCATCTAGCAGTGAGCTTGCAGATTGCAAACATCTCATCTCTCCTTCCCCTTACGGGTGTGTGTAGGACAGGGGTCTGCAACTTTTATGATCAAAAGAGCCATTTTCAGCCAGAGAAGAAAAGAGAGAGAGAGAAAAAAAAATCTGTCTGGAGCCACAACCATTAAAATCTCTCTTTTCCCTGAAGACTCTTGTTTAGATATATCATCCATGGCTAGCTTATGAAGACTCAAGAAGATGAGTCACTGTCAAAATTTAGAGGACAAGGCACTAAGCCGTAGATGTAGGCTATGACACACATTTTAGTTGGTGAAATATTAAAACTTTGTAAAAAAAAAAAAAAAGGTGTATAGGCTATATATTTTTAGAGTTAGTGAATGTCATAATCACTTTATACAGCTAAAAAAAAATAGTTGAGATGACTCAAGATTTCAAGGACACAGTGAATCTGTTTTATCATTATTTTGTGCCTGAAAATTAAATGTTTTTAATTGAAAATTGAATCATCATTTACTTTCACTTTATTTATTTATTTATTTATTTATGTTTGTTTCTAAAACTCAAAGATTTAAGCTTATCTGAAGAAGAAAAGTAAATTATCTCAACAAAAGAATAGTGGTTGGTAAAACTTTTTAAAAGAGTTTTCAAAGCTCAAAACTCAAAAATCTTTTGTGGCACATTGCCTTGAAATTTTGAAGTGTTTCATCTTTTTCATAGACTTACAACAATGTGAAAATCAAAATGTAAAAAAATAGCTGTCACAATACAGATATAAATAAGCATAATAAGCATAAATAAGAAGGCTTCTTTTCTGTATCTGTTGTTTGTGTTCTGTTCTGTTCTCTCGCGATAAAGCCTGTTTGACTGTTGAGGCTCTTTCCTGTGAGGGTCTTCTGAACACCAAACACTAAACCATCGAAGAGGCCTCAAAACTGACCTGTAAAATCCAGATCAGTCAAAACTTAATTTGACTGGTGTACACAAAATTTTGGCCATTGTTGTTGGAAAAGCTGAGTTACAGTATGTGAACACAAACACCACTTCCTTCTGTTTCCTGTGAGAACTGACCTTTGACCCCTACATCTTGCTCCCAGCATCGAGTCAGACACATGATATCCCCTGGGAGCTTGACGGCATGTGCTCTACAAGGTCCCTGCTTTCCTTTGCTTGATTCTCTGTGTATTTTTTCACTCTTAAAGTCTAAAAATACAGTCGAGTGCGGATGTTGCTGCTGTGTTACATAAGCCTGTGGGACTGAAGTGTCAGGAATAAGAGGTTGTACAGAAAGTTTCTGGATCTTAGTTCTCACAAAGTAAACAATCATGGAAGAAAGGACAGTTTCCTGGAACAGCTTCACAGAGGAAAATCTACACAGAATTAACTTCAAGCTTCATGTTTTGGTCACTTTTTAATATACTCGAGGAAAAATGTCACAGGTTTCCTGGGCTCCACTGTAAAACTTGACAGTAATGAAGTCAATTACTCAAACTGTATTTAGTCTATAATCCAGGTTTTTATGTACTAAAGAAGTGTTAACATTCCCTCAGTAAAAAAGAA
This sequence comes from Lutjanus erythropterus, assembly GCF_056507025.1. Lineage (NCBI taxonomy): Eukaryota > Metazoa > Chordata > Actinopteri > Lutjaniformes > Lutjanidae > Lutjanus > Lutjanus erythropterus. Next base: position 2,169,262 of record NC_139329.1, on the reverse strand, counting down.
TGTCCCCTCTTCCCCAGAACTGTATTCTGGATCATTTCACCATCAACCTTTCTTTCATTCCATTCCTCTATAGAGTTAAGAACAGTGTATCAGAATTTGTATTTCTTGCTATGTGATCTAATAAATATAGATAGTAAATACATTTATTGCAGTATTTCTATTTTTCTTGGAAAGGGAAATATAACTTAATGTATTTATTTTAGCTACACGCAAGACAAAAATGGCACAGTTGCTCTGATCTCTGATTTCTATAATAGTTAATGATAATTCTAGGTGAGAAGGAATTCAAATATTCAGAGTTAATACCAGACAATGGTTATGAATAAAGCCCCAGGTCATACAATACATACAATATGTGTTTGGCAAAAGATAAAACACTGTACAGAGAAAGATGTTTATGATCCTAGACAAGCTTCTGCTGATACTTTAGGCAGAGATGAAATGGATGAACAAAACTGATCATGAAAAATACCCACATGAGTATAACAGCTGGACGATATCCTGCCTCTCCACGACATGGAAGATCCTTTCAAGCATCATGGCAGCTAAGCCGAATGCAGAGTCAGTACTCAGAGGGGAATTGAGAACAACACCAGAGGGTCAAAGCATCAGTGGCTGATAGAGAAGTCACCCAAGACTCTAAGATCTGACAAAGCGAACTCAGCACAGCTTTAATTTACTAGAAGAAAGCCTACGATTCCTGAAACACGGTTACTGAAGTGCTTGGCACTATACAAAGCTAACGGGACACTAATAGCCTTCATCAAAAACACATTGCGGCAGTGGAAAACAACAGTAGAGGCCAACTTGAAGACAGTTACCATCAGCCACCTCCGATACATGGATGACTCTGTATGCCAGGAATGGATGAGACATTGATTTGCTGATCCACCTCAACGGAACTACAGCAACGACATTGGGATGTCATTCTGACTGTATAAGTTGGTTACAAAAAGAGGAAAGGTGGTGAGGACTGAAGGGGTTGAATTACCAGTTGATTTACCAAGGCCAACTTAACTGTGACATTACACAATCATACAGAGTATAATTATACAGTCAGATTCATTCTCTGCATGTAACCCATTCTAGTACTAGGAGCAGTGGGCAGCCAGTGCACAGGACCCAGGGACCAAGACCAGATGTAAGCCAGCACCTTGGTGAGTGTTCCTGAGAGGACTACATGTTTTTGATGGTGGGGTAAATCCAAGGACCCAGAGAAAATGGGGAGAACATGCAGACTACACACAGAAAAAACATGTCTGAACTAGTAGTGAAACCCATGACCTTTTAGCTGCAAGGCAAAAGTGTTAACCACTGTGTCACTGTACAGCCCAAGAGACATATAGGACAGTAGCCATTCTAGGAGGCAAATGGAAACGGAAGAAGAAAGCAGCAAAGAGGCCAGCTACAGCCAGTAGGGTGGGTCATGGGGGGGGGGGGGGGGCAGCTTAATAGAAAGAATATGATACAAGCCATCAACAGCTATGCCCTATCAGTAATCAGCTAACTAGAATAATAAACTGTCCAAAGGAGGAGATTAATGCTACAGATATCATTACATTGAAACTCCTCACAATGGTTGGAGGGTTTCACCGGCTGCCTGAGACTGTATGATAAACAAAAAGATGCGGGGCAAGAGCATCAGAGCCACTATCCAGGATGAAGCAAGGAATATCATCAGAAAGTGGGCCTTTGAGGACAATCTGCTAAATGACTAACTTGGTCAGCAGAAGACAGAGAGAGGTGAGGAAGAAGACAAGGTATCATAAAAGACCTTCCATGGGATATACTCTAGAAGAAAACATCCTACCAGTGGCTAGAAAAGAGAAGACTGAAGGAGCAACTAACTAGACACTGTGCTGGTCGACAAGCAACAGAATACAGCAGTAGCAATCAATGTAGCAATCAGGAGCGACAGCAACATTAAGAAGAAGGAGCATGAGAAGATAGAGGAATACCAAGGGCTGAAAGAAAAACTAGATCAGATGTGGAACTTGAAATCCACAGTGGTCCCAGTGGTAACAGAAGTATTAGAGGCCGTGAGTCCCAAGCTGAGAAAGTGGCTCGAGCAGATTCCAAAAAGAACATCTGAGATCTGTGTCCAGAGAAGTGCAAGCCTAGGAACAGCTGAAAGCATTTTCATATAAGGTACCATTGCCTCATACCATGCTTGAGTACTCCACTCCCCTGCTGCTCAGCTTTCACATTACTAATGTTGTTCTGTTCCTGAGTACACTTGCATTGCCGTCTACGCAACAATTGTTAATATTGTTACTGAAGTGCAAAAAAGCCTGTAAGATCCTGCAAGATCCCAATGTATTGGCATGGGATGTGAACTGTACACATGACTTGTGCTCGAGACCACCTTTCCAAGTGGATCTGGGCATAGTACAGGACACAGTGTTCACATTCAACCAACAAACTGGACTTTTGGGTCAAGTGTACTCAGCTCTGCACCTGGATCCCTCATGTGAAAGTCTCCAAAGATATTACAAAGAACCTTCAAACTCCCAGGCCTCTGGCCAAGGACCAAAGCATCAGGAGGACACAGACAACACCCGATAATGTAGTATACATGTAACGTGTACCAGTGCCATGCAGTAATGTGACAGAAATGAGCTTGACAGCTCAAGAGTTCAACAGTTTTATGACCTGTGGGATTAAACTGTCCCTGAGCCTGGACATGCGGGACCGGATGCTGCAGTACTGTCTGCCAGACGGCTGCAGGCAGAACAGTTTGTGGCTGGGGTGATTGAAATCTTTGAAGATCCAGCTGTCCAGAATGTTTACACTCATCTGCAATTTTATGTTCTCTTGTGAAAAATTATTATGAGTAGTATTTTTAACAGCACTGTGGCTACTCAAGTCAGGTTTTATTTTTGAGTTCAGTCTTACATGAGTGGCAATCTGGTAGGTTTTGTGTCAATCCAGTGTTTGAACCAGCAGCCCTCTGTCACAAGCTCCTGTCATCCTGTAGCCTTTAGATGTAACCCAACCCAACCTGTCACTGTCTTCGCTACCCCATCTACCCCCGTCTTCGCAAGTCACCACAAAGTCATAAGCTATGCAGATTTAGGCAGAATGAGGTGGGTTAACCCTAACCCTAACCCTACAACAAAGAAAAAAAATGCAACTACACCAAACACTGGTCAAACAACACTAGGTGATTGGATGAATCATCTGTCATGTCTAACATGGGCTAACTTCAACCAATCAAATCAACTCACCCAACTGAAGCCAAAGTCAACTGGAAGAAGAGCGAAGACAAGGGCCATCAGGGCCATTCTTTGCTCCTCTTTCAATGGAAAAATATTATCCAGTTCTTAATTTTTTGAAGTTATGTTGGGTACATTTTGTCTGTATTGGACAGGACAGCCAAAAAGCAGACAGCAAAGGGGACAAGATGCAGCAAAGGGCCATAGTTGAACCACTACAGAAGACCAACAGCCTCAGCATATGGGCTGCACACTCTACCAACTGAACTACAGGGGCAACCCAAAATACTCTGATATAACTGATGTAGTCACAGTATCTACGCTAACCTCTTCAGAAGCCACCATTGTTTGTTCGAGACAAGTTGTATCCATTGACGCTTCTTGCTGCTGGCACACCTAAAACCCATAGCTGCCAGTAGTTCTTCCAAGAACACTGATTGGCTCCCAACACCTCCACTGCGGACACAAAAAAAAAAGTTTAGAGCCTGGGAAGATGGTTTTTCACTCAATCTTGTGAATTTAGCTGTCCCACAAGGAAAAAGACTGGGGAACTATTTATCTGTCTTTGCATGTTGTTGTTACTGAATCACCCAGAGAGCAAAGCTTAGAAATATTCCGAGCTAAGGTGAAATGTTTATTTCTTAATATCAACATTTTAGTCTACCTCTCAGTATTGGTAATGTGTCCCACACAAGCATACTCTTTGTCCGGCATTTGGTTTGTTGCGATCTGGTCACCCTAACCATGTTTCATTTCGTATTTCCTGAACGGTGTGGATCAAGCAGAAGGAAAACTATAGCATTCCCTCTCCTTTCTCACTGACATCAGAGGAGAAGTGAGTTAGTAGAGCAAGTAGCTGCTGGCAGAGAGAGAGAGAGAGAGAGAGAAGGAGGGAAGAGAAGAGGGAAGAGAAACATTGGGTGTGTATTGAGGTGGTTGATCATGTAGTGATTACAGTTGAGAGGGAGTGAGGGAGGGCACCTTGTGTTCATCAGAGTTTTATCGTTGTCTAAGTTTAGATCTTGGCTCACAGACGGCCTCTCAAGTAACAAGGCTGCAGCCACTCCACACTGAGACAGAAACAGAGCTCCACGCAGATCTTTAAAGGGAGACGAGCGAAGAGACAGAAAAGTGACAAGTCACAAGAAAATAAGAGGAGTGGCAGGAGAGACGCTGTCATATCATGAGACGTTTCAAACAGAAGATACAGGCATAGAGACAGGAAGAGGACACACTGGACTATTCTGTTTGGAAACAACTCTTCAGTTAAATCTGCTTTTTTACCCACGCGGAGTGGACAATGACAGAGGAAGCAGAAGTGGGAGACGACCTCTCTCCAGCCTCCGGGTCGGAGCAACAGGCTCCACATTTTTTACAAGATGTCATCTTCCATGGCAAGTTTAAGGTGAGTTTCTCAACGAGAGACAAACGGAGACTGACGGTGAGCAATAATAGGACAGTTAAAACAAGATTAAGACAGAGGCACTGCATGAAATGGATTCAGACAGAGATGTAGACAGAACAAACTGTTCCCACATACTTTTTTTTACACTATTAGAACTAAGAAATTATTTGCACCAAATATGTCAGGCTGAATCTTGGAGAAATGAATGGAATGATAAAAAAAACCATCAAATTTCATGGAATGCTGAAGCCAATAAAACTTATTGTCTTCTGTTTAAATATTTCACTAGCAATTTTTCAGATTCTAATTTAACTAACTCATTAAAAAAAGAGTTGCAAACATGAAATTCAGATAATAACTGATTCCCTGGATGTTGTGTTGATGATCCTGCACCATCGCTGTGTCCTCAATCCACGAGGAGGATCAAAACAAAGTTCAGTTTCTTGTTGACAAGAAAACTCACACTGCAGCTCATGTTCGACTCTTCTGTGGTGGTCTGAGAGCTGTGGAGAGCTCATAAAACAAAGTCAGACCAGCAAGAATGGGAAGGGCCTTTAATCACCTCTGAGAGGCAATTTGTGGTACAACACAGAAAATATGGACATGTTAAAAGCAAATCGGATAAACAACAGCAACAATAGTTGAACATCTGAAACAGTTACCATAAATGTCATCACAGTCCAGGCAGGCATTAAAAGCTCATGTTAATGAATGTATGCCAACAACTGTCATAAAAATAGTGAGTATGCACATCCCCTTTGTCTACATGTATCGTGAAACATCTGTTCAAACAGATTTGGACAAACAAACTAAGAATTCTTTGAGGACTGGATTTTATCCAAATTTCCAAAATATTCCTGAGCTCGACCAAAACTGGAATGGTTAAGAGCACTTGTAAATCATATCATATGATCATCTTCAGCAGATTAAGTTGTCCAGTCACCCATGAAATGGTGGATGTTCCCATTTATCAACATTTATCCATGTTGGCTCCAAAGCTGAGATTGAAAGTCAACAAACAGCATTTGACAAAAGTCTCATCACAAGCTTCATTCATAGTAATAACTCTGCTTGAACTTGATAAAAATTTGTTAAAGGCTTCCAAAAAGAACGGCCCTTGTGGTGAGAATGTTTTTTTTTTTGTCAGCTGACTTACTTGACATTGGATGATGGTGCATGGTATAATATAGCGGTTTATTTTTGGCAGACTTGAATACAACACATCCTCATACATAGTGGTGTGAAAAACATGGGGTCTTAGTGGTCTGAGACCCCTTGATTGACATATGAGACCCCCTAAAATCCTCAGCAGCAAAATTCCATATTAAATTATTGCATTATTGCATCTTTGGAAAAATATTTGTAACTTGCAACTGTCATTAAAAATGCCTTTTAAAAGCTTATTATGTCCAGTATTACCCGGTTGTTTCTGGGACAGCCTTCTTCCATGAATGGCGCTGCTGCCAATAGTCCTTTAGAAAAGTAACTAACGTTACCCTGTACAACCTGAAAAACTGTGGATTATCTATATTGCATATTGATTCTGTGTAAGACTGCAGCATATACGGGTGCACTAGATCACTACTGGGTATTTCTCACACTGCTCATACCTGAACAACAGAATAGGCTGGATTTTGATTTTAACTCAGTTATGCTGGAAAATATGTTTTAAAAGATTATACTCTTGTCTGCTGAACCTTGTAATGGGCCAACCTCCTAGTGATTAAATTTTTTTAATAAATAGCGCAGCGGAGGACTTGAATTTGATCAACTCTGTGAGACGCACAAAAATTCATTGTATTATCATATGAAATATGTAGGAAATGGTCATGATTTTGTTGCATTAAATACAATATTATTTAATTGGCTGTATGATGAAAAAAAAAAATGTTATTATTCCCTCACATTTTCTGTTGATAATGTAATTTGTCTTTGTGAAGTTGTGCCATAAAATTATTTTGTTGACTTGTGAACACATATTGATGAATATAATGAGATCAAATTTCTCTATGACTTCTCTGTCTTAGAGTTGACAGCCAACTGATGGAGTTGCCACCACATACAGGGACATGACCAGAGATTTTTCACTGGCAGGCCCAAGTTGGGCACTGAATTATATATACATATATATATATATATATATATATATATATATATATATATATATATATATATATATATATATATTATTACTTTTTATTTCTATATTTTTAAACACATTCAAGAAATGAGAGCCTTGTCACCTCGGTCAGTATAGATGTCTCTATCAGATGGATTTTTTTGTTGTTTGTTGTTTCCAAAATGTTCTATTTTTTAATTTCACAGTATAGTCGTAGTGAGCTCAGAGTTCTCTTAATGCTAATCAAAATACACATTTTAAATCATAATTCTTGTTTAGCTTTGATTTAGAAGGACTAGAGAGTAGACATGTTATGGTTGAGACACATCTGGTAGCAATATTATTTAATGAATTTGTCAAAAAATGACAGTCTTTCTAAACCAGGAAGTGAGACAGGGGTCCTCGGGGTATAGCTAACCCTTTTGTTTGTCTGATTAAATCATGTTTTTGAGTTGATGGAAATCTGGGACACAACTTTAAAAGACCAACATTTTTATTAAAAATATATTTTAAAACAAAGATGATTATAATAGCACAATTTGTTATTTTTAGAACAATTTAGAAGGGCTTTTAACACATTTTTTAAATTGCTGAACTTGTTAATTCTTGTCTGAGATAAGGCTGTTTTCTGGCACAGAGCAGGTTAGAAATAAAAAAAGACAGAAATTACATATATTTCATATGTATAAATCCCTGAAGAATGGATTATCACAGAAAACTGGAATTAGTGTTAATAGTAAAAAGTTTTTGACATGACTTTAATAGTCATACCTCAAACACGGTCTGATCATAAATTTAACCAAGTAATTTTTGTGCCCAAACAAAACCAAACTGTGAACCTTTCACAGCAGTAATCACTTGTTAAATTGTTGTTTCAGTGTTAATCACCTGTGAAAAGCCTCTTTCTGACCGTGTCAGATAGAGCAGCCAAAGGGAACCTTCTGCCTCAGTATCACTCTTTGAGGAGCACTGACATTTGGTCGGTATGTGACAAGCTGGGATGACATGTTGAATTAGCTGTTTGTACAGGCAACCCACAGGCCTACGCCTGTTATTCTGGTGAAGAGGAGCTGCTGGAATATCGTCTGAGTTGTCAAATACCTGACTTTGTGAATAGCTGAATACCTTGTGCAGAATATTTGCAGTGGAACTTTCTCCGGTGCTGCAGGTGTGCGTGTCTCCATGATTAGTGTCCTGGTCTTGTGCCCTAAGTGCTGCGCCTGACAGCTGACAGATGTTACCACTTTTAAATGACACTGCTATTTACAACATGTGATACACACATGCAGCAGATTCAGCTGTAAACACTTGCACACTGATTCCCATCTGCCAGGTCAGTGGTTCCCAAACTTTTTCTGGCATGCCCTCCTTTCAGTAGCTGAAAAAAGTTTGCACCCCACTGCACCCCACAATTTTGATCCATCATTAACAATAACTGGGGATGGAATTGATAAAAAAAAGGGTTCAAAAATTGAATTTTAGTGAAATAAAGGTCAGCAGGATAGAAACAACAAACTTTTGTTTGTTTATTTCCCCTTCATAGATCACATTCATTCAAATTTCTTTGACTCTTTATGTCTCCCCTGGTCTTCCATGTCCCCCCTGGCAGTGGCTCCCCCGCCCCCAGTTTGGGAACCGCTGTGCTAGGCCATGAGCATTGATTATACACCCATTATTTATTGATTGATTGATTTAATTTGTTTATTTGACAGGGACGGTGGACACCTCCTGAGCTAGACCAAAGTTAGCTTTAAGCTCATTTTTATCCACAGTCCCTGAGCGGGAAACAGAGAATAACTTCTCTGCTAAAAAGACCAAACACTGTTATAAAGAAAAATTAATTATAAGGCAGAACATATTCACAACACAACAGCTTCAGCAAAAACAATAACAAGATTACACAGCATTAAGACATTGTAACAACAACTACAACATTAAGATACATCAAGATTTCACAACATTGAGATCAAGATCAAGTTATCCAGCCATGCATCCATCCAATCAGTTTATCTTGGTCAGGGTTGTACGAAAAGCTGGAATGGAAAATATTGTCAGAGTGGCAAGTAAAATGCCATGTTTGGCTAGTAAATTTAGCAGCAAGTGGTAAAAAAGAATTACTTGCCTCATTTGCTATATCCATTGTAGTGTTACAGTCTTGTTACATTCAACTTTTCATAAAAATGTAATGAAAAAATAAGAAAATATAATAATAATAATAATAAGAAGAAGAAGAAGAAGAAGAATATAAAAATATATTCCCTCAATGTTAGGTCAGTTGTTTCCCCATGGTATCAAAAATGTTATTGAATATCCATATTTTTAAGGCATCGGATTGAAATTAGAAACTCCAGTATCCTGACAACCCAAACTGGACTTTGAGTTTTCATTATTATTATTATTATTATTATTATTATTATTATTATTATTATTATTATTATTATTAAACATGACAATAACTTTAGTCTTTGTTGTTATTTGATGACTGCTAATAAATAGTCCAGTTCGCACAGGGGCAAGTAAAAATTGACTTTGGGCAAGTACATTTCTGCCATGAGCAAGTGCCAAAAAAACCCCACTGCTGAACCCTGAATAACTCAACATCTACTTCTGGTTTCACACATGGCTCCAACCCTGGTTCCTGGGTAAAAGTCCTGTGTTTATTTGACCCATCGCACGCCTCAAACACTTGCTAATGTTGGCACAGTAAGACAGGAAGAATGAGATGGCATGCAGCAAAGAGATGCAGGCAGGAAGGGAAGTCACAGCAGCTGCAGAGGACAGACAGCCTCAGTAAATGTGCATGCATGGTCTACCAACTGAGATACCGGGACACAACTTATGTGCGTTTTAAACTACTTCACCTGACCTCCTCCTTTTCTGCTGTCAGCCTCTAGAGGTCGCTGCTAACAATACTTGCATGGACGATCTATGCAGTTATTTTATTCGTCAGGACAGGCTGTAATGTCCACCACCTGTTGCTCAAAATGAGATGAACAGCAGCAGAATATATGAGATGTTGATCAATAACAGCAGGAGTCAGGTGACCTTTAAGCCTTATCTTTTTAAGTATGGTACCACTTTTGGCAACACTTTAATGTGAATGAACCTGAGCTATTAATATTAGTGTTTCTCCAGCTACAGGCATTTCTACTCCCAGCAGTGAAACTTTGGATTTACACATATGATTTTTGATAAATAATCACGTTATATTAACAAAAAATCATGACCAAATAATGTGATTCAATAACATTTATGAAGCACTTTATGGGTCCAAACAAAGTTTTGTTCACATCCATTGTTCAACAATACCTCAAATGAAATTGTTTCATAAATATTACTTTACTACATGCTAAAAGTCTTTTTTTTTTTTCTTTTTTTTTTTTTTTGGTTTACTCATCATTTGGAGTACTGAAAATCTGTACTGAAGATCAACTAGTGTTACACTGCTAAAATAATACTCAATTACAAATAAATGCACTGGTGTGAGAAATTTACTTGAGTAAAGGTAAAAAGTATTCTTCACAAAAACTCCTCAAGATATTAGTTACTTTGTTACTTTGATGTCACAGTCACTACTCCAAACTAGGGTTGCAAATTCTATGCATTTTCCTGAAACAACAGTTGAAAATCATCTAATCGTGAATAATTTAGAACAACACAAATACGTGTTTTTTCCTTATTTTTTTCGTAATTTTTTTCTCTTTCTTTCTTTTTTTTTCTTAGTTTTTTTTCTTTGTTTGTTTAAAGTCTTAGCCATCCCAGACAAAAGAATGTCAAATATCCATATCTATTTTCAACAGGTTAAATTCATAATACCAATTAATAAATTATTCATTTAATCATTGATTTTCTTACTCCCAATGTGTGCCGCTGCAACATTCTGTTTTGTTTTTCATCTATATGTCCTGTTTTTCATTGGCCTGTTTGTGATCAGATCTCCTGATTGGTTACTAAAATGCAGATGAAAGGTTTGGATATTAATTCAAATTGTACTCAGTACTCTACTATGAATCTTAAAGTAACTAAGTAGATTACATCTTGTCATGCATACTCAAGTATGAGTAAAAGTACAGGCATAAAAATCTACTCATAAAAGTACAAGTACCCCCCCAAAAAACACTTAATGATAGTAATTTAAGTATTTGTAATTAGTTCCTTTCAACCCTAATCATTTATATGTTTTTTAATCTAAATGCACTTATTCCACTCTTTTGTGTTTTTACCATGACATTGAACAAAATCCACAGGTAACCTTTGTTTTGAAATCCAAACAAATCTACTTCCTGTGGAAACAGAAGCTAACAGGTGAGCACAGAGCTGACGTACAGGACAGTCCACACCAGGTGACCTTTAAGACCAAGAAAAAACAGAGGTAAAAGTCATATTTCTTCTTGTGTCCTCACCAAACAGCTCATTAACTGAGTATTTTGAACTACATTTTAAAAATAACTTCATATTTCTGCTGAATTCATGGATATTAGATGCTAATATTCAAAGTTAACACAGCAGACCCTGCTAGCTACCGTTTAGCTGCAAAAATAGCAAAACTATGATTTCTGCAACAGTTTTAGGAGTTGCGGTAAAGAAAATTTCAAGTCAGAAAAATAGTAACTTAAGTACTTTTCAACCTGGAGCCTAATAGCCCATCTTTTTGTGTCAAAGTGACTAATGGGAACAACAATTTTGGAAATTGGTCATTCATTGCACAAGACCACAATGTAATCCATTATCTTATTGATAATGATTACATTATTAGCATTTTTCATCAAAATAATAACAAGATGTCATTACTGCTTTGTTTTAGTTATCAATATGACTTTTATTTGCAAATATTATTGTAACACTTCAGTGGAGATAATTTACAGGTTAGAAGAGGTTGGATATCTGTCATGAAAAGTAACATATTTAGTAGCAGAGAAAATCATGACACCCCCTATTTTACATTTTCTTCAATATTTATAATGATGCACAATGAAGCTTGATGAAAATATATTTTAAAGTTTTAAATTCAAATTTAATTTCATATAAATGTATTAATGACCTGTTATGGTAAGGACAAATGTATCAGTGCAAATGATGAAAACCTTGAAAAAATGTTCTAATAACTACATGCAATTTTAGGTACCTATTTATATATATCATAACATCTGATTCTTCAAAATGAAGTTCATAGAGGTTGATTTTTACAAATTTTGGAGAGTCAAAAATGCCTGTAGCTGAAGAAACACCCATGCAGAAATTTAACAGAGATTCTCCTGAAATCGAAGGAATGCAATCAGCTACATCATTTCTTAAGAATGAGAGCAGCCACTCTGTTGGTTTAATTCACAGCCCACAGTGTAATGTTTCTGTTCTCTCTCAAATTATTTTTGGCTGAGTGCAGACACCGGCTGCAGAGAGCACATTAACCAGACACCAGCAAAGTTACATTTGAGCTGTTGTAAAATTATCGGTAATTATCAGTACAGCTGATGATGATGATGTTTGTCATTTTAATCAGCAAAAGCGCCCACGAAAAATGTGAAGCTTCTTGGTGGATGTTTTCTACGTTGCTCTTTGCCCTACGAGATAAAAGGGTCTGTTAAGGTCAAGGTTTAGGTAGTTCAGGTATTTTGCAACCGCGAACTGGATCCAACATGGAACCAGCTATCAGAACCTGACCACTCATGACTAGTAAACTGATCTTCAAGTGTAAAATGGGTGGAGTTGGTGCATGCTTTCTGTGTAGTTTGATCTGTAGACACCTTCACTCAGATCAACAGCCAGACTTTATGAATAGACTTCATGAGGAGAAATACTGTAATAGGCTTAGGTCATGACACAGCTCATAATTCACACGCTATTTATGAAGCACCACAGTGGGCACTGCAGCTGCCACCCAGACCGTGGCACCCAGCTGCCCCCTGAGCTAATGGAATCACAACTTTCATTCACCTTTGCACTATGTCATCCCAATTCCTGAAACGTGTTGTAAATTCAGAAGTTATAGTGCTCCTCACCACGACTAAGACTGTGAAAAACGGGGCACTGTGCCAAACGTGTGAACTGACAGCTGCTTTCAAACACAGTGAGCCAACCAGCTGACAGCCGCTGCATAACTGTGTCCAGAGCTCAGGAGGGACGTCGGAGCTCAGTGTGTGTCAACTTCAACTCAGACAAGTCGGTGATGAATGTTATTTACCGTACGCTAAATTGGACTCCACAATGATACAATTGTAATTAAAGCTGCAAGGAAAATTGGAAGGGCCCTCACACCCCAGCGCCAGTCGGGGCCTGCGGTGGTCACGACCATGTTGGCAGATGCCAGCTGGTCGACGAGGCTCTGAATTTTCACCTGCTCGGGACCCTGCAGAAAGTAGGTTGACCTCACTTCCCGTCTCTTCTATATGGCGCTTGGACTATGGCTCCTGATTGACATGTAAATGTGTTCAGGCTGGGACTCTTATCAAACATGTGAAGTTTGGTGCAGATTGGATCATTTACACAAAAGTTAGCAATTTTGTGTAATTTAACTTTGATCACAACGTAGTCTAAATGGCACACATTGATTTAATTGATTTCCTCATGCCGATTGACAGGTGGATTTATTTTGTTAGTCCGGAAAACACTGCTGGAGTTTCACAGGAAAACAGTGTTGCAGAATCTCCCAAACAATGGAAGTGAATGGTGACCAGTTTTCAAATGTAAAAAACTGAATAAAAAAACAAAAAAACATAAAATGCCTCCATACTTGTTTTGGTGACTGGTAAATTAGTTGGCCATTTGCAACCAAAATGAGGATGGGTAGGGGACAAACCTGGACTCCCAACAAAGTGAGTTGTTATTAAATTATTTAATACCCCACACATGACATTTCCACTCATCAGAAGTTAAAAAAACAAACAAAAAAAACAATAGGATATAACTGAACTACACACTGTCACTCACCCTCTTCACGCTTGCTAAAATCACACACTCATGATGAAATGCTACTCGGACAGGTCAGTAGTCTGCAGTGTTTGTTATTATACCTTTATAGTCAGAACTGAATCCAAAATAATCCTTTTTTAATTTTTTTTTAGTACAGTTAGACGTGTAATTTTATTTCCCAGATGCCATGTTTGTCTGCTCAGCTGCACCATTACACATAGACTGACCCCTGGTGGTGGACGCTACGCACTACAATACAGCATCTCTCTATCAGTTTAATAGAAAGAACAGCATCTGTATTTAGGATGGTATTGAAAATCATACTGTTTTTAAAACCCTGGAATACCATAATACCTTTATACAGTGTAGTGTTTGGCCTGATGACATTTAATGTCCCTGAGAACTTTTGTAGTCTCATTTATCCACTTGTTAGCAACCATCTGACTGACATATTTTGTGTTGTAGAACAAAATGTAGAATGTAGATATATCCACAGATCTTATTTCAGCCATCTACCCAAAAACACATTCACTCAAGATAAGAACTGTTATTGATTGCTTGTTATCTATATTTTTGGGCATTTGTATGCTTTTATTCAGACAGGACAGCTGAAGATATGAGATATGAGAGGCTGCTGCAGAGGATTCACAGTATCTGTATATGAGGCAAATGTTCTACCAACTGAGCCACCAGGCCACACAAGTGCAAATATTGTATGTTGACTCATTTCTGGGATTTAGGACTCATTTCTGCAGCACTGTGGTGTAAGGATCCTCAAGGGTCTTGTGTCCACAGCTTGTTTCTGCTGCCCCCATGGGGCCAAAAAATCATTTGTTGGAGGTTTCACCAGTTTATTTACCATACCCATGATCTTTCCCATAACCATACCATAGTTGCCATGTAGAGATAAAAAAAAAAAACTTTAAAAGGACTATCATAAATATTTGAGAATGCAGACTAAATAAAACAATATGTACCTTCTTATATTTCAGTTAAAGTTATTAAATACCTCCAAAATATAAATATAAAGTAAATATATAAATGATAAATGAAATTATGAAGTCGGGGAGGTGTTGCTCTAATTCTTAGGCCAGGATTTTGACTTGCTGCTATAATGTCTACAAGATGTCAGAGTGCATGAGTTCAACGCCCCAAAGCTTCAGTTCATCTTGTTTTTGCACAAACAGGAAGGAAGGGCTAAAGCCCCCATGGTTTCACCCTCAGTCGACCCCTATCATGTAGAACGAACTCCCAGCTGTGTTTTTTTTTCATCATCTGCTGAGCCAGGTGCAGAGATTTACTTTGTCAGAACACATCTTGATAATTTTATCAGTTCAACAGAATAAAACAAAATCTCTAAATCCTGCACCCATGAGAATGGCTGAAGATGACTCCAACTTTGAGAAAATCACCACCCACTACTGCAATGACCGATCAAATCACAAATAATTAAAAAAGTTTAAAAAAGAAAAAGTAGCTTGACTCAGTGCACAAGGAAACATCACAAACTCAAACATAAACAGCATTACACTGTAAACCCAAATAAGTTAGCAATACTTAAAAAACTGAGGCAATCGGTTGGCATTTGCTTGAGCTGATAAACTGAAAAGTTAGAGGTCATCTGAGCTAAAATATACTTTTGTTCATTGTGTCGTACGTTCAGTGAACATATCACAAGCAGCCACCCACACACTTTGCATTGAGTGAGTGGATCCTGTGTGTTCATGAGTATTTGTGTGCATGCATGCATATGCAACAAAGCTGCTATTTCACCCTACTGCCTTATGTACAGCAGTTATATTTTTGCAACATTCAATAATCAGATAAAATATCTGGTAGCACTTCCTTCTTGAGACATTAAGACAGGACAGGGAGAAGGAGCTGCGCACAAAGAGCGCACAATATTTCTTATCCAATTAATCCATTAATGCTCAGCAGGATAGTCAGTTGCTAAAAGCATTGATAGCTCCAACCCTAACTTTGGCTCACTTCAGTTCCAACAACCCAACACAGAAGAAAAAAAAAATACTATCCTGTCACTGTCCTCTGGCTCTGCTCATTCAGATATGTCTGGACATGTCCAATAACGCTGGTAGATGAAGTGTCCAAGTCTCAGTTTGTTTTCAGGTCAGAGTGGTGTTTGACACTGAGACTGCATGATTTTGAGACCTAATTTTATATACTGAGCAATTTTTTTAATCATTCAAATTTGGCTGAGTGGTTAATAACACATATTTCTGTGGTGTGACAAACTCAGAACACACATTTATTTTAGCTTTACACAATCTTTAACTGCATACAGCTAAGAGCATACACTTATATACATATATTTATTATCAAAGTAGGCAAGCAATAAACAATAAAAATCTGTGTCTACAGTATTTGTATCAAACAGAAATCACCATGAATACAACACAGGTATATTATATTTAATACAACAAGGTTACAACTGAGAAATGATGGAAAAAGGTAACACTGCAGACACCCAGCTGCCTCAAAGAGAACCTAATTATCATGAGCAGCAGTAGCCGACAAAAAAAGAAGCAATCCAAATGAGTGGTGCTGACCTTTTTAATAAACTGCTTACACAAACAAACACTTCTGCCTCTACATGCAGTTTCATCACCCCTCCCTGTCTGTCCCCATGTGCACGCTGTCAGCTGCTGAAGGCTCTGACTCCAGAGGAAAACACCCACTGCCAGCATGGCCTCTACTTCGAGGACGGTCAGCGGCGTGTCGACTACGTCCTCACCTACCCCGTGAAGAAGCCAGCCTCGGGCCGCTCCAGCCGGCAGTCAACGCACCTGCTCACTGAAAATGCTGTGGCCCGCAGCCTGCGCCGCGGCCCCCACGGCCGCGATGCACACCTCCGACATCACCAAGCGCAAAAGGCAAAGGACTCGTCGTCCCTGCCATCGTCGCTGGTGACTGATGTGGAGCTGGGAGAGACCTTCAGCGGCCATGAGGATCATAAGGCGTTCAGGAGGGAGGAGTTTGAGGGGAAACTGAAGGACATGGGGCTGGAGCTTGAGAAAGATGAGGACGTGAGTTTACATCTTCATTCTTTTTTTCTTAGCAACACTATAAACTCCACCTAAAATCCACAGTGTCTAATACTGTCTCTGTTCTACAAACACAAATTCCAAAAAAAAACTGTGTAGAACGGAAAAAAATAATGCAATGATTTCCAAACCTTTTTCAACCTAAAGCCTGCAATTAACTACAAAGACAAGCTATTAAATGTTCAAACTGATAAACTTGCCTGCAGCATGTTCAGAAAAGAAAAGTTGGGACAGAGGCATGTTTACCTCTGTGATACATCACTTTTCTGTTACAACACTTTTCACACACTGAGAATTGTGTCATCACAGCACTGTTGAAGTTTTCAAAGTGAATTTTTTTGTCATTCTTGCTTGATATATGACTTCAGCTGCTCAACAGTCTGAGGTCTCTGTTGTCGGATTTTGTGCTCCATAATGCACCACATATTTTCAGTGGGAGACAGGCCTGGACTGCAGGCAGGTCGGTCCAGTACCTGAACTCTTACTATAAATACACGCTGTTGGAACACGTCCACAATGTGTCTTGGCATCATCTCACTGAAATAAGCAGGGACGTCTGTAAAAAAGACGTCTGGATGGCAGCATATGTTGCTCAAAACCTGTATGTACCTTTCAGCCTTCACAGATGTGACAGTTACCCATGATGCCATGGACACTAACACACCCCCATACCATCACAGCTGCTGTCTTTTGAAGTTAGAACTAGTAACAGTCTGGGTGGTCCTTTAACATGAAGTCCATGATTTCTAAAATCAAAAAATTGAAATTTGAGTTCCTGAGCCCAGGTCAGATTTTAAATAAATACCGCCTGAGAGGTCAGAGGTCACAGGCATTCAGTGATGGTTTTCAGCCTTGTAGCTTACATGCCAAGGTTTTTCTAGATTCTCCAAATCTTTTAATATTTTAGATTGTAGATGGTGAAATCCGTAAATTCCTGCAATTTTGTGTTGAGAAATGTTGTTAAATTGTTGAACCAACAGTTGAATTTACCAATGTTACCAATAAACCCATTTAAATGTTACAAACAGTTGGTTTTTGAGGATTTTGTCATCCTTCTCCCCACTTTTTTTAATCATGTTGCAGGCGTTGTATTCAGAATGAGTGTATATTTACAAAAAACAATGTTTTATCACTTTGAACATTATCTTGTCTTTGTACTGTATTCACTTGAATACACATTAAAACTAATTTGCTAATCGTTGTTTTCTGTTTTAATTTACATTTTATACAGTATCCTAACTTTTTTGGAATTGGGGTTTGTATAATATGTACCAAAAAAAAAGTCAACACGGTAAAAGTGAACACAAGCACAAGTATAATGTACTAAAGTAAGAAACATTAGGTGGGTTTACATCCACATATTTTTACCTGCATTTTCAATTTGTGCAAAAAAGTGAAAATGTGAACAAATGAATGAAAAAAACTAAAAATATATTGCAAAAACATTTTACACAGAGGTAGAATGGTTAGGTTAACAATAAAAACAAAATGTAATGAAATGAAATGGAGACAGACTTAGCAAATTAATTGTGACATGAAGCACGTGACGTAAAGGACCATTGTGTAGGATTTAGGGATATTTATTGGCAGAAATGATCATTTAAATATAATATTTAGAATTATATTTTTATTAGTGTATAATCACCTGAAAACCTGAACTGTTGTATTTACTTTACCTTAGAATGAGCCCTTTATATCTACAGAGGGAGCGGCTCCTCTGCCGCAAAGGTTGACATGTTGCACAACCAACACAAGACGCCGCTCACTGCAGAGCCAGACAGTGGAGATGGGTGTCGTGAGGTGGAGCTGGACTCACCCTCACCCCAAGACTGACAGGAGGCCAGTTATAATATGCTTACCCTAACCCTATCCAATCACACTCCTGACTAGATCCACAGAGTTAGACCTGGTCTGGGTCACATTTGGCTCTGCAGTGAGCACCACTTGACCAACACTGGCTCTAGAGACGGCCTTTTGCGTTTTTACGTTGAAGTGGCAGCTGTATCAGCTGTCCTACACACTAGAGTGAGAGGAGTGCTTGGAATCTGCAGCCTCACAGCTAGATGCCACTAAATCCTTCAGGCTGGTCCTTTAAACATCAAAAATAGCAGCAGATGAAAACATGGTCCTCAAATTAATACATGAAAAAAAATAAATGCCATATTTCCATTGTATATTCTACGTCGCTTTATAGTACGTCATCTCGTCGCGCCCTCCTGTTCCTTTTCCATTCCATTTCTATACATTTTTTTCATTTAATTTTTATCCGGAGTTCGGTCACAGTGGCAGCAGGCTAAGCAGGATATTCCAGATTGTTCCTCTTCCCAGCAACATTTTCCAGCTCCTCCTGGGTGATCCAGAGGTGTTCCCAGGCCAGATGAGACATGTAATCCCTCCAGTGAGTTCTAATTCATCCCCAGGTTTTCATCCTGGTTTGGATGTCTCCAGAAAATCTCCAAAAGATTGTGATCAGGATGCATTCTGATCAGATGCCTGAACTGCTTCAACTGGCCCGCATTAATGCAAAGGAGCAGCGGCATTACTCTAAGTTCCCTCTTCTATCAAAGCTCGTGACCATAGGTGAAGGTTGGAACCTAAACTGACTGATAAATTGAAAGCTTTGCCTTCCTGCTCAGCTCTCTTTTCACCACAACATACACAACTAGGGTGACTAGATGAGAATGGATGAAATTCATCGCAGGCAGTTGGGGGTGGGCATGTCATGTCAGAAGGATTAAAATAGAATCATTCATCGGTTATCAATATTCTGGAGATCAATTACAGATTCTGAGGATAATGTGAAACATGGTGTCCTGGCACAGGTGTCATTAAGCTGTGGGAGCTTACAAACATATTATTTATCATTTTTATCACAATTTCCTTCCACAGTGGCAGCTGCACACTGTGTCATCTGCTTTAAAACAGGTCAGATTACATCTGTCATGTGATACTAACCAGTGGTTAGTATTGCAGTAACTGAATACAAATACTCAAGTTACTGTAATTAAGTAGTGTTTTTGGGTACTTGTCCTTTTATGAGTAGTTTTCAAATCTGTACTTTTACTTAAATATGCATTACACTATGTAATCTACTTAGTAATTAAGTACTGAGTACTGAGTTAGTAGCCAGTGAGGTGATCTGATCACAAAAGAGCCATTTACCAAACACTGCAGCAGCGCAGGTTTGGATAAGGATCTTAATGATTAATCATTAATCGATTAATCGCCATGTATTCCTTGATATTTAATCAGTAGTCTAGAAACTGAACCTCATTTGACATTGAAACTTAAACTTTAAATGAGAAAACAAAACAGAAAAAAACTGAAAATGAGGAAAGATATAACAGTTTTGTGTCTTGTAAATTGTTGATAATTAATAAGCACTTTCAACTATTGGTTCAGGAAAATGTACAAAATTTTATTTCAAAGACAAATAAAATACCCCTTTGATTGAATGCTGCTATTGATGATGCATTGAACACCCACCCTCTCACCCACATTTTTATAACACCAGTACTTTTAACTGTAACTGAGTAATATTTTTTTATTCCACCACTGATACTGACAGTTATTTTCATTGTTGATTAATCAGGCAGGTATTGTCTCGATGAATCAGTTAATAGTTGTTGTAAAATGTCAGAAAATGGTGAAAACTGTTGATCAGTCACACCCAAAGCCCAAGATGACGTTCTCAAATGTATTGTTGTGTCCACAACTTAAAGATATTCACTTTACTGTATTAAAGGAGCAAAGAAACCAAAAAATACACATATTTAAGAAGCTGATATCAGAGAAATTGGACTTAAAAAAATGCTCACACAGATTGATCAATTATCAAAATGGTGGGCAGTTAATTTAATAATTGATTAATAGTTGATTAATCATTGCAACTCTGTGCAATAGACAAATGAAATCACATCCACAATATAGACATATTTTGCAAAAACAAATGAGGACAAAAAGGACAGGGATCAGGACAACTGCTTGTAATTTTTCAGGACATCTGGTCACCCTGGGTACAACACCCACATTACTGCTGACACCGCAGGAGTCCACCTGTCCATATCACGCTCCACCTCACCGCCACTCGAGAACTCTCCTCCTCTGCAGTGGTTTAATGGCATCCGACTGGAGAATTAACGCCACCGGCTGTTTATCATGACGAATCAACATGATTATACAACGGTAGTGGATGGAAACGTGCATGTATCCTCAAAACTTTTCCTAAAATTTGGTTAAAATGAGTATGAATGAATGTTAATGAAAATGAAGACATTTTGACTTGTTTATATTTAACTACAAGAAGTTAAGAGACATCTTCTCCTGGATGTCTTCAACAATTTAAGAGGCGGCCAATTTCTGTAAAACTATTTGCAGGGTTGCAGCTTAGATATATCTGTGTATCAGCCGTGTAAAAGTGTAAACTGATATTCCGCCTATGTATAAGATGTCCTAATGCCAGCATATAAATAGAAAATTAGGCTCTCTACAGCACTGAGTTGAAATGTCTGACCTGAGGTTGCCAGCACCACACATACCTGTTTTCCTGAAAGTGGGCACAAGGGCAAACAGTAGTCCCGCTGCAAACACACGTGTGTGAGCCAGAAATTTGATATTTTGATGATCGCAGGTGCCAGCACTGTTGTGTAAACGGCTGATTAATTAAAATTTGCAAAAGATGCCATACTGTGCAAAAAATATCACATACTGGAGTTTGGAAATTTGCCAGTTACTCTTTAGAAAAAGTAGCAGGAGGTAACACGAGAGGAAATGAACCTTTGAAAACAGGTATGGTGCTTCTTTCTCTGCAATCTGCAGGTGTCCATGCCCTCTTTTATTTTAGATTCCTTCATTTTTCCTTCAGTCAGCCAGTCCAAGCTTTTGCGTACACTGTCCAGCAGCAGCTCTGAGCCTGTTTTTGATTACAGGTCCGGACAGGTTTTATATCAATGGTTAAAATTTAGAGTAACAGATCAGTTCATGTTGAGTTTTGTGGGTGCGGGGCAAGTGCACGTTTGCAAATGAGGCTTTGTTCCACATCTTTATGAAAAAACTTCTTAAATCCCTGCAGCCGTTTGATGACTGCATTACAGATATGTTCATAAATCTGCAGTCTCTAATTTAAGAAGTGTGTCACCAGAGCACAGTGTCATCACACATGGCTGTCCACTGAGTTGACATTGACTAAATCTGTCACATTCTGCATTCAGTTCCTCTCCTCTCCCAGTACCTTTTCACTCACCCTGCCTCTACCTCACTCTACCTGCCAGCCGCTCCCACATCTTCACCCCACTCCACTCAGCTGGTCTCACAGCTGCAGCTCATCAGTAATCAGCCTGGTATATAAGCCTCTCCAGTTCAGCCACTCTTCGCAAGATTGTTCTTTCCTACCTCCATGCAAGTCTCTCCAGCGTTCTCTGGCCTGATTGTCTGTTGCTGACCCTGCTTGCCTCTGACTGTCCCATCTGCAATCCTGGAAATCACCGCAGCCTTCTTTCCCCGACCATGAGTTCTGTCTCAGCATCTCTGGTTTCTGCTTGCTTGTTCACATGCCTGAGAAACATTTTCAGTTCATGATGTTATGGAATGAGTGACTGTGGAGAATATCCACATACCTTACCGCTGGTGTTTCCGCCATCTTATGAGTTCCTCGTGGAGGATTCTCCTGCTTCCTCGACTCCTTGCCTGGCTCCGGCTCTCCTTCCGTCTGCTTCCTGTTGGTTTGGTTGCTTGGACTGCATACTTACCTGGCCCTGACTTTCTGCCTGTTCCATATCTCCTGCCTGCTCCTTCACAGTGAACTGAACTTTGAGTATGAGCCTGTCTCATTCTCAGATCTGCACCACAGCAAGTCAGAGATTCTGTTGATGAACTGAACTGCCATATTGCCTGCTTGCTGTTTATGGTGTCTGCGTATGGTGAAAATAAAGGTCAATACCAACTGTCCTTGTTGTACTGTGTGCTGCAGTTGGGTTCAGACCTGTTATAAAGTAATGTGACTGACTGAGTGGCAGGGATGAAAGATTATGTGACTAAACACATAGAACTATGTAATCTAGAGGCCACCTTTCTAACATGCAGGGCAGAAAACAGTGATAGAACAGGAGGTTGGACTTTCTCCATCATTCATCAGTTCTGATATGCAACATTCTATTCATTTTTGTGTATTCCTGGTGACATCAGAATGTGTAAGTTGTGTAACATTGAGTTATATGTATATATCGCATGTCTCTTAGGCCAAGATTCAAGGGGTGGGCTTTGTGAAGATTCATGCTCCCTGGAACGTTCTCTGTCGAGAGGCCGAGTTAATGAAGCTAAAGATGCCCACAAAGAAGGTAAGACTCACTGTCTCTTTCCATTCTCTCTGTATCTCTGTCTGGGTTTAAAAATGAAGAAGTCCTTTTTTTTTAACGCTACTCAAATAAGCCTACATTTGTACCACACTGCATCAGCGTTGTAGTCAAGACCAAGTCATGACCAAGACCAGAGTGCATTGAGACTGAGACAAGACCAAGACTTTGAAGGGTTTAGATTAAGGCAGGGTGAGACCGAGCCAAGACACGTCGCATCTCTTGGTCACTGATCTAACACTGATGTGATGTGACTATATAGACAAGTCCGGCAACTGCTCTCTTTAATGGTTAAAATGATCACTCTTGTGAGATCTTTCATGGGTCTGGGGTTCTCTTCGAGACATTGTTTGCTGTTGCCTGCTGGATAACTGGACTGATAATGTTTGACAGTGGCCCTCAGTAACTGATGAGGGTACCTTTTAGGATGGCTATATTGACATTATTCATATTTAACATGGTAGTTAGATGTTGGTTTGCCATATTATTCTTTAAGTATTCAAGATTATCAAGAACAAAGTCCTTTCTGTTAATATTCTTGATCCATTTCTAGCAAGCAGTCTATGTGTGTGAGTGTTTGCCTGGACAGCAGCACTCTTCATGAAGTAAAGGTCTTGTGTATTTTTTTTTTTATTTTATTTTTTTACCAAAGTTGAAGTTTGACACTGATGTTGGATTCAAGCATACGGGTAATGGCTACATAGATTTATGTGGTCTGGTTAGGAGGGTCACAGGATCACAATTTCAAAATAATATAACTTTCTTTTACTTTTGGATTACTTCAATAGAATGGTGAAATATTGTCTTCAGATTTTAACTCAGTTTTTTCATCATAGATTAATTGGTTGATTATTTTGTCAATAAATGTTTGAACCACATTTTCAAGTCTTTCCTGTCATGATTATTTTCATTATCAATTAATCTGTTGACCATTTTTTTAGTTCTATAAGTGCTATATGTTATTTGGTTTATTAATTTGTCCAGCTATTCATTCCTTTGTTGTGTGCAATTGATTGATTTAAAGACAAAAAATGGTGAAATGTCCACCCAGTGATGCATTTTTTCACTAAAGACCATGATAATGAATTGAACTGTGTGCACTGTGCATGGTAGGATATTGTTCTTTATTTTAAAACTTTAATCCTAGTTATCCTCATTTTATTAAATGTATCTGTAATGTGATTGTCTTTTTTCTGTAACTGCAATGAAATACAGTTACCTTTCTTTGTATGCACATTACATAATCCCATTACATGTAATCTGTTACTTCTCAAGCCTGGTGGCCTGTCTCATCATTTGTTTATCACGAGCAAAAATGTAACTGATCTAACTAGCTTTGATAGCATCAGTTACCCTTAGCTTACCTTTTTCAACCAATAACAGTAATAATGTTAATAAATGAATCAGACACTGGTTAGTTAGTGATATCCCTGCAGTTGTGGTCTTGGCTGTTCTTGAAATAAAATCCTGAGACAGAGACTTTCATTCATTCATTCATTCATTCATTCATTCATTCATTCATTTAGCCAGCTTAACTACATTTCCAAATGCTGGGAGCAAGTAGAAAGTTATTTTTCTCCCAAAAACATTGCATTTTATTTTCTCTTGAATATTAAAAAGCTCAAATTATCGCATTGTGGCTTCAACACACACAGAATTTTTACTGAGGGCAGAACTGAGCAGTGGGCTGGTTTGACAGTATGGAGCAGAGTTGTTTTCATGGGCTCCACCTTGCTCCCAGCTGCCACAGTACCATCGTAATGATGAACACAGGCTGTTGCTGAGTCTGCATCAGAAAGGCAGAATAAAATCAGAGACAGTACAGCATTTGCATCAGTATCTGTTTTAACACACATTCCATGTTTTTGCTTTATAGTCATTCAGTTCTGAATCCGAACAGTCGGTCACGTCCAAGCAGAAGGCAGAGTAGTTCCTCTGTCTCACTGAAGAAATCATTCCTGAAGAAAAGTCTTGTAGTTTGTTGTAGTGGAGTTCTTACAGGTCTTTTCTTATTATCCTTATTTTGGAAGCATGGTTTGCATATTTTAACTACAGTAGTGATAGGAGATGCTTTATTGGTCCCCAGGCCCTGACCTGTGTGTGTTTGTGTTGGAGCAGCCTGACCGTGCAGTGAGAGGACTGGACAGCAGAGCAGAACAGAGCAGAGCCTTCTGTCACAGTGCACATGCTCAGCAGTGCAGTGAAACTTATTTAGACTTGTAGAGTTTCAGTTGTGTTAGTCTGAGTCAGACTCCACTCTGTTGTCCCTTACCCTGTCTTCATGCCCATGCATTTCTATAAGGAGCTTAATGGAAACTTGCTCACCAGTACCTGTGGCAGAGAAATTGTTGTGTCTATGGACCAATCTACCTGAGGAGATATGGTTTCTCTAATTCCCTACCCACGTTATGGAAACCAGGTTTCTAGTTTACTTGTATTTTAAAGACCGTCTCCAGTGAAAAAAAAAATCATGTTTTTAACCTAAATAACATGTCTATGTGGTGTATGTCATGTGAGCAAGGGCAGTCTTAAAAAATGGATTCGGTCAGGCTGGGTATATGATGTCATAAACCTATGGAACCAATCCTATTAATCGTGGGGATGGTGCTATTAGGGATGCTCCTGGTGAGTAATTTCAAGTAAATGCAAATGTTAATTTACACTAGTCAACTAGTCTAACAATAAGAAAACACTTGCAGCGCAATTAAAATTGAGCACAGTTCAGTAACTGATCATTTTAAATACTGTCTGAAAAAATACTGTGTGTATTAAGAGCAATTTGAAGCTGTTAATCACAGTCTGCAATTGCCAAATCATATTTTCAATGCTGCTGAAATGTGTGACACTTTGCATCATGCAATACAAACAGTGTACATTAACCTACAAAATATGACAACAACTCAATAAATGCTTCAACTTTTCAGACCAAAAAAGGATCACAGTGTCTGCAGGCAAATGACAACATCTACCCGGAGCTGACAGTGGCTGCCAGTCTGCCACAGTGTGGCTGACATTAGCAGCTAGCGGCATTAACTGCTAACAGCAGCTGCTGCTCTGCTTGCAGGTTAATGTCTGTGTCTGTGCTGAATGTGGTCACACTTCACTCTGAGTGGTTAGTGGTCAGTTTATTCTGGCACAAACTTCATTCAACTTTATTTCCATTTTCTATGTCAAAACACTGTCATGAGCTGTCATCTGTCTGACTTTGCTGATAAAAACATCCAGGGTTGGCTGGGCCATCAGGATATATGCGCTTGGCAAGAGGGGCTGCTGTCTGTTGGGCTGCAGCCTCGACTAGTGGCGGGCAGCTGCATAGCATCTTAGAAACAACCGTTAACAGGCATTGTGCATGAACAACATACTGATTAATATTTAAACCAACTAGTGTCTCTGGTGTCGACTAGCGAGGGGGGCGATGTTAAACTGTGTAGTCGACTAATAACGCACATTCCTAGGCACCATCCATATCATTAGAGGCAATGCCCATCAAGCTGGATGTAGCTAGTTAACATGATTAGCTAGCAAAACAGAGGAGAAGCCAGATACAGCTACTTAGGGGTAGGGGTGGGGGTTGAAGGGTGGGGGCTGTGGAGAGGGCAGGTACTGTGTACATATTCATAAATCCTTGAATACTAAATGAAGGCAAGGTGCACAGCTACACATACTGTATGTGAGCAATTGTAACAAGGTATGTGAACTTATTTTGCAAAAAATATCAGGCACAATTTATTACTTATCGCAGACCATTTCATATTGTTTAAAACATTACTGGAGGTGGACTTCAAATCAACAAGACATCGGTAAACTGGAAAAAGCTAACTGTAATCTATTGCAGTAGGTGATTCTGAGTTTCGTCTCATTCCCAGGTCATCGGGTACAGACTGAGACTCAAAAATGGCAAAGCTGTGATTGTCCAAAGTCTCCTATAACATGCTAGATTTTCTAAAGTCTGAAGTAGAGCCAAGAGGAGGAGAAGTCTAGTTATCGCTCAGAATCACTTGAATGACATCATGCTTGAAGATTATGGAACTTTTAACACCAAAAATAAACTGCCTAACCCAGCTTTAAGTGCATGTAAACACACTGATTGGCAGGGTAGTGTATTTATACAGTGAGCTAAAAGATAGTGATCTTTAGACATGTTTGGACAAAGTGCAGCATTCACACGCCCTGCACTGTATGGAATGTCTTCTAGTACATTACAATTACATTTGACACTTGTTCAAGGTCTTTCAATGGTCTTTAGGATGTGGACACAACAGTCTAACATGGTTCTTGTCCTGGCTCTCCTCCCTTTCCTCCTGGGGTGTTTGGTCCGGCCAGTCTGGCTTGGTGGTCAGAGGACGTCATAGGCACTGACTGTCTCAAGGTCCACTGCTCTTCGTCTGATCACATGTCCTTATTCCAATGCCTATGACTGTATTTCTGTCACATGTAATACATGTTTTAGCAATACATGCAATCTTAAGCTTGAGTTTCAATTTTTGGACCAAAGTTTAGCATAGCATCTGAATATAAATTTTGACATTTAAGAGACAAAAACAGGTTATATGTTGTGTTTGGTGGACAAGCAATGTTCTACATAACCTATTTCTACTGAGGTTTGACTATTTTGAACTGGTGAAAACCAGAACTGTTTTATATCTCACCTCCACCAATATGAAAAACTGAAATATTATTGAAAATATTAACATGGAATAAGTATAGAGTTAAATCTACTGTGCTTGAATAAACAGTAAATAAATGGAAAGTTAATGACTTAAAGGCTATTTGCACAGGACTATTAGTGCCTGGGGACCACTAGTAATTTGGAATATTTGAATAGAACTTTAGTGAATTATTTCTAACAATGTGTTTTTGTGTATGTACATTATAAGTAAAGTTGAAGTGTGTCCGTTTTGTGTCTATTTGTAGGTGTATGAAGTAAAGCAGTCCAGTGGTGTTGTGGAGAAGATCCACTCTCTGGTCAGTAAAGTTCTGGAGCCTCTCCACCCTCATGTTGAGGATCATCATCCCAAGAACATCAAACACCTGTCGCACACGTTCTCCAGGGAAAAACAACACCTGTGAGTACACCTCTGATGTCAAGCCTGACCCTTGTTCCTCGACATGATCAAACAGGCCACACAGTAGTATAGAGCTGCAACGAACGATTATCTTCACAGTCAATCGGTCATGTATTTTATTGATTAATCAATTAATAGTTGTTTGTTTTATAATGTCAGAAAATGATGAAAAATGTCTACCAGTGTTTCCCAAAGCCCAAGTTGACATGTCTTGTTCCTTATCCACAATCCAAAGATGTTCAATTTTCTTGCACAGAGGAGTAATGAACCAAAAAATATTCACATTTAAAGGGATAGTTCACCCAAAAATGAAAATTCAGTCATTATCTACTCACCCTCATGCCAATTTATCGTCTGCTTTATTTTGTTAGGTCTTTAGGAGACTTGGGTTGCAACAGACAAGCAGTATGGAGGATTTTATGTTTTTATTCTGTTGTTATTTCACATTTGAAAACTGGTCACCATTCACTTCCATTGTTGGGGAGATTCTACAACACTGTTTTCCTGTGGACTAAAAAACTAAACCCGACTTTCAGTCTGCACGAGGGTAAATAGATAATGACTGAATTTTCATTTTGGGGTGAACTTAAAAAAGCTGAAATCAAAGACTTTTTTCTTACAAAAAATACTTGAATGAATTAATGGATCCCTAAAATAGTTGCAGACTGATTTAATAATCAAGTAATAATTGTCATTGCAGCTTTACAGAAGTGAAGAGGATACCTGTCAGCATTAAGCAACAATTCTGTGTGAGCAGGGTTTATTATATAAAACGTGTCTTGAATGAACCAGACAAACTGTACCAGGATTCACTGGTTTCATAAAGCAGACTCAGAGTGAATGTGATCAGACTGATTTAAGCCTGGTCTAAGTTATTTTCAAATACATATGTGTTGCTGTAGACTGTGGTTTACAGGGGACTGAGCTTAAATTGACTGTAACCACTGTGTGTTTTTTGTGTCAGGTTTGACCTGTCAGACAAAGATTACTTCTTTGACAGCAAAACCAGGAGTTCAATAGTAAGTCCACTGAAGTTTGACTGTGATGTGTCCACCAGCAGCAAACTATCATTTTATACTGACTGACACTATATCATCAAGTCAGACATTCGAGTTGTTTGTTATAGAGATGCTAACAACAACCAAGAAGTTTTGTAAAGTTCAGTTTTTTAAAAAATCATCAAAGCTAACAAGGAAGCTAAGCACAGCCTGGCAACTGGTTGTTGTTGGTGATGAGGGGAGGAGTCAGTAGAGCCCCACAGTGACCGCCAACATTTTCAGCAGCTCCCGTTCTAGAAAAGATTTTGTTCTCTCAAGTTTCAGGAAATCCTTCCACAGAAACCAGTAACAATAATAATAATTCAGTAAACATGTCCATGGTTACAGCAAGCTCTGCCAATCAGAGACATCGCTGTTGCACTTTAGGATTGTGGGTATTGTAGTGCTTCTGCAGGACATCACAAATAAATTATGTTTTTCTTTTTTCAAGGTTGATATCATATAGGGTTGGATATATTAAACTCTTCCTACGGGCCACCGTCAGCCCATCAGCCAGCAATTGGTGATATATTCATCCTCCTCACCCCACCTCCTCCTATTCTCTTGAGTCTCAACTGGGCAAATTTGTTACATACACAACACACTTCGTTCAAACCTGACAGAAATTTTAATCCTCAGTTCTCTGTGTTAGATGTTTAAAGAGTCTGGCTCTACAGGCTGTTCTCCGCTCCTCATCCAGCTCAGTGCACTCGGTTCTGGCTGAGAGAGAGTGCGTCGTGGAGCAGCGCCTGTCACTATGCAGACCATCACATTAGCAAAATAAAATGACAAATATCGCCCCCAAAATTCAAGCATGTACTGTCTCTTGACAATCTCACAGCTCGTGGTCAGTCCATATTGGATGGCAGCGACATTATGACTAATAATCCAAATCCTGTAATCAGAATATGAAAGGATTTTCACATCCAGAACCTCACTGTTGGGCTCTACTCTGTCTCACCATGTCTCTGTCATATTATAGCACAGACACCATTTATCAGCCTACAAATACATGCACAGACTGTCAAAAGAGATTTATACTCTCAGCACCACAGAAATCATTCAGGACCTTTTTAGTTCAGTTTTAATAGGAACAACCTGGAATATGTTCAAAGTCATTAATGCTATTGCAGATTAGAGCTTTACCGTTGTTTTATAATAATGTTGATAACTAAAAAACATTTCTTTGAATATTTTCTTCTGCAGCATGGTGAATTAAATTCAGTTCTTCTGTTTTTCATTCCCTTCAAGGTTTATGAAATACTAAAAAGAACAAAATGCAAGGCCAAGTATAGCATGGGTAAGTCTGGATCTCTATGATGAGATCTACTTTTACACCCACACCAGAAATAATAATAATAATAATAATAATAATAATAATAATAATAATAATAAAATACAGCCACAGTGACTGTGAGGCTGTGAGCATTTGGATGGTTGTTTCTTATTTAACTGACAAGAATCACTGGAAAATGAACAACATTTATGAACTGACATTGTTGTTAGTGAGCAGCACTCAGCCACAAAATTTACACACACTATTTATTAATTATGCATGCCTTTCTTCATCCGAAGTTTCTTATTGCACTCTTAAACAGTTTATTTTTATGACTTATTTATTGATCTGTTTTTATATTTTTTGTTTTGTGAGTGGCATAAAGGAGCTACAGCTAGTAGTACTATTACAACATATGCACACAGTACATGAGCAATGTCACACTGGACACACTTGAGACTCCTCCCTCTGTAGATGGGTAAATTTGGTGACTGAGTTATTTATTCATAACTAATAATTTTCTTGAATCAGCCTTGTTTCTATATAGTTGGACAGTTTACTTAGCCGTAACTCCCAAAAGTTCCCTTTTTCTGTCCTTTTTAAGGATATTCCTATTCCATGGAGGTCACATGCATTTTAACCAGATAAAACGGGGCGAGTCATCCTGTTCTCCTGCTCGCTTATTCACATCATCACCAGTTGTGCCCTTTAATGTTGCTATGGTTACAAATTGGCTAGTGGATGAATTTCAAACAGTAATTAAACTTGAGCTGAACAACATGTGTGTTAAATGGCTTTAACAAACACCTGCTGGCCAATCAGTAGAGTAATCACCCCGACCGTGGTGTAATGGGCTACGCACTGTGCTGCTGTGTACGTGACAGTGTGCCATACTTTGGTACAGTGTGTGTACCATAGTGACTTGCTTACTGTAACAAAATGTGACACATGCATGGCTCAGATCAACTGCTGTCAGGATTATGTAGGTTATACAAAAACAGAAAAAATAAAAAAAAACATTAATATAATCCACAGAACTGAACACCCAGAGGGAACCTGCTTACAAGTAATAAAATCCAGAGGCCTACAGGCCACATTAACTCACATTAACATCTGTGTCTGTTTTCTGTCGGCAGGTATCACCAGTCTCCTGGGCAGTGGTGTCTATACAGCAGCGTACCCTCTTCATGATGTGAGTAGAACCTGGCGCTGACAGATGATTATTGTAGATGGTACTTCCTGTTCTAAATCAGGTTCATGCGCTTGTGTTTTGAAGCTGTTGTAATCACTCACTTTTTTGTAACCAAGAGAAGATGAGGTGAAACAACCTTTCCTGCAGATTATTCCACGTCAGATGATTAAATACTGGTTCAGTCTCCATAGTCAGGATGTACAATAAGCAGCTTTTCCTCTTTCCTTTTTCAGGGAGATATCAACGAGGAGAGTGCAGAGCCAAATGACAGAAAGGTGAGAAAGCTATTTCTAAACTTATAGAAGCGAGCACAAAAGTCTTCATGGACACTTTAGAGCCACAAAAAATCTGTCACCACTTCAGTTTGGAACACAAACTCGCTTGAATATGCTGATTGTGTGTCAGTTTTTCTCTGTAACCAGGCTTGGTGAGTAACAGATTACATTTAACAGGGTTACATGATCTGGATACAAAAAAGGTAACTATATTCCATTACAGTTACAGATAAATTAAATGTAATCAGATTACAGATACATTTAGTAAAAATGGGGATTATTAGACGGATTATAATTATAAATAAAGGACCATGCACAGTGCACACACAGTTCAATTCATTATCATGACCTCTAGTGACGAAATGCGTCACAGTATCACAATATATCAATATCAATATCACAGGTTAAAGGAAAGATTTGAAACATAGGTCCAAACATGTAGGGCACCACATGTTTGGACCTATTTTTCAAGTGACAAAATTGTGACACGGTCAATTAATGGATCAATTGTTTTGAGTCTTTTTTATTAAGTTAAAACTCTGATTTCATCTTCTTAAATGTGAATATTTTCTGGTTTTCTTTCCTCCTCCTCAATATTTTTGAGTTGTGGACAAAACAAGATGTTTGAGGACATCATTTTGAGCTTTGATCAACATTTTTCACCATTTCATCAGTAATTGCAGCTCTACAAACAGTACATTAGACTAAAAAAATTCACCATATTTTATATTGAAGTAATCCAAAAGTAATGGATAGTAATCAAGATACATTACTTTAATGTTGTGATACTTAGATGATGCTACATTCATACTTCATACACTATCGTAATTATATATGGTGTTGACCTGAAGGAAACAGGAGAGAGAGTTCCACCCAACAGTTGTATTTAAGTTAAATGTGCCAGTAGAAAGGCTGAAGACGTAATCCAGCTGGACAAGTCAAGTAACAGAATACTGCTGATTGTCTTCCCCAGCTTTTGTATGAGGAGTGGGCAAACTACAGTGTCTTCTACAAGTACCAGCCCATCGGACTCGTGCGGTAAGGATGTGTTATTTTAGTTTATTTCCAGTCATCCTTGTAAAGTAACAAGTCTGATATTGAAGTGCCCCTTCTCAGAGAGGGCTTTTATTTTGAAGGACTGTAATTCTACCTCATCAGTTTTTAACCTTCATGTTATACTGTGCAGTCCCCTGTACTTTTTAACCCTGTAAAGACTGACATATGAAATAACTGCAAGAAAATTCTATTTAATTTTTTTTAATTGAAGTGTTTATTGGACTTTTTGACAAAAAATCTGTAGCACTTACACATGGTATTTTGTTTGATATTTGATATGTCAGGCAATTATGAAAACTCATTTTTATTTTAGAAATAATACCAAGTATTGTTCATTGCTTTGGCAGATTGTTTGGTGGTCTAGTGTGAATAATGGAAAGGATTTGATTCTTTCCTGTGTTGTCTAGGAAGTACTTTGGTGAGAAGATCGGTCTGTACTTTGCCTGGTTGGGTCTGTATACCCAGATGCTGATTCCTGCCTCTCTAGTGGGGGTCATTGTCTTTTTGTATGGATGTGCAACAGTCGATGACAACATACCAAGGTAAAAACACACACACACACACACACACACACACACACACACACACACACACACACACACACACACAGAGTACACAAATGAAGCAATCAGTTATTTTAAATGGACAACTTGATTGTCAGCCTGTTGAATTCTTTTACTCTCTGCTGCTGTCTGTCCTGCTGAAGCTGTTCTGCAGAACTTTAAAAGTTAGGCCGAAAAGGCCCAAGCCTGACAAAATTCTGTCAGAACCCGTTCCTCATTAGCATATTTCAACCCAAAACCAATTAGAGGCCAACATTTTTCTTCCCTGTATTCACCAAACAGTAGCAGTTGGCAGTGACAGTGACAATACATGAGGGGAGTTGGATTGGTAGTGAAAAAATTGGGGAGAAAAATGAAAAAATTATAAAAAATAAAAAATAATACAACCCAACCACAACATAAGCCCACGAAATATATGAGAAATATGGCCCAGTACAACCCAAACCCTTTAGGGCCCGTCGGGTTCAGGCACAGATCTCACGCTCTGTTCTACGTGTCTACAGGAAAACACTTCTGGGCATCAGTCTCATTAGTTGTGATGGTATATGACTCAGCGCTTGTTGCAATTTACTGATCTGCAGAGAAATGTAATATGACAGCAAGAGACATCACTAGAGTAGTTGGACAGTAACAGCAAAATGAAGAATACACTTATTCACACTTATTAGCTTTCTTGCTGAGAGTAAGAGTGAGATGTGAAGATCACTCTCAATCTCATTTCTGTGCATTGAATACAGAGCTGGGGTCAGACTGTGCTTAGCCGAGCTTAGCATAAAGACAAAGTGAAACAAGACGAAACGTCGAAACCTAGTACGTATATGGCTGGACCCTTTATCCTCAGGATGTAATTGAGGACTTTCTTGTCTTACTATAAAGCTTATTTTCATTCTCAATTCATGTCCAAACTGATGCCATCATACCTCTTGCATTTCTTCAGTATTGAACCTACACCACAACAACTTATTTCTGCCTCTACCCCTCTCTGCCTCTTCACCTCCTTCCTGTTATCTCACATTAACTTATTGTTTGTTATTTCATTCAACTGTTTATTCTGAAATACATTTTTAATCCCCTGGAGCAAACAACAAACAGGTCAAAGCAAAGATGCAGGACAAGAGTAAAAAGTGTACGTGGGATTTGGTCGCACCTAGTGGTGAGCTTGCAGATTGCAAACACCTACGGTGGCCATGGGACTTTTTTTGAAGAGAAATTCTTTTGACAACTTTAGATCAGCAATGTCTGTAGATGATGCCAACTCATTTCAACAGTCTCAGACAATTTCTCAAAGTTTATAAAACTGAG
This sequence comes from Lutjanus erythropterus, assembly GCF_056507025.1. NCBI lineage: Eukaryota > Metazoa > Chordata > Actinopteri > Lutjaniformes > Lutjanidae > Lutjanus > Lutjanus erythropterus. The sequence goes on along the minus strand of NC_139329.1, from coordinate 2,134,435 downwards.
GTAAAAGTAATAAAAGTGGACACTTTTAAAGACGAAAACTAATTGAGAAAAGATGCGGATGAATGAATTTTTAGTCTGCAACAAGCCATTTTCAAGATTATTGCAAAAACTTAATTTTGATTGTTACAGCGCCACCTTGAGGTCAGTGAGTGTTGTTTTTGTTGCCTGAGTAGTGGGTGGAATTTGCAACCCACCTGCCATTTTTGGTGAATTTTCCTCTTACAGTTTTTGATGCATGAACACTTTTAGCAGAGAAAAATTAGAAGAAACAAGGGAAGAAAGAAGGAATAATCAGAACAAAAACAACAAAAGTGTATTTCACAAAAAGTTAGACCAGTCCTCTAGGTACATTAGATATTAGGACTCTAATGCACAAAAGGAGCTGCTAATGTAAACTGTGTAAGAGGGAGAGAAAAGTGGATGAAGAAATGAAAATGGGGGGGGGGGGGGGGGGGGGCAAAGGAAACAGTTTGATGAATGAGCTGAGAGATGAGGGCCTCCTCTCCTTCCTCCACCTGCCTCTCATCATCCACAGGATATTATGACACATGCTGCCGGCTCACATTTGGACGCAGATACACACCACACACGTTCAGGAGAAGTGTTAATGTCAGAGTGTCACCCTGGCCCACAACCACACAGTAAGACGAACCAGACCCCATGTCTCTCTGTCTGTCTGCTCCTGAATGGTCCCAGTGTGTTCAGCAGTGGACAGTGTCAGGAGGTTGACTGCTTCAGTGAGGCTACCTGTCCTTTAAGGAAAGAAAACCACAGATATAAATCTTCCACTATTTTGAGACAACAATTAAAAAGGTGTTATAAAGGTTGATTGCTAATGACTCCCAAATTGCTGACCGTTGCAAAGTTGCAGCAACAGCGGTACCAGACCTCAAGTACTTACGTAAGTCCTGTGACGTTAAATAAGTGGTTAATGTTGTGAAATGGTCACAGTTTGGTTAGATTTAGGCAGCAAAACTACTTGGTTAAAATCAGTATGTTATGCAACTTAATGTACTGTAAACCCAAATAAGTAAGCAGTACTCAGTTGGAGGTTTTCAGAGCTTGAATATTTGGAGTTAGCATTTTGATTACAATTAAATTGCAATTATTGATTAAGTCAACTCACATACTTTGAGTCAATGCAATTTTTTATTCACCTCTGTCACTGCACAGTTCACAGAACTAAATAAATTAGTGTAGTACAGTATATAGTGTATTAGTACCTAGATTCTCAAACTGTTGCACGTGTACCATTGGTAGTATGTGAGCTCCCTCTAGTGGTATGCAGAGAAATACCAGAATTTCTTTTTTAAAGATTCAAACAAAATAATTTAAATACGATCATAAAATCATCCTAAGCGTTATTTACATGTTCTATAAAAAAACTTAAAACTTTAAAGGAGACATATTGTGCTTATTTTTGGGTTCATATTTCTAATAAAGTAGGTTAACAGGCTTTAATTGTCATTAGACACATAATTTTTTATACTGGCCCTTTCTGCAGCTCCTTTATTCCCCCTCTGTCTGAAACACTGTTTTACCTCTTGTCCCCCCTCTTGAAAAGCTTATCCTGCTCTGATTGGTCAGCTCCCTGCTCAAAGGAGCAGGCGCTGCCTACTGTGATTCCTTAGGTATTCAGTGGGCTTGACGGTCACATACCTTTAGGTGGTGCTGAGCTTGTTGTGACATCATAAGGGGAGGCAAATTTGACAATATTTTTTGAGAAGACAAAAAAGACAGAATATGATAGAATATTCTGATATTTTGGGGGTCTATACAGAAACCATGGACATGTAGTTGGGTTTGACACAGGACACAAACCCCAGTCTCCTGGATGAAAGACCAGTCTGTGTATAGTCTTGCTCACTCTTTATACTGCACCTGTCATAATTACTACAGCCACCAGAGGTCACCAGCTATACGGCTTTTTTCCTGGTGTAGACAGTCTGGCTTTGTATATGTGTTGTGTATGTTCAAAAATGATCTGTTTTACTTATTAAATAAGCCTCTCACTAATAAGGTTGATTAAGGTTTGTGTGTCATGTCAGTGTTCCTCTTGCCTCCTTAACTGTGATTGGATGGTTGATTGTTTTTCATTTTGGCATCAAAAGCAAATCTCAAAAAAAGAAGGGCAGAGTTCCCTTACATTTTCTCAGGGAAACTAATGACAGTGATTTGTATTTATTATTGTCTATGCTGCCCTCTGCTGATATGTGTTACTCTTGTGATTTAATTGTCATATGGAATGGAAAGTTAGAAAGAAAGACAAGAACCTAAAAATGTTCCTTTTAATGTGTGTGTGTGTGTGTGTGTGTGTGTGTGTGTGTGTGTGTGTGTGTGTGTGTGTGTGTGTGTGTGTGCACGTGCGTGCGTGCGTGCGTGTGTGTGTGTCTGTGTGTTGTTTTCCAGCATGGAGATCTGTCATCCAAAGAACAACATCACCATGTGTCCTCCATGTGACAGAGCGTGCAGCTACTGGAAACTTAGCACTGCATGTGGAACAGCCCGGGCCAGTCACCTGTTCGACAACCCTGCCACTGTCTTCTTCTCTATATTCATGGCTCTGTGGGGTACGTCGACACATATCAGCTCACTCAATAAAAACCACAAACCTCATATAAAACTATTTCAGTCGACTGTCCTGGTTTCAACCTTGGTGTTGCAAGGGCCAGATTCTATAAGGGTGAAAAAAAAACCACACCCTGCACCCTCAGTTTAAAATTTTGCACCCTCAGTTGAAATCTGAATAATAGACCCATGCGCACTTTCTATTTTGGTCCATGTATGTGCAGCAGTGTAATATCCAAAAGAGCTGGGTGTAGGTGAAGATCAGTGGGTGTGGTGATTATTAAATCCTCTGTCAGCCAGTCATATCACTGGTCTCAAAGCTCTGAAATAGCTGAGTCAGACACAGTTAAACATCATAACAACAGCTCAGTAAACAGAGAGCTTTGCCTCAGGAAATGTCTGTCATCACAGCAAAACACATATCATCACAAATCTCCACCCAAAGACAGATGAAGTCTGACTTTCCATAAGGTCCTTACTGTAACAATGATAGATTTAATTAGACCAGCGCTATTTTAGTAATACAGCCTTTCACAACTGCCAGTCAATTTTTTTCTTAATCTGAGTACAAAAAGGATCAGCTGCAAGTATCAATGAGGAAAAAGTTATTTACTGCACCTAAACAAACACTGGGGCTGTGATGGTATGAATTCTTTCTGACCATGGTGACAAAGCAACATTACTGTGGGACAGTTTACTGCAACTACCTTAATAGTTTGTTTTGTTGGATTTTATTGAAGCATGCTGTCATTAGCGTAGCATAACTCCTTTAGGGAACAGGGCAACAGGTAAGTGTATGCGGTGTGCAACTGAGGGAGAGTAAGCAGCAGGTGAGTGAAGACGCTGCTCACAGAGGAACAGAGACTTAAACTGAAGTTGTCAGTGTGGCAGTAAATGTACAGTTCGGATTGCAGTGTGTTGTCTTGTCTTTTGTCTCCCAACTGCTGAAACAGTTGTCCCCGAAGTAGGCTAAGCAGGAAAATCTAATGTTAAGCTAATGCTAACACTAGGATTGTACCTTTACATCTTCAGCTCTTGTTCAAATTCATGTCCCTTTCAGAAGCTTTGTAATCTAACCTTGAAGTGTTGCGTCTTCTTGGAGATGTGCTAAAATAAAACCAACGCTGAATGTCTCCTGTAGTTATTTATCTTTTTTTTCTATGCTGAAAACAGTTGTTGCCATTGTTAGCATGTTGTTAGCTGCCCAATAGGCAATCCCACAGTGTCTTGGGTTTAGCCTGTCGACCAATCAGAGGCTTTGTTCCTGACTTGTGTGTAACTGTGCTGATCCATAGATATATTAATAGATCAATACGCTTATCTCGTCATGAAATTGACCCTTCAAAATAAAATTTGCAGTGGTGATGGTAATGAGCATAATATGACTGTGGTATTGTGGTAATGCAGTTAGTCTTTTGTATCATCAGCTTCAAGCTCCTTTATCCAACACATCTGGTCACCCAACTGCCAAAGATTTCTATCTGAAGTGTGTACTCTAAACTAAATGTCAGTGTGCGAGGGTCTTGACTATATGTTTGTTTCATTGTGTTCTCTGTCATTAACAGCTGCCATGTTCATGGAGCACTGGAAGAGGAGGCAGATGAGACTGAACTATGAGTGGGATCTGACTGGGTTTGAAGATGAGGAGGTGAGTGGCACACAGACCGCAGACAAAACTGAGGATGAATAGATTATGAAGGAAGAGGTGAGCTACAGCTGAGCTGTGCTCTGCACATATTTTGATACATGTCTCACAAAACTCTTTTTTCAGTCTTGAAAGGTAATTATAATGATTTCAATTTTATGTATTTTTGTCACAATTTCCAAAGGAGGTAATGTTAATTAATTGTGTGATGGGGAATCAGGTTTGATCTGGGCCACATATCCATGTCCTTTTCACTATGTACTAAGTCAGTTTTTCAAGATAAACACATGAATCAATGGAGTGAAAATGTGCTTCTCCTGTAATGTTACCTACAGTTTGCTTTATACTAGAGCAAACACATGTAGCCATAAACCACACCTCCAGGCTGCTGTCACTGAGATGTCTGCTGGTACCAGGATTGTCCTGATAATATGAGAAATCAGTCAAGTGTGTATTGCATTAAACTGATGTTTATGTTAATAATTATGTCTCAGTCACTGCTTTATTACTCTTGATTAATTTGAGGAAAGTTTAACAATTGTGAACCATATACAAGTTGGTGGTTCGATCGTCAGGTACCTCAGAATTGCTAATATTCATATTTGTATTATAAGTAAACAGTGTTGCTCCCTATTTTATTCCTCTCCCAGTATTGATTAAACTTCTAAAAAGTCATCTCTGTCCATAAAAATGACATACTTAGATGTTTTTTCACAATAAAAAGCCCTTAAAATAGCTTAGAGATCTGTATCTGTGCCTCATCTAGTATGCACAGATCTATATAAGAATATATAAGCAAGTGGAACCACTGCCTCAATCTCCAACCACGCCTCCGTCTGTTCACCTGCAGCTGGAGTGTACCTGCTCATATCAGCTGTGTTCATCTAACACTGTAAAACTACAGGCTGCCACACAATTGCAAATGCATATGGGTGTTTCTTCAACTACAGCCATTTCTGACTGTCCAAAATGAGTAAAAAGCATCAAGGATTATAACATAAGTATCCAAAATTGCATGTAGTCTTTAGTATTTTAATCTGGAACATGTTTATGTTTTGGCTTGTATATTTGTGCAGGTAAGGACAAATGTTAATTTGATCATTTTTTTATTTACATAAAATTTTGAGACATTAAAATATATTTTCATCAAGCATTTTTCATCATTTTATTGAAATAATAATTTAAAAACAGGGGATTTCATGATTTTCTCAACTCAGTGGAAACAATGGGCAACTACTTTAGATGTTTATTGCGATCATTTACAAAAAAGAAGATATTTTGTATTTTTATGACAGATTCAGTCAATTCTAGCCCATAAATCATCTCCACTCAAGTGTTAAAATAATGTTTGCAACTATAAATCATATTAATAACTGAAAGAAAGCAGTAATGACATCATGTGTTGCTAAGGACACTATTTTGATGGGAATTGGTGATAATGTGAAAAAGCACAACACAAAAATATGGATAATTAGGCTCCAGGTTGAAAAATACTGAAGTTACCATTTGTTTGATTTGAAATTGTCTCTACCACCACACACACCACACGCTGGCTAATTTTGCAGCTGAATGGCACTTAGCAGGGTCTGCTGTGTTAGCTTTGACTGCTAACATCTAATATGAGGTCATTTTTAAAATGTAGTTCAAAATACTCAGTTAATAAGCTGTTTGGTGAGGACACAAAATCAACACTCCAGATGAAAAGATGACTTTTACCTCTTTTTTTTCTTGGTCTTAAAGATCATCTGGCGTCGGTGGTCCAGCATGTCAGTCTCACCTGTTAGCTTATGTTTCACAGGAAGTAGATTTGTTTGGATTTCAAAACAAAAGTTAACTGGATTTTGTTCAGTGTCACAGTAAGGACATAAAAGTGTGGGACAGGTGCATTTAGATTAAAAAAAAATCATATAAATGATAAGTAAATAAAAAGATTTTTAGCATGGTGTAAAGTAATATTCATATGAAATAATTTCATTTGAAATATTGTCAGAATGTGATTTTATTAACTCTAAGTTTGTTTGGACCCATAAAATATTTCTTAAATACTGTTAAATCCCATTATTTAGTCATTATTTTTTGTCAAGATATTTAATAACGCTGTGTATTATATTTATTTAAATTTTAATATAAAACCAAATTTTCACTGCTGGGACTTAAAAGTGCCTGTATTTGGAAACACTCTAATATTGAGTCATTCAGCCATACTTGTTTGAAAACTTCTCCTTCATGCCAAATGTACTTGAATCATCTCAATATGAGGACAACCTTTATGAGGACATGCGTTCCTCATGAATAATCTTAAAGTTTTCTGTCAGAATGATCATAAAAAATTCAGCCGTCATCTGATTCAGCAGATGAGTTATCTGACAAACTGTTCTGAGTAACATTTGCCGCAGCTACATCCTCAGTACTTGACATGAATCACCATGTAACTTGGCAGGCTGATGTTGGCTGACATTATCCAGCACACTGCAGATTTATTGGACACAGTTGATGGATAAAACACCAGAAAAATCAACCAACTGGTTGACCAACATGTTGGCTCGCTGACCAGCATGTTGGCAGGATAAAGAGATGGAACTGGGTCAGGCTTCAAAATAAGTTTGGTGGCAAAACCCATCTGGTTTTGGTTTAAAATTTTTAAATCATGTTCTCTGGAAAATTTTACAGGATAGAATTCTCTACATGATATACTTCAATTTCAGAATGCTTTTTAAAAAAATTTCCTTACTCTTTATATCAAAATTATGACTTTTTAGTCTCATCACTTTGACTTTCTATCTCATAATTTTGACCTTATATCTAATTTTTGTCATAGTTTCAACTTTTTATCTAATAATTCTGATTTTTATCTCATAATGATCTCTTTTTTAACCCTATATTATTTACCACCTGTTTATAACAAACATATTTACAAAACAAACAGTTAATTCATTATGATACAAACAAACAAAACAACCAAACTTAAGTTGTCGTATTGGTGTTGGGAAGATGTGAGTGAGTGAAGTGTAAAATGTCAAAATGTTTTTCTGATCGTCTGAATATACATAAGTATTTAAAGACAATATGAGATTCCTAAATAAATACCTGTAGTGAAATGAATGTAATGATGTGAGTTAAGTTTCTCTGGGCTGTTTATTTTACTAACACTACCTCCCCTGCTCCCTGTCCACCCTCCTCTCTCTGTCTCTGGGTTTATTTTTCACAGGAAGCTCTCAAGGTTTGGATAAATTCCTCCTCTTTCCTCTCTGTAGCTTTTCTGCAGCAGCCTCTCTGATCATAACACATCACACAAGACTCCTATCTGTAAACTGTACTTGAAAACGTAGTCTTTGTTCTACTTATATAGTGTGCAGCAGTGTTTCCCAGACTTTTTTCTTCTGGGGACCCGCTTTATAAAAATGATAAACCATCACGACTCATTTCACAACAGACCTTATCAATAAATATTTGGAAGACTTCATATGTGCATTCCCACATCACTTTTTATTATCTTGATGCATGCATATACACGTTAAATACTTTATAAATGAGAAGTAAATGTATTTATTCTGAGTTAACAGGTCGTCTTACTGTTTTTATGTCCTCTCATCAAGAAAACAAACCTAAAAAAAAGCTGAGGCAGCTCAAAAATTCAAGGCAACCTTCTATGACAGATATTTGAGTTGTGAGCTCAACTCAAACTCTAAGGTAAGTTGAAATAAGCTAAAAAAAAAAAAAAAAAAAGTAGTGCCGAGTTGAACTCAAAACTCAGAAATCTATTGAAGTAAGTTGCCTTGAAACCTTCAGTTTTCTCAACTTCAGCATTTTAGCCTACTTCATAAATGAGACAAAATAAGTGCATTTCAGGTGGAATTAACAGGCTCTTGTTTTTTTTCCCATCACCAGTAAAACAATATACACAGTTTAAATGTTTTATAAAAGCTGTACTGCAGATATACATTTTAAATTTACATTTACTGTGGGTCCCGACCCAGTGTTTGGGAATGACTGGTGTTCAGCATAACACATTTTTCAGGATAAGAATGTGAGTTACAAAGTTAATTACTGTAAGATCCCACTCTCAGGCTCCATTACTGCAGCTACAATCAGTCAATATGATCATATTTCCACTCTAGCACTGCACTATTTCCTGTTTTGTCACCTCAGTCTTTTTTTTCTCACAATCACTTTTACTCTTGCACTTGGAATCTACTGCTGCACTCATGTCTACCTGTTCTTTCTCTCCTGGTGTGAATATCAGTGTGTGTCTGTGTGACACACCTGGAAAAGTTTGAACCGCATGACTGAAGTGCTGTCTCACTGTATGTGTCTGTCACTTCTGTCCATGTCGCCGTCGCAGGACCATCCCAGGGCCGAATACGAGTTCAGGGTCATGCAGAAGTCTCTGAGCAGAGATCCCAAATCACAGCACAAGGTAAATATTTGGTAGGCTCTGCATATTTACATCTTCCAAGTGTGTGTGTTCATTCATACTTTGTTTAAGAGCACCTTTTATAGCCTCTCAGTTGTTTTTCACCTGTACATGAAGCAAGGCAATTTATTTCTACAGGACCTTTCAGACAAGCTGCATTACAAGTGCATAGAAATACATTAAAATAAAACGTTAAAAGAACATTAAAATTGCATTCAAGATCATAAAAATAAAAGCTAAAAGCAAGCCAAAAAATAGTTAAAACATTATAGAAATTGCTTTTAAAAAACAAAAGCAAGTATAAAACAGCTACAGATTATCATAACAAGAAGTTCTGTATCTAGTGTAGTGGAACGCTGCAGTAAAAAGTAAGTTTTAGGCTCTGATTTAAATGAGCTGACAGTCTCAGGTATTGAGGAAGTTTGTTCCACAGGTGGGGAGCACAGAAACTAAAGGCTGCTCCACCTCTCTTGGTTTTCGTCCTGTGAACACTGAGTAAACTTGTTCCAGGTGAGCTGAGGGGTCTGGCTGCTTCATAACACACCAGTAAATCAGAAATATCTTTAGGCCTGAGACCATTTAAGAGCTGTATGGACAAGTAATGGGATTTTAAAATCCATCCTTTGATACACAGGAAGTCAGTGCAGTGATTTAATAGTCCAGCCTGCTGAAAATGAATCTTGTTTTGACAAAAATCCTTTAATTCTTGATATATTTTAAGGTGATAGTCAGCTGATTTAATAATTGTCTTTATGTGACTGTTGAAATTCAGGTCTGTGTCCAGAACTACACCACTAGCACTGTCTGCTGTGCTGCATGGTTAGAAGTAGAAGTAGAAGATGATTCAGGTGTTTCTAATTGTTTTCTAACAGAATTCAGTCTCCTAAATAACCCAGTCTAAGGGGATTATTTTTGGTTCCCCCCACTGTAAATCAAAATGTGATTGGTCAACTCTCCTGTCACTTTTTAAACAAACACACAGGCTGTGGCCTTCTGTCACGGTGATGAAGTCCTCACCAATGAATGAGCCAGCTCGAGCCTTTCTCTGCTTAGAGACAACAACAAAAACATCTGATTGAATAAGTCTATTGTGGTGTTTTCAGGACAGTAACCCTTTCATTTCTGAAGCAAAGTTGATAGAAAATGAGGTTTAAATTAGAATTAGGAGAGAATAACCTGATAATTAAATGAGATAAATCAAATAAAATGTTTTTAAATATAACATTTGAAATACATATTGTCTACTGTTGTCACAATAAATATGGGAATTAAATTATTGAAGCTGAAAAATAAAAAAATTTCAGCATTTTCTAAACATCTACAGTGACGGTATGTTTTTGTTTATTTGATTATTTTTAGGTGGAAAAGCTGTCATGTCGAGACCGCCTCCCTGCCTACATGACTAACATTGTCATGATGCTGTTAATGGTAAGAAGAACCTGATTCTCTGTGTATACTGAACATCATTTATGGTTCACAGAAAAGTTGTGTACTTTCTCTTCCCTCAGTCTTCGTATTCAGTTTGTAACCCTGCAAACGTTTTGCTTGTCAGATTGGCGTTACGTTTGCCATTGTGTTTGGTGTGATCCTCTACCGGATCTCCACCAAAGCTGCTCTTCATATGAGCTCCAATCCGATCACACGGAGCCACGTCCAACTGACGGTCAAAACCACCGCAGCCATCATCAACCTGGTGGTCATCCTCATCCTGGACGAGGTGTACGGAGCTGTGGCACGGTGGCTCACTGTGCTGGGTAAGTCAGGAACAGGCTCAGGCATTCAACCAGGTCAACAGTTCACACATATATGACAGTGAACGTGGGGTTTTATGATTAGTGGGTCACTTAGTGGGTGGGATGTGCTTGTACTACTTTGTTGATAACAAAATAATCCATGGACTGTGCAGAAAATGACAGATGGTACAGTATCCACAAGGGAGGGTGCTGGTTTAAGTTGGGTTTCTGATTTTTGTGTGTTTGTTACTGTTATGAAAAATAATAAAAAATAATACAAATCATTTCCTTTGACAGACTGTGTAGCACAAGAAATTGTATCCAGTTATTAATGTTATTGAATTCAAATATGTTTGGTGACATTTACAGGCCGTGATGTCATTCTAATCTTAAAAATATAAGCCAGTCATCAGGATATTGTCTCTGTGTTTCAGGGTTGGCAGGGTTACTTTAAAAATGAATTCTGATACAGTTACTAATTACCTGTTAAAAATGTAGTCAGAACCCTAATTCAAGTATCACAATATTAAAGTAATGTAACTTGACTGCTTCTGAGAAATGTCAAATATATTACTTGGTAATTACCACCTGTTAACCATGAAATTATGGGACCAAAGTAACTAATACTCTGAGTAGTTTTTTTTTTCTAACACCAGTACTTACTTCTGATTGAGTAATATTTTAGTAATGTAACAGTACTTGTACTTGAGTCAGTAGTCTTTCCTGCACTGTGTATGATTAAGGATGTGTTCAGAAACCTGTTGCCTGTTTTTCATTATGAAAAGCCAAAACAATCAGAGCAAACTGTGTGTCTGATTTTAGAGGTTCCTAAAACAGACAAAAGTTTTGAGGAACGGCTCATCTTCAAGACCTTCATTCTCAAGTTCGTCAACGCTTTCAGCCCCATCATCTACATCGCTTTCTTCAGGGGAAGGTTGGCAACCTCATTATTATTTAAAGTTTCATTTTGTGGCTTTGTTTCTTAGTCACTTTTTTCTGTTATAATATATTTAACCACTCATTGAAAAGGTTAAATAAAAGTTTTAAGATTAAGAACACTTTATCCTTGCTCTTAAACCTTTCATTGATTTTTTCCCATCAGACTGGGGGGCAGACCCGGCAGCTACCTGTATGTGTTTGAGTCCTACAGAATGGAGGAGGTGAGCTTTAACCGCTGGCATTAGAGATAAAGAACTTTATATTGTTCACTCATACCTTGGTGAGCAGATGGTTGGCAGGTGAAATAAGTAAAAATCCAAAGCTTCTGTACTTCACAATGTTAATATTACAGTTTTTCACAACTGATAAAACACTAAACCCCAATCTCCAAACCAAATGCTCAGTGCCCTGAACCCATTGTACCCAAACTTACATTATGCCACTTGATTGCTCATTAAAAGGCCTGTCTGTTAAAATATCAAGCATATAACCAACTGATCAAACACAGTTGTGGGGTGTACAGAGACTCAGGTGCTCAACTGTGAACTCACCAATCAGGCGTAAGATACAAAGTTCAGACATTTTGACAAGAGCACAGGTGAAAAGCAACTTTTCACTTAAATCAATAAAATGTATCCTACTATATGCCCTACATCACTATTTTTGACACTGATATTTATTGGATTTATTGACTGATTTTATATTGTGGACAGAAAAAATTATTTGGATAATTGTGTGTTTGTTTGGTCAATATATTCATGTACGTACTCTAAAAATATGTCTGAAAAGAAAGCAAACCCAGACATTAAGAAAAGTAGAAATGTTAAAGAGTTTTAGATTGAGTTCAACACTGTGTAAGTTGGGCTTGTACACATTATTCTACAGTTTTGAATTAAGTGTTTCATTTTGCAAAAGATCTGAGGTGTTCTGCTACGTGTGTGTGTGTGTGGTTGTGTGAACTATGTGTAGTTTTTAGACAAAATGAGCCCTGTTTTCAAAATTGTGCTTAAGTGATCTTAAAAGCCTGTATTACAAACACTACATGATTTTGTCTTCTACTAAATGTACTTCATGGAAACCATCAGGCACCAAAATAACAACCAGCAAGTTGTTTGGATCAAAGTAAAGAAGCAGGAGCAGGATTTTCAAATGAGTTGTTACTTAGCTTCAGACCCACATGTTGCTGTGTTGGACTGTTTTACAGTGTGCACATGGAGGCTGTCTGATGGAGCTGTGTATCCAGCTGAGTATCACCATGTTGGGAAAGCAGCTCATTCAGAACAACCTTTTTGAGATTGGAATACCGTAAGTATGCATTGCTTTACAGTTTTTCCTCAGTCGTTTCTGCTCAAATTTCAAATCAGTCAAACTGTAATTGCAGTTGTTGCAAACTGTTTCATGAGACATCACAACTCTTTTACACGTGTGCAAAAGGTTGGAACTCACTGAAAAACATTTCACTCATGCTTCAAAACCTAGTTTTTTATGTCAGTAAATTGATCAATATCACCAAAATGAAAAGTTGTTTTGTCACCATGCAAGTCGTACTGGTCCAAATGTTGACATCACAAACAGTCATGACAGGTTTTTTCTGTCTGACAGGTTTTTATAATTGAATGCATCATTTCTCATGCAGCCACTCAAACAATGTAAGAATGTTTAGAAGTTATGAAGAGTTTGACAGTTTCACTGAGAATCAATTCATCAGTTTTGATCAGCGAGCCATGTGCAGGTGGTTACTGTGCAAATAGTAGACACCTGTACTTCCTCTTTAAAACATGTGAAATTTGTTTGAATGAACAAGAACTTCAATAGTTGTTCAGGACTTAATGTGTTAAAAAATATAATTCTCATAGAAGAATTGAGCCAACATGAATAAGAAAAACTATACATTGATTATTTATGATTACACATCATATGAACTAATCCAGTGGTTCCCAGACTTTTTCTGGCATGCCCCTCTGCCCCCTTTTAAATTCTTGATTAATTATTAACAATAATTAGGGATGGAACTGAAGGATTCAAACATTTTAAGCTCACCAAACTCTTGTTTATTTCTCCTACATAGATCATATTCATTCAACTTTGTTTCATGCTTTGTGTCCTCTACCTAAATTACTGTAATTAATAATCACTAAGAATGCATTCTTCAGTATTTAATCAGTAGTTAGGAAATGGCAGTAATGTCGGGAGGAATCATTTTTTTTTAATTAGGAAACTTAAACTTAAAATGAGAAAACAATACCAAAAATACAGAATACTGTGTTTTGTATCTTACAAAACTGAAATCATTAATGATTAATCTGTTGTTGTTTTCAACTATCAGTTTATGAAAATGCACAACATTTATGACCCTAGTTTGGAGAGGGAGAAAACAGAATCTCCTTTAATTAAAAGTCTGCTCTGGATAATTCATTAACCATCAACAGTTAAAAAAGAGTCTCAGTAGTTTTGTGACAAGAATACTTTGTACTTTTACTTAAGTATTTTTCCAACATTGGTTATTTTACTTGTAACTGAGTAATATTTTAGTAATGTAACAGTAGTTGTAGTTGAGTACAGATGTTCAGTACTCTTTCCACCACTGGTAATAATGAACAGAAACACGACTTAAAGATAGTGTACATGCCAGGCTAATCAGAGAATCCCTTTTATTATTCTATTGAGGACTTTTGGTGGAAAGAGTACTGAAAACCTGTGCTCAAGTACAAGTAGTGTTACATCACTAAAATATTACTCAGTAACAAGTAGAAGTACTAGTGTTAAAAATACTTAAAAGTATAAGTAAAAGTACAAGATATTCATCTAAAAGACTGTTCAGAGTATTAGTTACTTTAGTCCCATACTTTCATGGTAATTATCAAGTAATTTTAATTTATTTGAGATGTCTCAGAAATTACCCCCAAATTTCATAATTGATTATGTGATAATTAGCAATTAGCCTTTCATGTAGTGGGTGGTAATCACAAAGTAACATATTAAATTTCAAAGAAAGTTCAAATATGTGAAATGGTAATTACCACCTACTTGTATAAAAACAACACTTGTGAATCACCACATAAATACAAGCTATTTACCATGAAGTTATGGGACCTGGAAATTGAAGTGTTATCTTACTTCTTAAGAGTTTGTTTAATACATTTTTAATAGAAGATATTTTTTTGACATTTTTTTTCTCATTCTAAGTTTCAGTTAAACTGTTAAAATGGTTCCTCCAGACAAAACAATGTTGAATGAGGTGCAGTTACTGACATTTCTACACTATAAATTTAATATTCATTAGTTTTTCATCCATATGTCCTGGTTTTTATTGGCCTGTTTTTGATCACATCACCTGACTGGCTACAAAAATGCAGATGAAAGGTTTGGACATGAATTCAACTTGTACTCAGTACTCAAGAAAGTAACTAAGTAGATTACATGGTGTAATAAATGCTTAAGTGCAAGTAAAAGTACAGACTTGAAAATCTACTCATAAAGGTACAAGTGCCCAAAAAACTACTTAATTACAGTAACTTGAGTATTTGTAATTAGTTATTTCCACCCCTGCTTTTGACATAAATATAATACATAAGCATTTCATTTTCAGTGGGAATCAACAAAATAATAAACACAACAGACCAAAATGAATCCAAACCTTAACATACCTGTCCAGTATTACATGTGAGCATGGCTGCATACAGCTAGAGAAAAAAGGGAGAATGTGTGCATGTTTGTGTTCTCACATTTCGTGCCTGTGTGTGTGTGTGTGTGTGTGTGTGTGTGTGTGTGTGTGTGTGTGTGTGTGTGTGTGTGTGTATGTGTGTGTTCCTCAGTAAGCTGAAGAAGCTGATTCGCTATATTCAGTCAAAGCAGGGGGCTTTTCAAGAAGAAGAGAGACAGAAGAAGCTGCGGAGATATGAGACTGACCACTTCCTGGAGCCATTCGCCGGCTTAACACCTGAATACATGGAAATGAGTCAGTGCCACACACATCATGTCCCGGCATACACTCACTACTGTGTGTCCTCTGCACCACACACAAGCACAAGCAAGACAATCACAAGTCATCTTTAAGCTTGTGTTGATACAGATCTTCATACCTGGCTGACACTTCATGCTGTGTTCACACAGCAAGCAAAGCAAATTTTGCAGAAACAAACTGAATGCCAAGACATTACTGGACTCATTTTAGCTTTATTTATACAGCGCCTTTCATACACACGCATATGGAAACCCATTTCTGCCACTGAAAGAAGTCATAATAACTTCTTATCTTATAATTTAGCCTTTATTCCATAATTCTGACTTTTTATCTCATATTTTCATCTTTTTATCTCAAAATCTTACCTTTTTATCTCATAATTTTGGCTTTTTTTTAACCTCATAATTATGCTTTAAATAAACAAACAAATAAAAAATTGCCGAAATCAAATTACAACAAAAATTACAATACAATTACTACAAAAATGAAAGTCAGAGAATAAAGTCAAAGGAACATTGAGCAATAGAATAGTATAAAAATCATTAAAGCATAAAAGACCAGACATTGCTCCCAATTAATATTTAAAAGCCAAACTAATAAGATAGGTCTTTAATTTCCTCTTAAAAATACAGAGGCAGAGTCAGAACGTCTGGAGGAATTATAACTCAGAGGAGAGCTCAGAGTTTCTTTCTCAAACTTTTGGGATTATCTTCACTCCCGCCTCTCAACCCGTCTGCAGCAGTGAGCTGTGGAGGTGCTGATCTCCTGTCAGGTGTATAATGTCCTGTAATAAGTCTGTCTTCATCCATGTTGACTGCTGACTGGAGGGGAAATGTACTTTACTTCATCAATGTACAGAGACAGAGAACAAAAACCTGAGTCATCTAATAACATGAGACTGCAAGTCCATAGTCAGCTGCAGATATTTGAGCAAATCATGCTAAGTTGCAAAAGTGAAGCAACCAACAATTCAGCCAGAATTCAATGTGATATTTACAATCACAAATCATCGACCAGCTTCACACAGTAAATGTCTTGATCTCTTTTTTCCCATTAAACTTAATATTATGAAGACTTTTGTTCTTTTTCAAAAATTTCGATCTTCAATTGTTAATCAGCTGTTAAACCTAAATATTATGTGATCAGATTTAGTGACAAGCTTTCATGTTTTTAGACAATGAAAGTACCTGGCATGTGGGGCTGAATGACATGCAAATATCTTATATTATAATGCAATAGGGATGGGCATCATAGTCCAGTTTCACTTTAGAAGCTGTTTCAAAACTGCATAACATTTGTATTTGGGAACATAAAATAGTAACTGCAGGGCATCATGGGTATACGCAAATGAGGACTGTCTCAGCACTGTATCTGTTGCACATGTGAACCAAGTCTGAATCCTACAGCACCCCACAGTGGTTGAAGGACACCATGAACATTAAACAAGCCACCCAGATGGTGAAAACTCTCCAAACACAGTCCATCAACAGTTCAGACCCAGAAATTTTCACTACTAAAGTTCAGTTTCAGCCTCATGTAACCTTATACATAATGCCACTGATATCACTACTACCACCACCACCACCAGGGCTACTTTTTCCCTCACAGATAATCAAAAAATAATAATAATAATAATAATCCACATGCCCCTCCTTAAACCGCCACCTTATCGTGGTGAAGGGGTTTGAGAACCTGAATGATCTTAGGAGCTATGTTGTCGGGGGCTTGTTGCCCCTGGTAGGGTCTCCCAAGGCAAACAGGTCCTAGGTGACGGGTCAGACTAAGAGCGGTTCCAACACCCCCAATGAATAGTTTAAAACCAGGGATATCTACGTCGCCAAGATTGGCATTACTGGTGCCCCACCCTGGAGCCAGGCCTGGGGTCGGGGCTTGCAGGCGAGTGCCTGATGGCCGGGTCTTTGCCCACGGGACCCGGCCAGGCTCAGCCCGAACAAGCGACATGGGCCCGCCTTCCCGTAGGCCCATCACCTGCAGAAGGATTCAGAAGGGGGATTCCAGGACATGGAATCTCACAGTGGGGACATGGAATGTCCCCTCGCTGGGGGGGGGGCTGAGCTAGTGCGGGAGGTTGAGCGGTACCGGCTAGAGATAGTCGGGCTCACCTCCATGCACAGTCGGGGCTCTGGAGCCCATCTCCTTGAGAGAGGCTGGACTCTTTTCTACTCTGGAGTTGCCCATGGTGAGAGGCGGCAGGCTGGTGTGGGCTTGCTTATAGCCCCCCAGCTCAGCTGCCATGTGTTAGAGTTTTCCCCGGTGAACAAGAGAGTCGTTGCCCTGCGCCTTCAGGTCGGGGATAGGTGCCTCACTGTTGTTTCGGACCAAGGGCTGAACAGCAGTGCAGAGTACCCAGCTTTCTTGGAGACCTTGGGAGGGGTGCTGGAAAGTGCTCCGACTGGGGACTCTGTCCTTCTGCTGGGGGACTTCAATGCCCACGTGGGTGGCAACAGTGTTACCTGGAGGGGCATGATTGGGAGGAATGGCCCCCCCGATCTGAACCCGAGTTCTGTTATTGGACTTCTGTGCTAGTCACAGTTTGTCCATAACGAACACCATATTCTAGCATAAGGGTGTCCATCAGTGCATGTGGCACGGGGGTGCCCTAGGTCGGAGGTCAATGATCAACTTTGTAGTTGTGTCAACTGACCTTCGGCCATGTGTCTTGGACACTCGGGTGAAGAGAGGAGCTGAGCTGTCAACTGATCACCACCTGGTGGTGAGCTGGAACCCGCTGGCAGAAGAGGAAGCTGGACAGACTTGGCAGGCCCAAAGGTATTGTGAGGGTCTGTTGGGAACATCTGGTGGAACCCTCTGTCAGAGGGGTCTTCAACTCTCACCTCCGGGAGAGCTTTGACCAGATCCCGAGGGAGGCCAGAGACATTGAGTCCAAATGGACCATGTTCTCCACCTCCATTGTTGACACGGCCGTTCGGAGCTGTGGCCGTCAGGTCTCTGGTGCCTGCCGCGGTGGTAATCTCCAAACCTGGTGGTGAACACCAGAGGTAAGGGATGCCGTCAGGCTGAAGAAGGAGTCTTATCGAGCCTGGTTGGCCTGCGGGACTCCTGAGGCAGCCAACAGGTACCAGCAGGCCAAGCGTGCTGCGGCCCGGGCGGTTGCAGAAGCAAAAACTCTGGGTATGGGAAAAAGTCATGGAGGAGGACTACTGGGTGGCCTCGAGGAGATTCTGGCAAACCTAACCCTGCCCTTTGCCACCAGTTCTGTTCATTATTTTTATGGACAGAATTTCTATGCGCAGCCAGGTGCTGGAGGGAGTCCGGTTTGGGGGCCACAGGATCTCTCTGCTTTTTGCGGATGATGTTGTCCTGTTGGCTCCTTCGGACCAGGATCTTCAGCATGTACTGGGGCGGTTTACAGCCGAGTGCGAAGCGGCTGGGATGAGAATCAGCCCCTCCAAGTCTGAGGCCATGGTTCTCAACCGGAAAAAGGTGGCTTGCTCCCTCCGGGTCGGAGAAGAGTCCCAGCCTCAAGTGGAGGAGTTCAAGTATCTTGGGGTCTTGTTCACAAGTGAGGGGAGGATGGAGCGTGAGATTGACAGACGGACTGGGACAGCGGCAGCAGTACTGCGGTCGTTGCACCGGTCTGTCATGGGAAAGAAGGAGCTGAGCTGCAAGGCAAAGCTCTTGATTTTCCGGTCAATCTACGTTCCTACCCTCACCTATGGTCATGAATTTTGGGTCATGACCAAAAGAACAAGATTTCGGATACAAGTGGCCGAAATGAGTTTCCTCCGCAGGGTGGTGGGGCACTCCCTTAGAGATAGGGTGAGGAGCTCTGTCACCCGGGAGGAGCTCGGAGTAGAGCCACTGCTCCTCCACATTAAGAGGAGCCAGCTGAGGTGGCTTGGGCATCTATATCGGATGCCTCCTGGGCGGCAAGCAGCAGCAAAAGAAAATACATATATATGTATATGTATACATCCTCCACCTCCTCGGCATAAAATCTATAGACATCATTGTCAGTTATGCGCAGTGATTCAAGCATTTGTCTTGTCATTGTAGTTGGAAAACTCATGAGTAAACCCAAGTAGAAACCTAAAAAATGTTTTCCAAGGAACAATTTGTTTGAAAATGATACAGATGAGAAATCCTGTTTTTAAAGGATTTTAAAAAAGAGATAAATATCAGAGTTAATTTTATTAATTATTCAAACATTTATAGTTTAAAATAAACTGTTTTTAAGGTTTTACCAATAATTAACCGATGATATTATTTATACTTTCAGTTTGGTGTTTATTAAAAGTAAGATAAAATGGAACTTTATTAATCCCAAATCCTCCATTCTCTGTTGAGAGCTGAGTTCAGTCCAAGGCTGAACTGATCACAAACACACCGACACACACTCTTGGTGTCTAAAGTTGCTCACTAGCTTACAGCTAATGTATATTCTGGCTGTCTCGGGTGAATAAACACAAATGATCCCAAGTCAAACAGGTAACACAAGGCAAAAATCTGCTTTGCCTTTTTGTGTGAACACAGCATATCAGCACAGTCACACGTACAGTGGCCATCGCCTGCAGACATGAATTGTGGGCAGTGGAGGATATGATATGATGAAGTCCTCACAAAGTACAGAACATGCCTTGCCTCTGGAAGCAAGGGTTTTATTCTCCCATCTTCTTGCACAGAATGAAAGTGGTGAATATTCACCAATGTTATCTCCTGTGTTGGTGACATTCAGTTTCCCTTCCTTGGGATTAATGAAGTATCTCAAATCGTATCATTTCTGTTGCACATGTGGAACCGTGCAACATGTTTCATCAGTCTGAATGATGAGTCTTAATGATAATTCATCGGATCATATTATTGTACATTGCATTATATATTCACTTTATTACAAAATACTGTGACACCTGTAATACTCCCATATTAAGTAATGAAAGAGGCTCTGATCTGGTTTCCATTATAATGCACTTTTACTATTTAGTAATGTACACTATAGGCTGGATTTCATCACAGATATTAGTCTAATCTATTCTTCTGTGTCCAGTCATCCAGTTTGGTTTTGTGACGTTGTTCGTGGCCTCCTTCCCCCTGGCTCCGCTCTTTGCTCTGCTCAACAACATCATCGAGATACGACTTGATGCCAAGAAGTTTGTGACTGAGTTGCGAAGACCAGTGGCAGCAAGAGCCAAAGACATTGGTGGGTTATAATCAACATACTGTGGCTCTACTAAAAAGACATAAAATACAAGAAAGTAGCCACTAGTAAAGGAACAGAGGAAGATTTTGTAGTTTCTGTAAGTGTCCCTATATATTCCTCCAGTGTAGAAAAAAGAAAAGTTCGTATCACTAAAATCTAGCAGCTGATGCATATTGTTATGTCTGCAGGTATATGGTACAACATACTAAGAGGGGTAGCGAAAGTGGCCGTCATCATTAATGTAAGTAAAATGTATTTATTTATGCTAATACATATACTGTACAGTCTGTAGGTCTTTTTGGCATCATACATCCATCATACTGGGTTTAAAACGATGCAGTGATAGTGACCCAAATATAAAAGGACCATGAATCCCACACTGTTCATCTAACATGAACAGAAATACCACCCTGAAAATTGAAAGTGTGATGTTGACGACTTTGACAGTTTTAGTCATAGCATGTGCTATATTATTCTTAAGATTTCATTTTCATGCGGGCTAGTGTGTGTTTTGTTGCTGTTATGTGTTACCAGTGGAGCACACCAAGAGCTTTCATTAACTGATCAACAAGCACAAAGAGCCACAAACACCTCTGATCATTAATGTACCCAATACTTTGAATTATAATTAACTTTACTAAGCTGAGAATATTCACACACAGTGTGAGCCGTCTGCTGCACTCAGCAGCCTCTGAACACAAACAGAATGTAGCATCTGTCTCAGCTCAATATCATGACTTTAAAAACACCAAATGACTTGTTTTAATGAATTTTGTTATATTAAAACATTATGAACTGTAAAATATCACTTCCATGAGGCTGTTCAGTCACACAGTGACAGATCACAGACTGAAGTTGGCATGTCATCCTCACATGCAGCTGCAGTGAAGGTCCAGCTGCACGCAGCTGCACAGTTTATATCATGTTCAGTATAATGTTGATTAATGTTGAAATGATGTTTTTCTGTCTCAGTAATTATTAATACCACCAGATAATAGACTAAAGTGGTCAGGTTTGGAGCCGACATGCATCAGGATAGTGAGTTTCTGTTTACAGGATAGAAAATGTGTAATTTTCAGAAAAATATTAATCACTATCCTTCACCTCATCACACCTTAACATTATATAAGCCAACATTCCTGACTGAAAAGTTTCTGAATTTTTATGACGTTTTGCTGTTGACTCTTTATAAAGTCATCAGATCAGATATTCCTTTCCTGTTCCCATCTGCTCTCTGCTGTTTTGGTGCATTGTTTTTCCTTCGTCCAGCTCTGATGATATCCTGGCATAATTTCCTGTAATTGGTCCAAAAGTACGAACCATCCAAAAAATGTTTTCACACTAGAAAAAAATAATGCACCATGGTTCAGTTTGACCTGGACTGAGACCACCTCTTTTCGCTGGACCAGGGACTGGCTTTTTAGTCAGGACTGTGTTCTGGGGGAGGTTTCATTCCTGTAATTTTGGTCCAAAAAGTCCGAAAGTCCGGAGCAAAGAAGGTAGGTGTGAAAATGCCCTTATGGTAATTATGGTAATTATAGTAATTAGAAATCAGCAGATGTTTGGATCCCTATAAGTTTGGATCACCTGCCATAATTAATATTTAATAGATCGAGTTTGCCTGCCTCGTTAAGTGTGGACATAATGGGTTTTCACGAGAAGGAATTTAATAAAGTGGAATATGAGTCAAAACAAGATCCTGTGCTGATTAAATGGAACTTAAATGGAACACACTCTATGTTCACTTTGTGGTAATTAATCAGAGACACACACTGTAATGTTCTCAAAAAGAAAAACTAGAGTTTTTAGTATCATTACTCAACCTGAAAGCCTGGAGCCTGCAGGTGAGGGCCCCAACTCATCCAGCCAATACGCTGGATTGTTTGATTTCAACTTGACACTGTATGTTCTTCTATTCCACACTGTCTTGTTTGCACATACAATGTGAAATATTTCTTCTCATTAGTCTGTCCCCCGTTTCTGTCTCTGATCTCTGATCCTCCACCCACAACCACAACTCCTAGGCATTTGTCATCTCCTTCACCTCAGACTTCATCCCTCGGATGGTCTACCAGTACATGTACAGCCCTGATGGCTCCATGCATGGATTTGTCAACCACACGCTGTCGTATTTTAATGTCAGCCACTTCCAGGAAGGCAAAGAGACCATAGATCCATTGCACCTTGGCTACCCCGTTGAGATCTGCAGGTGAGAAATCAATCAGTCCCCATCAATCAATCTCAGTCTGCTATGTTTGGCATTTTAAAAATCAATATACCACTGTCATTGGAAATGTTACGTAGTATAATTAATCAGGTGGCCTCTGTCTCTGCCTCTGTCAGTGAGCTTGTGAAGAGAGTCATCTTGGATGACGACTGCTGTGTTCAATGATTCTGTGCAGCCATGAGGAACTCATATAACCACCAGAAACTTTGTGTTTCCAAAGCCTAAAATAGCTGGTGACTTTGAGCCTGTATACACTGTACGCTGCAGCTGTGGAGGTACTGTGGGTCATCCACTAACCACTGGGTTGGTGGTTCAACCCCTGGCTCCTCCTGTCTACATGTTGAAGTGTCCTTTGACAAGACTCTGAACCGAGAGTTGTCTGTTAAGGTAGAAATCAGCCATACAAGTGCAGTCCATTACCCATTAACCATTGGTCAGATAACAAATCTGATTGGAATCTACAGTTTTCCACGACAGATTGCAATAATAATGATTTTTAATACTTTTTGAAATACAATAAAAGTCTATGGCATGGCAAACACAAAACCTGTGGTTAAAATTGTGAAACAGGCACAGTTAGGTTAGGTTTAAGCAACAAAGGGAAGGGAGAGGTAGGTAATCAGGAATAAGAGATGTTTTCACATGAAAATGAAAGTTGCTGCATCATCAACAAATGTCAGAATTGAAAACCGATCCACAAACAATGTCACCTATTTTTGTCTCTGAAGGTATAAGGACTACAGAGAACCTCCTTGGTCAGACACTCCATATGAGATCTCCAAGGAATTCTGGGCGGTGCTGGCTGTCCGACTTGCCTTTGTCATTGTTTTCCAGGTATAGTGAAACATGCAAAAAATATTATTGTTCTTGTATTATTGAATTGTTCTTAATGCCAAATTCTGATGTTTTATGCATTATTTTACACACTGTTTAGTATTCCATTATCAATATGTATGACTTTATTAGACTGTGTACCATGTTTGTTCTGTTGGTTCTACTGTCCTCTTCAAGTCTTTTGCATCTAAATGTGATGCCCACACTGTTGTGGACTTCCACAGAAAAAGTCAGGACAAACAGTTGTGATTTTCAGTTATCTGATGTTTCCTGTAACTTCATGTTTTACACAGTACATCACATATAAAACCTATATTATATAGGCATAGGTATGGATTTGAAAAAGCACATTTTGTGACCTCAACATGGCTCATTTTTACAATAAATCAGAGAAAACAAAGAAAGATGACGTGATTTCATCTTATTTATTGACCAGAACATTGTGATGCTGATGAGCGACATCGTGGACTGGCTGATTCCGGACATCCCTAAAGACATCAGCCTCCAGATCCATAAGGAGAAGATTCTACTGGTGGACCTCTTCATGAAAGAAGAGCAAGGCAAGATCCAGGTCCTGGAGAACCGGTTGTCCACAGGGGGCAAGGAGAACTGCAGCAGGAGCAACAACAACAACAACAACAGCACAGCGGCTCACCAACGCTCCGGACTACACAGCGACAGCACCACAAGCCTCTAAAGCTCCCAGTAGTGAATTCTTAGCTCAGTCTTAGTTAGCAAGTCAACGCTTGCTGGCAGCCTGCTCGCTCAGGCCAACCTAAACTCTGTTTTAGTTCTCATTCAGAACATTCCAACAACTGGGAGAGCAGCTGGCTGATGAGGTGTGAGGACAGTGAAGGTGAATGCATGGGGCCAAACATGTCGCAGTGTGTGTGGAGAGCTGTCAAACTGTATCTCAATCCATACGTGCGTACGCAATTACACAAATCTGTACGTGTACACAGGTTTGTGAATGTGCACACAAATCTGTAAATATGAACAGATTTGAAAAAGAATAATGCATGCTCAGAATTGCCAAGTGTACACAGGTCTCTAAATGTGCATATGGTTTATACATGTGTATAAGAACAAAAAAGAGAATAAAAATGTGTATTCAAAAGGTCAATCTAAACAGCTTTTTATTAATGAGTGAAAAATCCAAGGGGGATATTAACAAAGGCTGTTGTGTCAGTTTCTCTGGATATTAACTAAGACAACAGATGTAGATGCAAAAGAATTGTTACTGCTGTTGTGAGGACAGTTGCAATTTGCAATTTGTAAATGCAAACCTGAAGAAGGCTGCAAATCTTTAAAGGATTTAGGGTAAGCAAATATCTCACTGGGTATTATAAAGGCAGTGCAGTGCTATGTTCAGCATGCCACTGTTTCCATTTTAATAATTGTTTTACTACATTTTGCAGAGTTTGATGGAGGCTCAGATCTTTACTCACTGGAAGTTCAAACTCCAAATCCAAAAAAGCTGGGATTCTGTGTAAAATATTATATAACAGAATGCAATGATTTGCAGATTTATTTAATTTTTTTAACGTATATTCAGTTGAATACAGTACAAAGATAAGATATTTGATATTCAAACTGAACTTGATTGTTTTTTGTAAATGTACACTCATTCTTAATTTGATGCCTGCAACATGTTCCACACACGTTTTAACACTCACTCAGTGTTTGGAAGCTGAGGACACTAACTGTTGAAGTTTTGAAAGTGAAATTCTTTCTCATTCTTGCTTGACTTCAGGTGCTCAACAGTCCGGGGTCTCTGGTCTCTGAATTCTTTTACTATGAAGACACGCTGTTGGAACACGTCCACAATGTGTCTTGGCATTGTCTCGCTGAAATAAGCAGAGACATGTATGAAAAAGACGTCTAGATGGCAGCATATGTCACTCTAAAACATGTATGTACATTTCAGCATTACCGTGGCCTTCACAGATGTTACCCATGATGCCATGGGCACTAACACACCCCCATACCATCACAGATATTGTCTTTTGAAGTTGGCTCTGTTGTGTCCTCAGCCCGGAGGACACGACGTCCATGATTAGTGAAAACAGTCTGAAATGTGGACTCATCAGACCACAGCACACTTTTCCACTTTGCGTCAGTCCATCTCAGATGAGCTCAGGTCCAGAGAAGTCTGCAGTGTTTCTGGATGTTGTTGATATATGTCTTTCTCTTTGCATGGTAGAGTCTTAACTTGTATTTGTAGCTGCAGAGACAAACTGTGTTTACTGACAACATGTAGTATCCTTTATACAATGATGTGGGTTTTTAATGCAGTTTTTAATGCAGTGCTGCCTGAAGGGTCAAAGGTCACAGACATTCAGTGTTGGTTTTCAGCCTTGTCCCTTACATGCAGAGATTTCTCTGAATCTTTTCATGATATTATGGATTGTAGATGGTGAAATCTCTAAGTTCCTGCAGTTTTATGTTGACAAATGTTGTTCTTAAACTGTTGGACTTTTGGTTTTTCACAAAGTGGTGAATCTCACCCTATCCATGCTTGTGAATGACTCAGCCTTTCCAGGACGCCCCTATAATACCCAATCATGATCCTGTCAACTTTTTAGAAGTGGGGTTTGTAGTTAGAGGATCGACAACAGGAAGTGACTACCATGGTGTGGTACAAGTTGTCGCATTCGTGACTTATTTCATTCATGCTGCCACATTGATATAGTTTTTGTTTTTACAGAGTAAATTAAATAAAATAAAGATAGAGAAAGAACAAAGGGAGAGAGAGAGAGAGAGAGAGAGAGAGAGAGAGAGAGAGAGAGAGAGAGAGAGAGAAAGGGAAAAACCTTTACTATTCCCCTCCGTCTGTGTCCTTGACCCATTTACTCCAGTTTCTTATGAATTCCTCTTCTCTGTTTCTCAACTGAGTAGTGATTTTCTCCATTTCTTCAGTCTCTTCAAATGTTAATCTACAGGCATTAACAGATGGTGATTGAACATTGATCCAGTTAGGTGTAATTTGTTTTAATGCAGCTATGCATATTATTGTATACAGATATTTGTCTCATTCCCTCGATTTCTGCTCGAATGATGGGTAATATAATATTTGGTGGCTGTATCATCATCTTTGAATGAAAAATATTTGTGGCTTTCTCTTGAACTGACTCCCAAAACTTTTCCAACACAAGACAAGAGTAAAAAACATGTGAATGATGATCTGCCTGCAAGAAGCACATATTCCACATTCCGTCCAGCATTCAGCGTTACCTGATGAACTGTGTTATCCTATAGTATACAATATCCTACAGTAATATAGTAGGCCTAAGTTTAGAAATATTATGATACAGAAGAATTACAGAAATGGTTATTAGTAGTGCTGTGAGAAATGTAGGTATATTAGTGATCAAGAAATTACATTAATCAGCATACTGATAATTTAAATATTTGTTTGCAAAGGTATTAGAGAGGCTATTTTATTGTTAAAGCAATTAAGTCTCAAAGGATTATAATGTAAAACTGGAATCATTTTTCAGAATCATACTGAATATAAAAACTTTTAAGGAAATGTAAGGAGAATCATAAAAAGTGGAAAGACTTTTGGAGGAAATTTTGAAACGCAGTAGCAACGATAACCACACAAGAATGAGACAAGTGCAGTTTTTGGAACCAGACGCTGCAGACGCAGGCGCTCCACCGACTGCAAACACCTGGCTGTCACCTGATCAATGAGCTGACAGGCTCTGATTGGATCTTAATTTTGACAACAAACACCACATGTTGTATGTAATACTAATTTTCTGTATAATTGTAATATTTATATATCGGTCTTATGTTGTGCAATGAAGTTTTAATCTGTGAACAAGCAGATATTTAGTATCTGATAATAATATTAACGGTTAGATGTATGACTTATCAAATGAACAGTTACAAAGTGCTTTACAAAGCAGATAAAAGAACAGAGGATAGTAAGTGAATCTCTTCTATTTCAGCTTCAATCAGTGATCATGAACTTCATTTCTTCAGCTATGAATGTGGTTTGCAGACTACAGGCAGTCTACAGCTGATCTAACAGCATGTTAGTGTCTCTTCCTGTATATTCTGTTGAGGATGCAGGAAACTGTCAGATTGGACTGCAGCTTTCTGTCTCCACCTCCTGCTGTGGAACCTTGATCTCATTTACTTTACAGGCGAGGCGCAGTTCATCTCAAACAAGGCTAATGATGCTAATTAAGCCCTGTTCCATTCAGGTCAACCAGAGTCAGGCTGCTGCTACTGTGTATTTTGGCTCGCTGGAAAAGTTCTGCTACAATAAATGGAATGGGACCTGAATCAGTATCATTAGTAGCACCTGTGTTTTCTTTTACTATTATACATCAACATGGCTGCTGTGGAAAAAGGTCGAGATCATGGATGTAAGTTGCGTTGCCACTTGTCCTGTTTAAACAGGATTGTCCTGTATTGAAAAATAAAATCCACTGTCCCTTACTGAATCAATACAGGACACAATTTGTCCCTTATTTTCATGCACACCATACTCCGGAGGTCCGCAAACTGAGATTCTGGAGCCTTTTGCCGCTTTCCAGTGGCTCCCTGTGGCTTTAATTAAAAAATTATATGAGTAATATGAGTTAGTAAGTATATGAGTTTTTAACGTTTACATTTTCATCTCATTCATAATTTTTTTTGGTCTATGGTGATTCTCAACGATCTTCAAATGCAAAAAGACAGATTTTTTTTTTAAGTTTGATTATTTTGTCAACTACAATGTGCATCATATCCCACACTTGCCAACCTCGAAAATACAGAGCATTTCTAATTAAAGCAGAGGAGGAAAAGTGTTATATAAATAAAGTTTATTACTATTATTGTTAATAATTTTTAATAATTTCAGTCTGCTCTTCAAGTGCCCCTTCCTTTCAAGCTATCTGTAAGAAAAATGGTGTGAAAAATTGTCATAAATCTAGAGAAATATGTGAGAATTGTGATCCCAGAAGGAAACAAGGAGAGGGCAATGAAAATCAGGAGTCTCCTAAGAAAATTGGGAGAGTTGGCAAGTAAGTCTTGAGTCTCCACAGGGTAGCTGTGCATGCCAAATCCAAAAAAAGATCTCAGAGGAAAATAAAGATTTTAATAGTTATGCCTCCAGACAGATTTTCTTTTTTCCATTTTGTCCAAAAATGGCTCATTTGATAGTAAAGTCTGCTGACCCCTGCCCTACTCTAATCCATTACACATTTATTTTTTCACATAAATGGAGAACAGTATCATGAGACATGGTGCAGGAGGTTGGAATCAGAATGATTTTTTGTGCTTCAATTCTGACAAATACCTTTAGTTCAAGTCCATCTGTAAAAAGACAGCAGCTGCTCAAATACAGATACAGATCTATGTAAATGGCAGACAGACCACGAGTATCAGTCCTGTCAGTGGGAGTGAGAACAAGGCAAACTGTGGCGTCTCAGTGGAGTTATTTCTGCAGACCAAACATTTGGCCCAGTGTCTCTGACCTGTCTGAGTCATTAATATAACTGATGCAGCTGTGCTTTACTCTTATTGACTCATTATTTCCTTTACATTCATGTTCAGAGTAGCAGACTTTGAAACTGATGAAAGAAAAGCAGAAATTGGTGCATAAAAAATCTTGATTTGTGCCCCTATGCCTGGGGTCGTGGGCAAGGTGTGCCTTATTTTTCCACAGTGAAAATGGCAACTCTAGACGCAAGTCTCATTTTATGCTTTGGTGTCTTCCTTGCTTTGAGTACAAGTGCCTGAAGAACAATCTTTTAAAGGGATAGTTCACCCTCATGTCAGTTGAAGGTCAGGTTTATTTTGTTTGTCCACAAAACACTTTAACAGGAAAACAATGTTGCAGAATCTTCCAGTGAATGGTGAATGGTGACCAGTTTTCAAGCAGATAAAATAACCAAAAAACCCATAAAATGCCTCCATACTGCTCCTCTGGCATAATCCAAGTCTCCTTAAGTCCCAACATTCCATTTACACACCGTCACACCACACACACCCAGTTCAGACAGTGTGCAACAAGGCATGTTGGGGCTTTAGGAGACTTGGATTACACCAGATGAGCAGCATGGAGGCATTTTATGTTTTTATTCTGTTTTTTCTTAACATGTGAAAACTGGTCACCATTCACTTCCATTGTTTGGGAGATTCTGCAACACTGTTTCCCTGTGAAATGCCAACAGTGTTTTGTGGACTAAAAAACTACCTTCAACTGGCGTGAGGGTGAGTAGATAATGACTGAATTTGCATGTTTGGGTGAACTTTCCCCTTTAAACGTGCCATGTTTTAAGTAACACAGGCCTGACGGCTGTCACTGAATGATCCACCATTGCTGCTACGAAACACCTAAAATATTGCACATTTGCTCTTTGTACACCAGGGGGCAATGTTGATTTTGGTTTTAAGGAATAGGCCAAAGTAAAGAGGGAAAACAGATGTTGACTGGAAGGCTGAAATCAACAAAATGTCTTCATGCTGAAATGACAGACCTAATCTTTGCTTTTCACATCTTAGGTGGGGCTTCATCATCTGAGGATTATTATTTTCTTAGTTTCATAATTATCATGTAAAATTTAGCAATCACCACTTCTGTTAGTTGCAGTGGTCTCGACTTTGACAAAGTAAAAAGCCTGACTCCACTTGCAATAAGATGCCAAAAAGACAGAAAAAAAGCTCGAGGACTGCTTTAAAGTCTTTACTGTCATGTACCAACGTGCTATTGTTTTGCTGCCGCCATTAATACCAACTCTGCACTTTACCTGATTGGTTGATACAACTGTGGAAATTCCGCCTGCTCCGAGTTGACACATTCCATTGGTCTTGGCGCTGATTTTGCATATAGTGAACCGCGAGGATTGGATGCAATGACAGTCAGTCGCGCTGGGCGCAGCGGCTAAAGTCCCGCCTACTCTCACGTGTATTGGCTGAGAGGCCAGCCCTGCATCAGGTTGACAACGGACATTGGTTAGAGGGACGTCAGTCACGATTAAGCTCAAACACCATTGGTTTACCGGGTCAGTGCAGTTTTAAGGGCTTTCTTCCAAAACCAGAAAGACAAGCGGTGACGGACAGACATACTGAAGGTTTTATCACAGAAATAGGATGTTTTTATCAACGAAGCCGAGGCATTACATTCTGTGGATTTAAATTTACACCTACAAGTATTATAAATGTGAGTAAAAAAGCTTTTCTTTGTATTTGTTGTGCGGGCAGTCAGTCAGGGTTCAGGCAGTGGAGCTATCCCAACTAACGCTGCTGTTACCAGACAAATGAGCAGTTTTATCATTAATGAGCCTCTTCAGACCAGTTTACACACTATTTACAACTCAGAGAAATGTAAAACTAAGAATAAAGTTTTGGTATCGTGAATACTTACCACAGTGTGTGAATTTTGACAGGCTGCTTGAAAAGAAGTTGTTCACTATGGCCATTCTGAACAGTGAAGTTGGCCCAGCCTCGTCTACTGTAGTTACACCTCTACATGGGTCTTATTTTCCCGAATTAACATGGACATAATGTTATTTAAATACAGGCGAACTACGGATCGTTTATTTATCGACACCGTGGTTAGTTAGCCTGTGTGCATGGTAAACCCCTGACCACAACCACACGCTGCAAGTAATGAGAGCAACTTACTCAGTAATTAGCTTGAAAGCTAACTAGTGCTAGCTACATTCCAACACCGGGTGATTGTTTACAGGATGGACCAGCTTTTTCTCAAATTGATGTTCTTTAGTTTGAGTTATTGTATAAGTAAAGTGATTTTCACTCCTCACATTCACGGTCTGCTGTCCATCACAGCAGCAGGTCCCCCTTTGTTTTATCCTGCCTTCTTTCAGGAGCATTTCCATGTCTCTGTAAGCTTCTTCTCTGATTATTCAACTGCTGCTTGATTATTAAAGCTAACACTGCCTTTACCTGAATGCAAATAATTTAAATAAACCATACATAGCTGCACATGGAAAGTCTCAGCCACGGGGTTTTTAGAAACACACACATAGACACACACACACACACACACACACACACACACACACACACACACACACACACACACAGGCACACGCCTCTAGATGATGTTAACTGGCCATCATGTATCCTCCATTAAATTCCTCTTTCTTCCTCTGAGGTTGATGTAAGAAATGAATGATATTAACAATGTGAAAGATAAAATGTCATTCTCTGCTTGATTCTAGGGATACTCCCTAAATACCGGGGTGATAAATTGGGATTTGGGAAATTTTTATTTTCACTTAGTACTCTGATAATTACATTTTTGTCCATAAATATCAGCTATAATAGGGCTGCAACTGACAATTATTTCCTCAATTAATCAATTAGCTGTTTGGTCCATAAACAGTCAGAAAATGGTGAAAAATGTCAATCAGTGTGTAGCAAAGTCCTCAAATGTCTTGTTTTATCTTGTATTGACAGATATTCATATTTACTGTCAGAGAAAACTAAAGAAACAAGGAAATATTCACATTTCAGAAGCTGAATTCAAAGAATTTGGACATTTTTTATTTTAAAAAAGTATTCAAACCGATTAATCGATTATAAATAGTTAGTGATTAATTTAATAAACAATTAATAATGATTAATCAGGTTGAATACTTTTATAGCTCTAGGCTTTAATATCTGATATGACATGATGATTTGAATTCTTAGGAAAATGCACTACAAAAGCCAAGGTATATTTGTAAATCTTTCTGATGAACTTCACTGGAAGAAGTAAATGAAAATTTGAACTGTTTTTGTTCTAATAGTGATGTCAGTGTTGATTGTTCATAGTTATAGAATATTAAATTATTCATCTTTGCTCAGGACATTGAGCATTCCTTACCTTCAGGTGGGTATGAACCACAGATTAGTAACTTCTTTCTAAATTACAAAAATGTGAAATTATTGGTTATTTTATTGGTATCAGTCATCAAAAGCAGGTAATTATTGTTATCAGCTGAAAAAACTATTCCACATCGTCCATCCCCAGTGTTTTTCTGTTTGACTAATTAATAAAAAGTCCATGTAAGCGACATGTTACAGGCAATGATAACCATGCATGTAACATTCAGTCCCTCCAGGAAGTTGCGATGTTGCAGTAGCAACAATTAAAGCAAATTCAACCACTCTCCGTGAATTCTGCATGACCTTGCAGTTTTGTCCAAAACTTTTCTGCAAATTTGACCAATCAACATTGTTTCCTGCAAGTTCCAGCAATCATTGCAGTCTCCCATGCTAAAATCATACATATATGCCTCACTGAACCAGCTCAGTGTTGTATTATTTACTATTATTATTTGCATTTTGTATTTTTATATATTTTTTTTATTTTGTCACGAGTACTGAAAAGAATACGAGGTTTGTCATTGTGATTAACATTTATCAATGCTCTGTGCTGTTTCTTTTTTTATATATACATAATTTTGTGCTCCTTCTTTGTGGAAAACGCCCCAAGTTAATTTACTAAAGCATAATCTGTTAGAATTCATGTAATCTTGAGCCTTTTTGGTAAGGTTTGGAACAAGTTGCCTTTGATTTTTAATGAATTATACAAAAAATATCTTGTTCTTGGAATTTCTGTGCAAAAAACACCTAAAAAAATTGCAACATGCATCAAACTTTTTTAGAAAAGCTGCTGTGAAATCAGGCATTTCAGGCTGCAACAATCTCTAAAAAAGCATGTAAAATACTGGAGGGACCGAATATTGTAATGTGCATGGAATTAAATGTGACCTTTCCTTTTTTGATATTGGCATTGTATATCAGCAATCGGTCACCCTGTTCAATAAATATTGGCATCAGCCTTTGAAAAAACCATTTTGGTTGAGCACTGGATTTACATGTAAGAAAAACAGTGTCAGTTCTCTGTTATGTCCTCCTCTGTCTCAGTATGCATGTTCACAAAGCTCACAGTCTCATTGATTAGCTGTCAGGGAGATAAACACACAGAGCAGCAGGTACAGCAATGTTAACTGTGTGTGGCAGACAGTCTGTGTGTTTTATCATTTGTCTCTTAGTTGATACAGTAAATTGTATTTCCAGTTGTGGTGCACTGGAGCAAACCATGCACCTCTTTGGCACTGACGCCTTACTTCAGTTAAGCATCAAGTGTTGAGGTGCACTGAATTATTGATTTAGATGAAAATGTCACAACCTCTGAGGCTGGTGCTTGTGATATTAATGTGACAGGCTTATCTGCTTCCTTCCTCTCACCTAATTAAGTGCATTTAGTAAAATAAACAGGTTTGCAGGCTTACTTCCTCCATTAAGACAAGAAAAATCTTTGTTAATCAAAATTCAGGTGTCATGGCGGCAACAACAGTGACAATGAAACAAAGATTTCAAACAACTGAAGAGGAAGAGTACCAGTAAAACCAAGCTAGTAAGAATAATACAATAGAATAGAATGATAGTAGTAATAAGTAGGGATGTCCCCAATCCGATCATGTGATCGGAAATCGGGGCCGATCACGTGATTTTCGAATGATTGGAATTGGGTGGAAATGATCGGATTTAACCTTAAAAAATACAAGCATGGCCATGTTCGCGTTTTAAATTCATCCTGAGGTACAAAGAGATTGTCAAATGGAGTGACAGTGGCTTAGTTTTAATTTAAATAAGTTCCACAACATCAGTATTCATTGTTGCACAGATGGACACAACACCATAAACGTCACAATTTATGGCAGGTGGGGAATTCAGACAACATAATAGTAGTGAGCTGGTAGTTAGTAGGCTAACGCAAGGCAAACGTGTCACCTCAGGACAGCGAAAATGTCTGCAGTTTGGAGGTATTTCAAACTGGACAGCGAAGGCAGTGCAACAGCCACTTGTAATGTGTGCAAATTGGACATTGGTGGAAATGTGGATGTGTTCTCTTTTTTCTCTTCTTATTAATGCATTGCTGAAGTATCAGATTGGGACTCGGTATCGGCAGATAGTCAAAATCAAATGACTCGGACTCAGGGGCAAAAAAATGTGATCGGGACATCCCTAGTAATAAGAATATAGCTAAATAATCAACACACTGAGCAGATGGCCATAGAAATACACTGGGTCTCTGAATTTTTGAACTTTGTGAGCAGGAATACGTATAGACTGTTAATAAATAGTATATATATTTACATATATGAGTATGGATGGGTATATAAATTATTGAATATATGAGTAAGTGTGCTAGAACTCCAAAAGTACATAACAGACAGTATAGACAGTCATTTCTAGCACATAAAAAGGGTTGAAAAACCTACAGATCAGACACAACCAACAAACAGAAATATGTGTGAGGGAGATGATATGAGGGTAAAGGAGGGAAGGAAATAAACAGAGAGAGGAAACAGTTCCTTCTTCTGTAGAACGCAGTATATAGAGAGAGGACTAATTATGGGACTTAATTTACTGAACACAAAGACTTTTCTTGGATAGGTCATGCTCACAGGGAGGAAATATACCTTAGACATCTCAACCTCAATTCATGAAAATTAACAAATTTGAGGTATTTGTAATCATAAATACCTTTTTTTTATTCTTGTGCTTATGTCTGCCAGTGTTATGAGTTTTTATTACTGATAACTGATCATAATTTTGATCAGGGTTATGCACTGATCTGATATTGGAGCAGCAGTGTCTCATATGCCATTTTTTTAGCCTGAGCCAGGCCATACAACAGTGACAACAATCATAGCACATTTATACAGTGTAGAGTTAGAGTTAGTAGAATACAGCTGTTAAAATTGCGTGTGTGTGTGTGTGTGTGAGTATATATATATATATATATATATATACATACATATATATATATATATATATATGTATATATATATATATATATATATATATATATATATATATATATATATATATATATATATATATATATATGTATGTATACACACACACACACACACACATATATGTTTAGTATTTGGTATAGGGCTGCAACTAATGATTATTTTCACAGTTGATCATTTGATCAATTTCTTAATTAATCATTTAATAGTTGTTTGGTCTATAAAGAGGCAGAAAATGGTGAAAAATGTTGATAAGCTTTTGCCAAAGCCCAAGATGACGTTCTTCACTATTCATATCATCAGTTTACTGTCCTAGAGGAGGACAGACACCTGAAAACATTCACACTGAAGAAGCAGAGATCAGAGAATAAAAAAAATTCTTAAAAAAAGACTCAAACCGATTAATTGATTATCAGAATAGTTGGCGATTAATTTAATTATCAATAATTGATTAGTCATTGCAGCTCTAGATTGGTACTCTGTATTGGGTGATACTCAAAGTTTAGGTACTTGAATCTAAATTGCGAAGGAAAAAAAGTTGGAAAATGTTAAATTTGAAAATCATTGTTACACTAAATGACATTTCAGTGGAGTTAAATCCTCTGAAACATATAAGAAAAAGTCATTATCTGCATTATTCTTAAAGACCAACATTAAATGTACAAAGACAACACTTGAAAGAAGATAAACTTTTTAATGAATGTGCAATGTTTAATGTTTTACACTTTGAAAACATTATCCATCTTTGACACACAAGGAAATATAAGGGCTGCTGATGATTATTTTCATTATTGGGTGATTCTTATTTTCACAATATAGCGTTGAGTCTATAAAATTTTAAAAACTTGGGAAAAATGCTCATCACGATTTCCCATAGCCCAGCATTCTCAAATTGCTGCTTTTGTCCAATCAACTGTCCAAAACCCAAAGACAAAGAAAAGCAATAAATTCTATCATTTAAGAGGCTGGAACCAGCTAATGTTTGACATTTTTGCTCGAAAAATGACTAAAACCATTCATCGATTTTCAAAATAGATTTTTCTTTCTATAAAGTAATTTATTAATCAACTGTTTTAGCTTTAGTACATCTTGCTCAAATGTTGAGTTTTGTATTCTCCCAGGATTTGCTGGTTATGTACCACAGTGTTGTCATACTGTACAGCACCAAATGACCAACTTCAGTGTTGGTTCTGGTGGTTCTTGTGTCCTGTGTGTTAAATCTATTTGGTTCACTCACAGAATGGAACCTCTGAGCACATGAACAGGGGTCACAGGGTTGCTCGGCCTCTGTCACCTTCACATAAACTTTAGAGACTTTATCAGTTGCACTCTGGTCAGGATTCATGAGCACACTGCTGAACAACAAGTGATTGTTTTTTGTTGAATCCTGCCCTACTGAAGAATATTTGAATTTAATGACACTATCTTATAGTTAATAATACATCCATGTTTCCCTGTGGATCATCCTCCTGTCCAGGACAGCAGAGCCACACAGCTCGAGGAACATTAGTGCGACAGGCTGCTTGTCTCATTCCTCATATCAGTCAGTTCAGCACGCTCTGTGTCCCACTAGTCGAACACAGTCTTGTGTATTAAGAAAGTGCTGGAGCTTTGACTTCAGACAGTCTGCTGTTCCAGCCTCACTGGAACAGGCAACTTGAATATGACATTTACTATACACGTGCAGCTTTTGCAAAATATTAACAAACAAGAGAGAGTTTAAAGTTAAACTTCCCCAGAAATGGGCCTCTGGTCAATGAATTGTCTGTTCACACTAGCTGCCTTACTCCATCACACACACACACACACACACACACACACACACACACGGAGTGGCCCTGGGCAACAAGTCCAGCGGTGCAGCTATGTTAGCTGTGGGTAAACAAGCTCAGGCCTACTGACTAGCAGCCTCTTTACACGGTCTCAGTCTATTCAGCCTCTTTGTTGATATTCCACTGGTGAGCTGCGCTGCTGCAAGACAGGATAGTGTGTGTGTGTGTGTGTGTGTGTGTGTGTGTGTGTGTGTGTGTGTGTGTGTGTGTGTGTGTGTGTGTGTGTGTGTACGTGTATATGCTTGTAGAGGAAAGGTACTGTAAGAATTAGGTTGCCGAAATCATATTGCAAGAGTGTTGCAACTTTTATCAACAAGGGTCATTTGTTTTAAACTTGTGTCAAAACTAGGGCTAACAATTAATCTGCTGTTAAGAATTTGATTGATCTAGTCAAATGAATTGTTCTACTATAAAATAAAGATCTGAAATATAACACATTATTTTTATGAGCGCTCAGCATATTATCTTATGGTAAGGTAAAGGTCAGGTAAATGTGTTTAAGATGTAGGCCTGTCAGAGCTGTCAGAGAATCTGAAATTGTTGCTGCAGAAATAAATGGTATTGTATTGTGTGATATATGCAAAAAAAAAAAATTTTTTTTTTTTTTAAAATAATAATTAATTGATGATTACCTATGATAAATTAAGGAAAGTGCTTTCAATTTGCAACCCTAGTAAAAACTGTCCGGATTATTCAGAGGAATATGAAGGATAGGCTAATATAGCATCTCTAGTTACAGGAATAGTTCACCCAAAAATGAAAATTCTGTCATTATCTACTCACCCTCATACCAGTTGCATGTCAGGTTTAGTTTTGTTAGTCCACAAAACACTGCTGGAGTTTCACAGGAAAACAGTGTTGTAGAATCTCCCAAATAATGGAAATGAATGGTGACCAGTTTTCAAATATATAAATAGACATAAATAAAATAATAACAACATGAAATGCCTCCACTCTGCTTGTCTGGTGTAATCCAAGTCTCCTAAAGCCCCAACATGCCAAGTTGACAAAAAAATGTTATTTACAGCATGTTTTCAGCCTGAATCTTTACTGTAGATCCTGAGATTGGAGCCACGTTCACGTGCACAGTCTCAACTGGGTGTGCAAACAGCATGTTGAGACTTAAGTAGGCTTGAATTACACCAGACGAACAGTATGGAGGCATTTTGTATTTTTTTCCAGTTGCTTTTCTTTTTGAAAACTGGTCACTATTCACCTCCATTATTTGGGAGATTCTGCAATGCTGTTTTCCTATGAAATTCCAGCAGTGCTTTGTGGACTAACTAAATAATCCCAACCCTCAATTGGCATGAGAGTGAGTAGATAATGACTGACTTTTCATTTTTGTATGAACTATTCCTTTAACCTCTAAACATGAGCTAGTATTTTCTTAAAATAACTTCAGAGAAGAACAATTGTTTGACGGTGTCATTCGTTGTGTTTCAGCCATTTATTGCATGATGTAAAAAGTGTAGATTTAAGATTATAGATTCTTAAGGCTTTGATGGTGTGAAATAATTTAATTCAGGCGATCTATGCATGATAGAACAACGCACATCACTGTCTTCACCCCCTCATACCACTTACTGCTATATAACGTGTTGATACAGTGCAGAACATATTCCCTAAACATGTCTGTGTTCATTAGTCCTGTGTAGCAGTGCAGGGATGCAGAGCCCCCCTCACCTCCTGACTGTCAGTGCCTGTGCCTGGGTCAGCAATCTCTGTCACCGTAAGTTAGCCTGCAAGTGGAATGAAGCCCTGAAACCCTGCAATGTTCCTTTTGTTTGATCATCTCTGCCTGCCATTTCCCATCCATGCATCATCAGCCAGTTTACTCGTTCAACAGTCTCATGTAATCCTGCTGTCCCTCTGATGGTTTACCCTACATATGCCCTGTCCCATCACAAGACTATATCAGGTGAACTCTGAGCCTCTTGCAAGAACCACTTATATGAACAGAGGAGCAATATATAGCTTTTGTGCATGCAAAAATGAGTATAACAGTCCAGATGTCAAGTTGGAACCATATACTGTACATTGAATAGGTTGTAATTCTATGGTTCAAGAGAGTTGTTTCCCCCTGCCCCCTCTTCCCAGACCCAGCAGAGACAGGCAGGCTGCAGGAGCTCTGCAGGAGCACAGGATGCACTCAACCTTATAAATTGACAAGAACAAGTGAGGATGTGTCCTCCACTGTCAGTTGATCAGCTGTTTATAACTGTTAGTTGTCTGTCGGTGTAAAGTTCATCCCATTATCCTGAAAACAAAAGCTCACTGCTCTGAAATGAAACACTCTGGATGATGAGTTCAGTGGCTGCCTGTCTCACTGCCTGCCAAACTCCATTAACATTTTGGTCAATTTAACAGTTATAATCATGGCTACAGCTTCTACAAGATTATTCATGATTTCTTACGGTTCATGAACAGACACTGACTCATTCAGTGTCATTGTCATTCAGCATTAATTTGAACTCAATGTGAAATGTTGGCATAAAGCACTGTACCTTATTCTATAGTTCATCACTGCAAAGCAATTTTGATTTTGAAAATCCCATTAAATTACATGTTAGAGTTATGGTATTAGAATTATCCTGTCTGAGTCTTTACATTCAATTATAATATAATTCTGACTATATTCATATAGCCTTACAATGTCATCATTCATTTAAACTGGCTGTTACCTGCTGTCAAGCCCATTGGTCATATCTTCCTGTGCAGGTGTAGTCACTGTCCACCCTCTGTTGCAGTGACATCACTGATTATTAATTATGTAATCATGTCGTCCATCTGTGTTATGGTGACTTCCTCTTAACCCCCTCCTTCCGCTGCAGTCATTGATCACCTCGCTGTGCCAATTTTTCTTTATTTGAGCCATATTCATATCAAACCATGTCTTCCTTATTTCAATGACAGTTCAACTCTCAGGTCACATGACTGGTTGATTATTTCCTGTATATAAATGACAGGCTTTCCTTTATGGATCTCTGAAAGCAGAACATGAATCTCCAGTGAATTAACACTTCCTGGCATATGAGACAGGAATTGTAGCATCCTGGTATTATTGGGATGTCAATTATGCTAATTTGCAGTTCTCATGAACATGCACTCACATATGCACAGGTGGCATTTGTCATGTCTATGCAAAGCATTTGCTCTGTTATCTGAAATTAGCAGCATTTCCAGTCCCTCCAAGATTTCGTTGACTGTATTGGGGATTGCTGTGTTCTAAAATGTCTGATTTCACAGCAGTTTGTCTAAGAAATTGCAATGCTTGTTGCAATGTTTTAGACATTTTTTTTTTTTTTTTTTTTTTGCAGTGAATTTGCAGGACCACATGAAAATTGTTACAGGTGTTTTTCTATAATTCATTAAAATCAAAGAGAGAACTAAACAATATTCTCAGCAAAAAGTACACCTGGGGGGTATTCCACAAAGAACTCAAAATCAGTCAAAATAGTACAAATTATCAAATAAAGGTGCAGAGAGCATTGATAAATGTCAATAACAATGAAATGTGTTATTTTCAGTACCTCGGATAAAATAAAAAAAATATAAATGCAAAACAATTGTGAATAATGAAACAAAACATTAATGCATGGGGGACTGCTATGAACTAGAACTCATTGAAAGCAATTATGATTGGTCAAATTTGCAGAAAATTTCCAGAGTTTGGACAAAATTACAAGGTTACACAGAATTTGCAGGGATTGGTTGATTTGGCGTGAATTGTTGCAATCGCAACTTCCTGAAGGGACTGATTTGTTGAATCTTGACATGGAATGTGTGTACGAGCACATTGTATGTAGAGAGAGTTAAGATAAGAATACAAAAATGTTCATTGGTCCATTGTGCTGAAATATTCACTTGATCAATTAGTAAACTGTTGGAAAATGAATCATCAAAATCTGATTATTGTTAAATAATCAAAGTCATTTATAAAGCAAAAATGCAACGTGTTCTGGGCACCTTCGGGTGGGCATTTGTCAGCACTGACTGAAGTTTTACAAACATTTGTTGAAGCCTTGATGCTTATTCTGTTTTTCTCTGCAACCATGTGAGCATTTTTCTTCGTCACCTGTGGCCACAAAATGTCACTCTGTGGCCTCCAAATATTCCATGAAGTTTTATCCCGACACTGCAAGCCTTTGCCACAGACAATCTTAGTCACACAAATTTCTTGCCTCCTTCGCGTCTGTTAGTTCAACACTACAAAAACAGTTAACAATACCAATGGAGTCATTATGGGCTAGCTTACATTTGGGCCACCAAAAATAGACAACAAATTTAGGGTCCTATTTGCTTATGAGGCTCATGCTTAAATATATTATTGTCCCTTTCAGACTGGAAAGGCAGACTTGAAGACTTTTTGTATTTACACTTGTTCATGACTGTGTTTTTCTTCCAATAAATAATTTTGAAGAGACAACTTTTTTAACCTTTTGATTTAAAAGCATGAATAAGAAATGCTCCATAAAAATCAGCCTCCTGCCACGTCGACACCAGTAAACATGGACATTGATACACTGGCTAACCTTTGGCCAATGTGTTAAATCACACTGTGCTCACAGATTCTTGTAAATAAAACAGCTTGTAGGTCACAGGCCATGGAAACAGGAATGTTGGTGGTGTTGAAATTATATTTTTAACAGACTATGAGACTAAGCTGCTGTACAAAAGAGCAAGATGAAGACAGCTAAACATGAATCCTGCACAGCAATTTTGCCCAAACTGCAACTTTTCCACAAATTTTAGCATCATTTCACATGAGTCTACCGAGTCTATTTATCAGTGCCCTGTGCACTTTTTAAAATGAATTTGTGCTTGATGTTTTGACTGAGTTTGAGCTCCAAAGAGATTTTGCATCTTT
Organism: Lutjanus erythropterus; assembly: GCF_056507025.1. Classification (NCBI taxonomy): domain Eukaryota; kingdom Metazoa; phylum Chordata; class Actinopteri; order Lutjaniformes; family Lutjanidae; genus Lutjanus; species Lutjanus erythropterus. Next base: position 2,092,450 of record NC_139329.1, on the reverse strand, counting down.
GTGGAATACCCCACAGGTGCACTTCTTCATCTACAACACACTTATAGAATTTTTGTAATTCTGAGTCTTGTTGGTGAGGTTACTTTAAAAGAGTCCCTCCAGGAAGTTGTGATGTTACATTTGCAACAATTCATGCAAATTCAGCCAATCTCTGTGAATTCTGTGCAACATTGCAATTTTGTCCAAACTCCGCAAGTTGACCAATCATCGTTGCTTTTCACGAGTTCTAGTTCATAGCAGTCCTCCACATGAACATCAAACATGTTTTGTTTCATTATTCATTATTTTTTGCCTTTATTATTATTACTATTTTAAGTTTTATCACATGTACTGAAAGTAACACATTTGTCATTGTTATGGACATTTATTAATACTCTGTGCACTTTTATTGTATAATTTTGTGCTGTTTTGACTGAGTTCAAGCTCCAAAAATGTTTGCTTCTTTGTGGAATACCCCCAGGTACATTTTTCATCCACAATTAAAGCATATTTTGTTTGTTTATGTAATCCTGAGCCTTTTTGGTGAGGTAACTGAGAACACTCAGAATAGACTGTTGTTTTGTTCTCCCTGGAACAAGTTTTAAAGAAAAACCTGCAATTTTCTTTTGCAGCTTTCATGTGTTCTGCAATTTCTTTGCAAAAATGGCTAAAAACATTGCACCATACACTTTTTTGTAAGGAATCTTAGACCACAACAATCCTAAAAATAGCCCACAAAATCCTGGAGGGACTGTAAAACACTCAGACATGGTTTTATTCTCCCTGGAATAAGTTGCATTTGATTTTTAATGGTCTCCCTTGTGTTTTGAAAAATGAACCTGATGAAGGTCATTGTACTGAATAATTAATGAAAATAAATCTTGGATTTGCAAGTGCAGAAGACAGTGTGGCTGAGTCAATTTTCACCAAGTCCTCCAAAATCTTATTGCAAAATAAGAAGGTTAAAAACATTGCAACATGCATCACTTTTTTTTTTTTTTTTTTTTTTTTTTTAGAAAAGCTGCTGTGAAAGCAGGCAATCAAGGCCACAACAATCCACCCAAAAGTTTGTGAAATCCTGGAGGGACTGAAACTCATTGAACACAGAGGGCAGAGCCTGTATTACACTGTACTATATTATTTCTTCCATGCATGACCTGCAGCAATGGTAATGCTGACAGGGCCACAGCTCCTGCTGATCAGAGTACTCATTGTTAGTCACTGTTCTAGATTGAAATCGAGGTTTGTACTTGTGACCCTGCAGGCCTGCCAGTCTGCCACAGATCCCTCCATCACTCTGTCTTTATTCAGCCTTATGAAGCCCTCTGGGTCTGGCTGCTCTCCCCTGTTACATCAGACATCATCACAAGTTATGTGTGTGAGGATTGTTTGTCCCATAGGACAGTGTGATGAATCAGAGTGCCCGTATCAGGCAAGTAAATTACTAGATTTACTAGCCCAACGTGGCATTTTACTTGCCCAAGCAATTAGGCAATTTAGGCAAATTTAATGTCTTGTTTAGTGCACAGACAACAAAGTCTGCTCTTTGTTTCCATCCCCACTTTCCCAGCTTTTATTTCGAAAGGAGAAAAAGGGCTGAATGACCTTTCACTTTCAGGTCAGGGTGTACAAGAGATCTCTGCTCTCAGTCTGAGAGGATCCAGACTGTGAAAAGTGAGCATGAGCAGTGCTGATCATTAGTGTGAGAATCCCTGCCCTAAATGTAGTTACACAATTCCTCTGGCTGCTTAAAACATCTGTTTCACTCACGACTCTGTCCTCCCTCACCCCCAAATCTAATTCTGCTCTTACAAATCTGTCCATCCACCCATCTAGTCCTAAAGGTTGACTGACAGACTGAGCAGTGCTCGAATTTGTTTTGTGCTCTGTCACGTCTCTTGCTGTCAATACAGGCTACTTTCATAAACGCACACACACACACACACACACACACACAGACAGACATGCACTGAGCATTGTCTGACACACTTCAGTGCTGTCAACAACATGGCTTGTGTGTGTGTGTGTGTGTGTGTGTGTGTGTGTGTGTGTGTGTGTGTGTGTGTGTGTGTGTGTGTGTGTGTGTGTGTGTGTTTGTGTGTGTGTGCCCTTGCTGAACTGTGTGAATGTGTATGCATGTGCTCATGCATCTCATTTTTTGTTGTTCATTCAACACAATGCAGCCACATTGAGGTTGCTCTCAGGCGTGCATTGTGATCTGTGAAACACACAGACAATAAACACCAAACACCCCGTGACTGATGTGTTGTGGCTCCGCTCTAAAACTGCATGTCAGCAAATGCAGATGGACACACACACACACACACACACTCTCACACTCACAAAAGCAGTGTTGAGGTTGCTGAAACAGCATTTCTTCTGATCTGTGGTGTGTTGTTTAAGTCTGAAGTTATTCATCAGCCTGTGATGTCTAACATCATGTCACTGTGTGTTTTACCTTGGAAGTGAGATAATAAGTCCCTCCAGGATTTCACTGATTTGTGAGGGAATTATTGTGGCCTAAAACACCTGACTTCAGCTTTTCTTAAAAAAAAATTGCAATACATGTTGTATTGCTTTTAGGTGTTTATTGCAAAGAAATTGCAGAAACAAGTAAAAGTCGCAAAACAAGTTGCAAATTTTTTAATTCTTTTAATTTTTTTTGTATAAGTCAAGGCAGTTTGTTCCAGGGAGAATGAAAAATTTCTGTTTTTTGTCCACAGCATTGATATGGTCCGTGAAGGCTTCAACCTCCTGTGTCATGATTTTGACAAAAAAAAAAGTAAAAATAGAGCGAAATATAAAATAATATTGAACACTGAGTCGGTTCATAGAGACATACATGTATGATTTTAGTGTGGGGGACTGCTATGATTGGTGGAACTTGGGCAAAAATACAGTGATTGATGAAATTTGCAAAAAAGTGATGGGACAGAATTGCAAGTTTGTGCAGAATTTGTGGGGAGTGGTTGAATCTGCATTAATTGTTGCAATCTCAACTTCCTGGAGGGACTGGATAAAGAAATCTTACTGTAGTGTGTATGGCCTGCATTTACTGTTGTCTTAAAGCTTTAATATGCAACATTTTCTGCATTAAAATATCTAAAAGCACCAGACATATATTATATATTTTGTTGAGTTGTGTACTTAGATTATCCCAAATGTTTCCAATAATGTTTGTTATGTTTCCTAGTAGCCAGTGCTTGCTAGTTACTGTAACTTCCAGGTGAACATGACTAAACATAACATGAATAAAACTAGCTCGTCCTTGAACATGATTACTGACCGGGTCGTGTCAGACAGATTTTCATCAGCTACTTTTAAAGGCCTTTCACAATCTGCCTTGAAGAAAGCATGTTGCTGCTTGATATAATCCTTGATCTGCAGTGAAATGTAAAATGGATATCACTGATATGGCTTGTTTGTTTTTCTGTTTCCCTTGTGTTTTTGTTTTTATTTACTGTATGTTTTCTAATCCATGAAGCTGTGCGCATAACTGCACGTGCTGTTGTCTTGACCAGGACTTCCTGGAAGAAGAGATCCAATATCTCAATGGGACCTTCCTGGCTAAATAAAGGATAAATAAATAAATGCTTAGTCTAGTGATAGCTTTCATAAATGCTGTTCACCCTAGGTGAACCAAGCCAGCAACATCTCCAGTGAATTGGATGTGCATAATGCTGATCTACTGTAATGAAAATAATGAGTGAATGTGCTGTGTAGAAACATATGAATATATTAATGAAGGAATATGAGAGTAACACTGTAATAGATAGATGTATATATATCAAACCAGCTGTGACATCAAGACTGTGGCATTGTGGGTTGTAATAAACCACACAACCTGATGTTAATTATTGTAATTAATGAAGCAGAGGGTTTAAGTTGCTGTGTAGATTGTGATGGTTTGTTTTAAAGGACAGGTTCACATTTTTAAAGTCTATCACGCTCCCATGCTCATACACTGAGAAAGCTAGTTGCTGTAGTCATTTTTCCAGTTACACAGGCGGCGTTTGCATGCAGTGAAACAGAAGAATAACTTTTGAAGATATCCACTTGATATGTCTAACATAGACTGTTGAAGTCCCATAGCAGCTTTAGTTGCAGGCTGAAGGTATTCTGCAAGTGTATGAGATGTGGATATCATGTTTCTAAATACTTGTCTATAGAGTCCAGTCAGTGGTGAGGTGTGTTGTTAAAGGGGTAGCTCACCCAAAAATAAAAATTGTCATTACCTACTCACCCTTATGTTGAAGGTCGTGTTTAGTGCTTTAGTCCACAAAACACTGCTGGAGTTTCACAGGAAAACAGCATTGCAGAATCTCCCAAACAATCAAGTCCCAACATGCCAAATTGACTAAAATATGTTATTTACAGCATGTTATTCTCCTGAATCTTCACTGTAGCGCTTTAGCTTGGAGCCATTCAAAAGCCGTTCACATTCACGTGCGCACTGTCTGAACTGAGTGTATGTGTGTTGTGATGGTGTGCAAATGGCATGTCGGGACTTTAGGAGACTTGGATGGAGGCTTTTTATTTTGTAGGTTTTTATTCTGTTGTTTTTTTACGTTTGAAAACTGGTCACCATTCACTTCTGCTGTTTGGGAGATTCTGCAACTCTGTTTTCCTGTGAAACTCCAGCAGTGATTTGCGGACTGATAAATAAATCTGACCCTCAGTCGGAATGAGGGTGAGGTGATTATGACTGAATTTTCATTTTGGGGTGAACTGTCCCTTTAAGCAGATGTGTGGGGTCATATTTGAGTGTCATCCTTCACTAAGTTTGATAAGTTGAGGACTGCAGTTTTTTGAGACATTTGTTTTTCCTGGTACTGTTCTGCTATACTGAGACCTTTACGGCACCTCTCTGTCTTCATCTTGCTTTGGGAAGCAAGAGATATGGTCATGTATAAACAAAAGAAACCTGCCCAACAGCAGTAAGGTCTGGACAGCCAAGCTTTTTTTTCTTCCATTGGAACCTAGTGCTCAGGTAGACAGTTTATATATTTTTACCTCAGAGGCACCTAATTCTATTTGTTGTGACATTCTAACATTAGCCAGGCTTTCTTCCACATGTAGCACAAGTTTTAAAAACATTAAGAGAATATAGGTTATAATCCACTACCATTATGTGAGTATCAGACAATGGGTGCATCAAGGTAATCAGTAGACATCAGCGTCATTGAAATATGTCAGTTAAACTTCAGTAGAAAATTTATTACGATAGGTAACTTTGCTGCAGAAGAATTAGAAAGTAGAAAAGAAACACTTGGCTTGTCATTTCTACTCTATAGCCTCGGTCTCCTTTCTAATTAATTAAATATAAGTAGATATGGAATCATGAAAATATTGCCACATATAACTTTATTTTAACATCACTTCTTCCAGCTCTAAAAGCAGATTATTAGCCACAAGATACATCTGTAAATCATATACATTCAACCAAATGATGTGTTGGTATCTGTGGCAACAAGTTTCATGGGGTCTATGGAATGAGGGCGCTTTTTTCCTAGATATTCAATAATCTATGGGCCATAAGTATTTAAAGCCAGCAGGATAATTACACATTAGACAAAAAGCAATGTAAGGTAGACAACAGGGCTCATGGCAGAACCACCTGTACAAACAGATATGTTCATAAGTGATGGAACCAGTGATTTAGAAGGACTTGTCACATTCACTAGTTTTCTCATGTTTTAATTTTCTTTCTCATACGAACACAGTTTATGAGCTCCAGACCTGTCATAGCCATGTGCAGTCAGTCACTTTGAGTTTGAAAAATATATTACACCTTATAATTGTGCCGACATTATCCTGTTTGACTGCATTTCAAATTATACATAAAGCCTCTCATCGATAATTTATCGATGCATTATTACCTCCTGTCAGGTATATTGACCGTATATCTTCACATGCACTTATGACTTATTCTGTCCTCTGTCTCTGTGATGGAAGCTTCATCCTGAGTCATCGTTTGTCTTGCTGTGGTGTGGCTTTTTTTTTTTCTTCTTCTTCTTTGAAGCAATTTTCATGTGGAGATATGTCCTCTTTAGTTCGGTGACAGTTCAACCCTCAGGTAGCATTAACAGCACCCGTGTCTTTGCTGTAGCAGATTTTTTTAATTCCACTGCTGGTGGTGTTAAAATGAGGTTTTCTTTCATGCATCTCTGAAAGCAGGACGTCAAACTCCAAACAACATTTTCATGAATGAACATTTTCTGACATATTGGGCAGGAAACACAGCCTTATATGGTATTATTGGGGTCTTAATTATACCAATTAACTAGTCTGATGCACATGCACTCAGATACTCACAGGTGGATCATTTACACAGGTATCTGAATTTAAGAACGTTTGCTGAATCTGATGTGGAATGTTCATATGAGCCCTTCATATGTAAAAAGTAAAAGAAATTTAAGATAAGAATATGAAAATGTTCTTGCATGAGGCCCATTGTCATATATGCTATGATAACTACCATCAAAAGAAAAGAAAAGAAAAACACTGTTGGCTATTGTATACCCAGGTGAAATGTCAGGAAGGTGTGAAAAAACAGATACTGCCCAAGCCATCATTTTAACATCCTGTTTCCTGTCATTGGTTCTGAATTTATGATTTTGTCTCTCTTGCGGTGTAAAAGTTTCCTGCCTACAGACACCATTCAGTCACCATTTCACGAGGTCTCATTTCATTAAGGTTTGGAGACATTTAACATGATCAAAACAGATGACTGAAGCAGCTGTTCCAGCTGTGTTTGATTTTAAAATGAAAGATGATTTCCAGGTTTAATGTTGTGTCCTTGTCATCCCTGAACAGTTGGAGGGATTGTTCCACGTGACTCCCTGGAGGTGCCAAACGAAACCGCCATGTCAGTGACTGTTCATGAGAACCGTAAATCCCGCACCAGCACGGGCTCCATGAACATCTCGCTGTTCCACAAGCCTTCACACCCCGACAGTGTCCTGACCCACCTGAACACGATGAGGAAACAGTGCATGTTCACTGACGTCACTCTGTGGGCCGGGGATCGCTCCTTCCCATGCCACAGGTAACATCTGTGAATTGTCCTGGGATGTTTAGAACCTCTGGACCTTTTATATGACCTTGACATCTTTGGTCACTGACAACATCCTGTGTTTGTGTCTTGCAGGGCTGTCTTGGCAGCATGCAGTCGTTACTTTGAAGCAATGTTCAGTGGAGGGCTACGAGAAAGTCTGGACAGCGACGTCAATTTCAGAGACAGTATACACCCTGAGGTACTGCTGTGTTACTGAAGATAATTATACACTATTTTTACCTCCACCAAGGAGGCTATGTTTTTAGATTGGTTTGTTTGTTGGGCTGCATGTCTGTTTGTTAGCAGAATTATGGAAAAACTATTTTCGATGAAACTGAAGGGGTGCTCTTTCATTTCATGTTGGAACAATTCTCCTATTTCTATCTCCTATATCAGCTAAAATCAGCTACAGATGCCACGATATGAGAAATGTAGTAGTTGTTACCTGTACTAGTGAATCCCCACAACTCGATACCTAACTCAATATCCCCAGTAAAAGACAAAAACAAGAATAAAATTCAGTTGTTGTTGTTGTTATCTTTTACCACCTGAAATAGAAACTCTTCTGAGCTTCTAGGACAAAAGACTGAGAGGGAGATTAACTGAGCCTTCCACAAATCACTGTCAGGAGAGCAAGTTGCCATGTCTGGAAAGTCATGCAAAAGTGATTTCTGCTCAGATATTAAGTCTGTTGCTCTCTCTTCTCTCCCTCTTTTTCCCTTCTTATTATCACAGTTAACTTTAACAGAATAGTAGTTCACATCTGTAGGTCTATACTGTATTTTTTAGCCTGGTGTTTGGCTGCACAGTGTAGAAAAAGAGTCCACGAATTCAAGATTGAACCTATTTTGTGGTGCTTTGAGCGCTGATGAGCTGAGCTGACAGAGCACACTGGACGCGCTGCTGTGTGCACCGCTGCTGCGTGCACCGCTGCTGCTGGTGGTGTGTGTGTGTGTTGGACTGAGAGGGAGATGGAGAGGGGGTGGAACGTATACGCAGTCTTTCTGGGAGTCATTAATACTTTCTGACTGCTGCTTTCTCACTTGACCCACCTGTTATAACTCATGGTATTTTCTAGAAAGTCAGTCCAAACCCGTCTGCTCCATGGGTTAACTGGATCAATCTGCTCATCACTATTTTTTCTCTTGGACGAGTAGAAGCGGAGCTGTTGCTGCAGCTGCACATGTTGCTATCTTACACATGTAGTTGTTGTTGTTCAGTACTGGTAGGCGTTCTTCTCCTTCCTCTGACATTTAACAGCAGACTACAGGACTAGAAAGTGTTTATGCTGTCGCTGTCATGTCCAGAAGACTTGCATCTCTGGTACCTATGGTGCAGTGAAAAAAAAAACATGTACCAAACAAGTAGCATCTACTTTGTTCCGAAGTACTGGGTTTCGTGACATCTGTAATACCAGCAATGCTGATCTGTCAGCTGAGCTCTAGTAAGCTACACTTCAGACTGATAGTATATCACCATGTATTCATGTAAACATGGTCATATCTTTTGGTGGTTAGGAAAGGTATGAATGACGTGACTGTGATGTGGTCAGATAACTCACACAGGACAAGTATTACCTCATCGCCTGTTGCCTGTGATCTTAACTCCATGCACATCTACCATGTCTGTAATTTATAGGATAAAAATTCACCCCAAATTACCTTCCGTACTTCACTGTGCAAATGTGATTTGAGGTCAGAATTTCTTTTTCAACATCTGTTTTCTGTCAGACAGCCAAGCAAGTATGAAAAATTTGTGACGATGCTTAGGAGCAACTAAAGGTTGTCATATTACAGCCGCAAAGCATCTGTCATTTGATGTAAATGAGCTGCAGATGTGTTTTAATCCTTGAAACACATGCAGAGGGAAGGCAAAACAGCTCAACAACTATATTAATACCAGTCATGTGCAAATAGGGCTTCAGTCAGTGTGTCATACAGTAGTACATACTGTAATCTCAGTGATTAACTTAATTCTCTACTCTTCCAGGTCTTGGAGCTTCTACTGGACTTTGCCTATTCTTCTCGAGTCATCATAAATGAGGAGAATGCTGAGTCGTTGTTGGAGGCGGGCGACATGTTGCAGTTTCATGACATCCGGGATGCAGCTGCAGAGTTTCTAGAAAAAAACCTTCACTCCTCCAACTGCCTGGGGATGATGCTGTTATCAGATGCTCACCAGTGCAAACGACTGTACGAGCTCTCATGGAGGATGTGTCTTTTACACTACGAGACGGTAAACATGACTCAAAGTACTTTCTGGCTTCTTGCACAAAGTCGTATGCTGGTGTCCATCGGTTTATAGTTTCCTAATTACTGAGTGCCTACAGCTGTGGCACGCAACCTGGTCAGTCACACAGATGTACTTAGACTTCTCTAATTACTGGTTTGGTTGACCCTTCTCCACCACAACAGAACGCGATAGCCTGACAAACATACTATCACAGACCTGTTTTCAACCCTTATAATGTCTTTAATACCAGAAGGATTCATTGGAAAAAAAACAATGGGCCTCGTGCAAGAACAGTTTCATATTTTTATCTTAAATTTCTCCCATTTTTGTTCGTTTGAAAGGCTCGTATAAACATGTCATGTCAGATTCAGGAACCGCTCTTCAGATAACTTCAGATACCTGTGTAAATGATCCACCTGTGTGTATCTGAGTGCATGTGCATAAAACTTGTAAATTAGCATAATTAATACACCAGTAATTCCATATATGGCTGCATGTCCTGCTCCATATGTCAGGAAATGTTCATTCATGAAAATTATATCACAGAGTAAAACAAACTTTACATGTTTGGAATTTGACGTCCTGTTTTCAGAGATCCATGAAGGAAACTGTCGTTTTTACAGCGTCAGCAGTGGGATTAAAAGACCTTGCTAAATCAAAGAAACAGGAAAAGCGAGAGCTGTTTGTGCTGTGTTACATCAGGGTCGGACTGTCACTGAAATAAAGAAGAAAAGTCTCAATGTTAAAATTACCTTAAAAAACAAAAAGGAATGACTTGCCACAGCAAGGTGATTAATGACTGCAGCGAGAGGACAAACAAATCTTTTTATATGAGTGGTTCTTGCATGAAGTCCAATGATTGAACTTTGAAAGAGAAGTTGAGACTGAATAAACTTTGCATCTAGCAGCCATGAGAAGCAGTTCACATAAATTAGGTTCAGCCTTTAGCATAGCTGGATGATGAAATTGAAAATGAACTTGGTGTGAGAGTGGATATAAAATCATGAGTGGGAACACTTTTGAAATCTCCATCTTTTAGTAGTTTGATTGGATTGATTTGGCTGCTTGCTGTGCTTTCACTGTTAGCAAGATTGAGTGAAATAGTGTTTGATTAATTGGATCCATAATATATGTGATTTCAAAGATGACATCATGCAGCACAAGCAAAGAAGCTGAATAAACAGTTTGTTGTCTGCTGCAGAGCTGCCCCATCATAAACACCACAAAGTCAGATTTCAGTTTCTGTTGGATACAGGCAGGGAGGGAGCTGCCATTTTAAAAGTGTGGACTTACAAGACTAAATGAAATATACCTTAACTAAGGCTACAGTTTAGATCACACTCTGGGCAAAATGTGGCCCGCGGGCCATTACCAACAAAATATTTTTCCACAGTTCAACATGGCAATTGAGAAAGTGTGATCAACAGTAGAAGTGTCCTATATAGAACACTTCTGACCATTCTATTATTAGAGATTTGGCCATTATTAGGACTTTATATCATTTGTGTCTGACCCATGGCAGCCTGATCAATTTCTCATGTGCCCCCCCCCCCCATAAAAAATAATTACCCACCCCAGGTTTAGAGGGTGGATAGACTTCTTTTGTATCTAGTTGAAGTTGGTAAGAATGCAGCTTTTCCATATGCATTATTCACACAGCACCTTTCACTGACACATCACATAACAGGACAAAGTAACAAAAGGAAATTCTCCTAACTAGTCAACAGCTACGAGGATCTTTCATTTTATGTTGGTTCTGGAGGCCCCTGTGGACAAAAGCAGTAGTGTCTCGACAGCATTGTGTCGTGAAGTTCTTGCTCTGGCTAGTGCTTGCATTTGTTTTCAAAGCGAGAGGAATGACATTTTTCTTTTGTAAACTCAGCCATTTGCAAGATGAGGTAATGCATTTGTGGCTGTATGAGGTTAATACATCAGAGCGACATCAAGCACCAAGGCTGCACCCCCCTCTGGGGAAAGGACTAGCACTTTCACACATAGGTTAACCCAGAGGTTCCCAAACTGGGGGCAGATAACCCTGGGTGGGTGTGGAGCCATTGTGGGGAGGGGGGGCTTGGATGATCAGTAAACAAATAAAGAGTGAAACGAAGCTGAATGAAGAAACTATGTAAAAAAAAAAAAAAAAAAAAACTTTCAAGGCAGCTGCCATTACTAGATAGATGATTTTTGAAAAATTATTAGATTAAAATATTAACCATTATTTACTTACACTTCAGCAATTTTTGAAACCATTTTTCTTTTCTGAAACTCTAAAGAGTTGAGTTTATCAAAAGAAGAAAAGTAAATTATCTCAACAAAACATTATTAGTTGGTAGAAGAAACCAACTTGTAACCTGTATTTCACTAAACTTCAGCATGAGCCCTTTTTATCAGTTACTGCCCCAATTATTGTTAATAATTGATAATAACTGTAGTATGCAGAGTGTGAACTTTTTCCAGCTTCTTAAGGAGGGGTGTAGCAGAAAAAGTTTGGGAACCACTGGGTTAACCTGAGAAACTACTAATAACCTTCACTGTGAGATTTAAGGCATATAAGAGACATGAAATATTCACTGTCAGTGTGATGACTAGCTAAGTGATGCTGGTGACAGTTATTACAGCTGGACAGAAAGCTTGAGTGGGAGGTTGCTGGAGTACAGTCAGAGGCTACAGCAGCAGCAGTAAACATGACTGTCGGCTCAGACTGAGTCTCTGCCCAGATCATACAGTTGGTTGTTAACAGGTTGGTTATTTACAGACAGACTGACACCACCTGCTGATTTATATAGATGCCACTGTGTTGGATCATCAATCAATAATATGGAGGAGGTCTGATGACATCATGTTTCTGTCCAGCCAAAACCCAGGGGGTCAACACGCCCTGATACTGCAGCTCTAATCCTCAGCTTTTTTACATAATATTAAGTTCTTCAACCCTTTAATCATGATTTCTAAACCATGTGGGAACACAAAACTGTGCAGGAGAGAAGTCTTTGACTTTACTCTGATACTATTCTGATTTAATGTTCATTTCCAAGACAATTTAGTTCAGTTGTCTTCATCTAACCCTAACTCTAACCCTTCATCTCTCATGTAGTTTGCAGCTGTAATCTATAAACCCCTTGCTAAAAAAAAGTTGGGATGGGAAACACAAATCAAAACAAAATGCAATAATTTGCAAATATTTTTTGACTTGTATTCAGTTGAATGCAATAGAAAAACAAGGTATTTAATGTTATAACAGATTGACTTTTATCAGTTGTTTTTGTTTTTTGTAAATACACACTCGTACTGAATTTAATGCCTGCAACACATTTCAAAAAAGTTGGAACATGAGCAACAAAAGACTGGGAAAGTTGTAGAATGCTCAAAGAATACCTGTTTGGAAAATCCCACAAGTAAACAGGTAAATTGGTAACAGGTGACTGTATCATGATTGGTTATGAAAGGGGTGTCCTTGAAAGCCTCGGTTGTTCAGAAGCATGGAAAGCTGTGTGGGGAAATAGTTTCTCAACACAGAACTGCAGGGGTCTAGAGATTTTACCACCTACAATCTAATATCGTTAAACGATTCAGAGAATACACACACACAATCACTGCACATATGGGGCGAGGCTGAAAACCAATATAGAATGTCTGTGACATCTGACCCCTCAGGCAGCACTGCTTTTAAATTGTATAACTTTGGAAAACTGTTGTCAGTAAACACAGTTTGTCTCTGCAGCTACAAATACAAGTTAAGACTCTACCATGCAAAGAGAAAGACATATATCAACAACATCCAGAAACACTGCAGACTTCTCTGGACCTGAGCTCATCTGAGATGGACTGACGCAAAGTGGAAAAGTGTGCTGTGGTCTGACCAGTCCACATTTCAGATTGTTTTCACTAATCATGGACGTCGTGTCGTCCGGGCTAAAGAGGAAAAGGACCATCCAGATTGTTACCAGCACTAAAAGACAGCAGCTGTGATGGTATGTGGGTGTGTTAGTGCCCGTGGCATCATGGGTAACTGTCACATCTGTAGGTACTGTACATGTAAGGTACATACAGGTTTTGGTGCAACATATGCTGTCATCCCTGCTTATTTCAACAAGACAATGCCAAGACACATTATGGACATGTTCCAACAGCGTGGCTTCATAGTAAGAGTTCAGGTATTAGACTGACCTGCCTGCAGTCCACACCTGTCTCCCACTGAAAATGTGTGGTGAATTCAACAGAAGAGCCCCCAGACAGTTGAGCACCTGAAGTCATATATCAAGCAAGAATGAGAAAGGATTTTACTTTCAGACCTTCAACAATTAGTGTCCTCAGTTCACAAACACTGACTGAGTGTTGTTGAAAGAAAAGCTGATTTATCATAGTGGTAAACATGATCCTGTTGCAGACATCAAATTCAGAAAAGAGTGTTTATTTACAAAATCAAATTAAGTTATGCTAGTTATAAAATTATGAAGTTGAATCATTGCATTCTGTTTTTATTTATATAGCAGCCTTTTGGGTTTAATGTATGATGTATGTAATGAAAGTGTTTGTCTGTCCCTCAGGTCAGAGAATCAGAGGATTTCTATAGTTTGTCCAAAGACAAACTGCTGGAGTTGATTCTTAGTGATGAGCTGGAGATAGAAGATGAACAGGTGAGTGATCCTCTCTTTCCTTTTTTAATTTAGTTCCTCTATTTTTCATTCCTTGTTTTCCCTTTTTAATGAAACTGATAATGCTAATGCTTCCTCACTAGCCATCACACATTGCAGATTCTGCACCACAGAGTCAGTCATGTCTGTGCCCCATTTTTGTCCCTAATAATCTCAAATTAGTTGCCAATTGTTATTGAAAACCAGTAAAAAGTATCATTTTTGTGTTTCCAACTGGATTTAGTTCCATTATAGCAGTGGTTCTCAAAGGTTCACAACCCCCACCCTTCTATTTTTAGCATCTTTAACAATGAAGGGAAAAACAAAGACCCAAGCCGAATTTTAGTGAAATAAAGGCCAGTATGATAGAATCAGAAAACTATTATTTTAGTTTCACTCTATATTTTTCTCCTGGTCATCCAGCCCTCCTGCAGTGGTTCTAGGGCCATGGGGGGGCACACCTCAGTTTGAGAACCACTGCTTTACACAAAATGAGGTGCAACAGCATTTACCAGACCAGCTGAAAGCTTCCTTCTGAATATTTGATGTTTGATGATGATTCTGACTTGTGGTAGGTTGTGTTTAACTCTGTGATGCGGTGGGTTCGATACGACCTGGAGGGCCGGCGTCACCACCTTCCAGAGCTGCTGAGGGGAATCAGGTTGGCTCTGCTGCCGTCTGAATGTCTGCTGGAGGCTGTAGCCTGTGAAGAACTGGTCATGGCTGACAAGAGGAGCAGGTAGGCTGTGTGAATCAATATCAAGCTCTGGTTTCTGTCTCTGTTCTCATCTCTTTATTTCACTGTGTTCTGTCTAAGATTAGAAAATGTTAAATTACACATTTACAATGCTGCTGATAATTGTATTGTGTATATATGGTCACCAAGATACTAGATTCTTGTAAGTTTTAAAAGGACAACGAATAAAACAAATCTACATGTAAAGCCATGTAGGTAACTATTGTAAGGTGTGTCAGTGAGGCACATATTTGTCTGCTTAAAAAGTTACTTTGAAAATAATAATGCGCTGCACAGTTAATAAGCAATGCGTGACTTTAGTACTAAAATAATTCTAATTAATTGCTTGCATAATTGTCAAAAGAAAACATTTTAAACATGTACATTATTTAAAGCAGTCACTCCAAAGACTGGGTTGGGACCCACAGGTGGGTCTCTGGGGATTTTATTTGAGTAAAAAAATAAGTAAAAGAAAATGGAAAAAATTCTGCTAATTTAAGATTTATGTGTACAACTTTCATAAACCATTAAAATGTGTTTGTTGTGAGCCTGTTGACTCTAAGTGCACCTATTATGTCTCATTTATGAAGCTGGCTAAAATACCCTGTGTTAAGAGGAAATACAAACAGCCTGTTAACTTGGCCTAAATGAATTTATTTCTCATTCTTGAAGTTTTAATGTGTATTTGTTTCCAATAAAGTGTGAAGATAATATAAGATGATGTGGAAATGGCAGTTAATATTAATTTATGCATGAATGAATGCAGAATTTATTTTTGTTACTTTGGTTGCAATGGTTTGTCATTTTTAAAAAGTGGATCCCCAGAAGTAGTTTTTTGAAACACTGATTTAAAGTAATAATATAACTGTACTGTATATCATACCAGTATAAATATACACTGTCTAGTCCAGTGGTTCCCAAACTTTTCCTGGCATGCCCCCCTTTCAGAAGCTGAGAATAGTTTGTGCCCCCTACCCCAAAATTTGTAATCCATCACTAACAATAATTGGGGATGGAACTGTTTAAAAAGATGTTTCAAAAGTTAAATTTTAGTGAAATAAATGTCAGCAGGATAGAATCAGGATACCCTTGCTTGTTTATTTTTCCTACATAAATCACATGCATTCAAATTTGATTCACTTTTTATTTCTCCCCTGGTCTTCAGTGACTCTCTCTCCCTCTTTATTGTATATTGTTGAACAAACAATGTAATTACACCTATACAACTAGACAAAAAAACAGCAAAAAACATGACAAAAAGTTTATACACAGCAGTACAATGTAACATAAAATGTTACAGATTTCTTTTTTCATTGCCATTGGCTGCACATATTATCAATCTGACAAAGGGGAAAAAAAAACACGCTCACTTGTTTGTATTTCTTTAAACCAGTTACAATTGTCTTGGGTAGGACTGTGCCCCTGCAAAACAGGGTTGAGGATGATGGAACTTTTTGTATGGGACAAGGTCTGGAATTAAAATGTCTAAATACCACAAAAGAAAAGGTAACATTTGCTTGTTGCATTTAGTGGTTTAGGTAACTTGCTATTTTCAGCATGTTGGTTGTTTGCTCAGCGGTTGTTGTTTACCATAGTGACAAAGCTTTTGAAAATGGTAACAGACAGACAGCCTGAAATAGGCAGCCAATGGCAGGCTTATACCCACTGTCTACATCCAGTGAGTCACACTAGTGTGATACTTGTTTTGTTTGTCCTCGGTTCAGTGTGAAAAACAGAGCAGCTGTCCAATAAGTGGCACACAGTTGGCGTACGTGCCAAGGAAAATGACAGGCACACATTCAACTCATCTCCTCCTCTGTCCTCTTTTCTCTCCTCTCCTCCTCTCTTGTTCATTTGTCTTCTTTTCTCTGCTCTGTTTTTATTCTCTCCTCTTTTCTTCTCTTTCAATATTGAGTTCTAAGTCTGAGGAGACGTTCCATCTGGGCAACTAGTCCTCTTGATGAGCATCCAAATCCTTTTAAAATTGAACTTGTCTTCAAAGGAGACCTGTGGGACACATTAGCAGCCGTGGCTGTTGACAGAGAATTAGGCCAGTGAAGGCGTTAAACAAATGTGTCTTCATCTCCCAGTTCATGTTTTGACTCTCCTCTGCAGGTCAATAGTAGAGGAGGCGATGCAGTGTAAGAAGAAGATCCTTCAGAATGACGGCGTAGTGACTAGTCCCTGTGCCCGACCACGAAAGGCGGGACACACGCTGCTTATCCTGGGAGGCCAGACCTTCATGTGTGACAAGATATACCAGGTGAAAGACTGGATGACCTGGTTTCATATGTGACAAGATACTTAATGTGCTGTATGAAATATGAGATGTCTTGGCTTGGCTTAAATTACGCTTACAACCATCCCCTGATGAATGTTAATATGTGGGAGACATTAGCTCAGTTAGTAGGCCACCTGGGGGGGTTTTCCACAATGAAGCAAAATTTTTTAGTGCTACAAATCAGTCAAAACAGCACAAAACTATAAAATAAAGGTCCACAGAGCGTTGATAAATGTCAGTAACAATGACAAACGTGTTATTTTCAGTACCTGTGATAAAATAAAAACAAAAAGAAAAGCCAAGAAATAGTGAGTAATAAACAAAATATGTATGACATTTGCATGGGGGACTGCTATAAGCTAGAACTCATGGAAAGCAATGAAGATTGCTCAAATTTGCAGAAAGGTTGCAGAGTTTAGACAACATAGTTGGAACTCCATCACTGCTGTGCCTTATTCACTGATCCCCAATGCAGAATTCACAGGGATTGGTTGAATTTGCGCAAATTGTTGCGATCGCAATATTGGAACTTCCTGGAGGGACTGATTAATATACCAGAGATGGACCCACATATATCAGAAAACCAGTACAAGAGCCATAAATTCATCTGCATCTGTGTGGTGGATCCGATCCAAATTCTGCATGAAATTCAGGAAGAAATCAATGTGGGTGTGAAAAGCTTTTTGCACTGAGCCTCTTTGTGTGTGTTGGTTTTTAGGTTGACCACAAAGCCAAGGAAATCATACCTAAAGCAGACCTCCCCAGCCCCAGGAAGGAGTTCAGCGCGTGTGCAATCGGCTGCAAGGTTTACGTGACAGGAGGAAGAGGATCAGAGAATGGAGTGTCGAAAGACGTCTGGATCTATGACACCGTCCATGAAGAGTGGTCTAAAGGAGCACCCATGCTAATAGCCAGGTGAGTTGCATATGTTGATTCATAATGGACAGAATAGTAAAGCATTATTGTACTCTAACACCCTGCATGTCAGGTAGAGTTTCACAAATTCATTTTGAGGGGCACAAATTCTTCCAGAATGTTACAAATCAAAGTTTTAAACATTCATGTGAAGTGAGGCAAGACAGCTTTTATATAGCACAAGTCAAACACAATGGCAGTTCAAAGTGCATAGAAAACAAGCAAACAGACCACACATTACCGATCATCAGGAAGTTCCATCTGCGTGCAGCATAGCAGCTAAAAGCCGCTTCACTGTTTGGTTTGGACTCAAGGTTCTACCAGCTGACTGCTTCCCTAAAGAAATATGAGCCTTACTTGGTTTATGAAATGTATGTTGACCAAAGACAGCTGAATGATTTATAAACCAGCAGCGGCACTTTAAAACCTAGAAGTAACTATAAGCCTGTGCAAAGAATTAAGTACAGGAGTAATATACATAGTTCTCTTGGTTCTGGTTAGAACTAGCAGCATTCTGAGTGAGCTGAAATCATCTAATGGTGTTTTTGTTGAAGTACAGACAGGAAACCATTACAATTAGTCCACTCTGCTGGAATTGAAGGCGTCAGTGAGTTTCTATAAATCTGGTCTGAACATGAGACATGAGAAGGATAAAATGCTGGTTCCATTATTGCGTTGATCTCAGATCTGAGTCTTTTGGAATCAAAATGACCAACAACTTTCAGTCTTTCCTCATTGTTGCTAAATGCAGTTATTCTGATCTTGTGTATTTAATTGAAGGAACTTGAAATGCATCCAGCTATTTACCAACTCAAAGCATTGATAGAGTGAGTCTAAGGGACCATAGGCACTCTGTGATAAGCAAATATGAGTGTTGTCTGTTTAGCTGTGATAAGCAACATTATTGTCATAAATGATTTGACCTACAGGGAGCCTGTGAAGGTTGAATAATAGTGGCCCAGGAATTGATCCACTCAGATTTATAATCACTAATGGAAACAACATAGTCTCAGCCTTTGAGATATGATCTGAACCAACTGTGCCAGATAATCCTGCTCAAATGCTCTGCTTTGTCAAGAAGGTTTTACTTGGAACACAATATCAAACTAAGATCACTCAGCACCAAAACTGATGTTTAACCTGGAATAAATATTCAGACAAATGAACTGGAAATCGTTTAACTGCTCTGTGAGGTGGTCTGAAGCCAGACATAAAACTCTGCAAACAGCTATTAATTTAAAAAGTTACTGAGCTGAATCAAAAGAGCTTTCTCTGTATTATTATACAATAAAGAGACTATTAGAGATGGGTCTGTAATTATTCAGTATTGAAGGATCCAGGCAGCCTTTCTTTGAAAGGGGCTTGACAACTGCAGTTTTCATAGATTTTGGAGAAATGCCTGACAGGAGTGTGAGCTGCTGATAATTTGAATCCATTTCCAAGCAGCTGAAAACATTTTTGAGGAAGGGTGTTAAAACAGCAGGTGGATGAATTAAGACACTCTACATCCCCTGTTGATAGTGATGAATGTTGATAATCTAACCAAATCATGTCTGTGGCTGCAGCAGTGGTCTGCTTCCTTTGTTTGACAGAAAGAAATGTATGGCTGATCATGTTGGAGGATTAGTAAGCTTCTTAAGAGTCATGTAGAGTGATAGAAATTTATGTAGAGCAGTACAAATTCACATTCCTGTAGAGTAGTATAAAGTCATGTAGAGCGGTATCAATTCACATTCATGTAGAGTGGAATAAATACATGGAGAGCAGTATAAATTCATGTAGAGTGTTGTTAACTCACACAGAGTAGTATATAGTAGTATTCATGTCACAATGTATAAATTCATTTAGAGCAGTACAAATTCACATTCATATAGAGCAGTATTTATTGTAGAGCAATATGAATTCATGTATAGTCGTACACATTCATGACCCAGAAAAAATCACAACCTTAAATGATATATTAATGTAAATTTGACAGTGATTGTATTAATAATTGCTGTGGATCAGCTGCTGTGGCTAACTGTGGGATGCCGACAATTTAATTCTCATGTTTGTGTGCACAGTCTCAAATTGATTCAGTCAGATTCACAGTATCCAAAAGTAAAAAGCGTTGTTTATAAAGAACAATAA
The DNA here is from genome assembly GCF_056507025.1 of Lutjanus erythropterus. Classification (NCBI taxonomy): domain Eukaryota; kingdom Metazoa; phylum Chordata; class Actinopteri; order Lutjaniformes; family Lutjanidae; genus Lutjanus; species Lutjanus erythropterus. The sequence continues at coordinate 2,072,486 of NC_139329.1, read as the reverse complement.
GATAATGAACAGGGGTAACATAACACAAATGTCTACTTAATCACATAAGTCACAGTTCATGGCTGGTCTGCTAAGTAGCTCTACTATAAAATGATTTGTGGGTACAACTAAACTTAAAGCAACATTATGTAAGATTCTGTATTTCTTGCCGGGCCCAGTTTCAGTCCATTTCACTTCTTCACCACTTTGGAAAATATGGACAGCTTTATTATTACATTACTTATGATCAAAAACTAGTGAGTCCACAATTTTGCCCACACAGCCAATCATAAAGCACATAGAACACAAGACATAGCAAGCCAGCTGATATTACTTAACAGCTCAGCGTCTGTCTGTCAGCCTTTTATTTCATGAAGCTCTCGCCAGCGACTAAAAGCCAGTCAGTAATTGACTCTTGTCCGGTGCAGCAGATTACTTTACTGTCCATCAGGAAACTCTGTAAATCACAGTGAGCTGAGAGTTTCACCAAAATCAGTGACATGTTTAGTGGTGTGTGCTGTAAAAGTTTCACACTTGTTGTTGAAAGATCAATGTCAGCAATCCGCCCTGCACAGTCTAAAATTCACATACACACACACACACACACACACACACACACACACACACACACATACACATACATATATATAATGCGGGCATTCTTTTCTCCAGGTTTGGCCATGGTTCAGCTGAGCTGGAGAATAGTCTCTACGTTGTTGGAGGTCATACAGCCATAGCTGGAGTTTTTCCTGCCTCACCTTCTGTCTCTCTAAAACAGGTCAGAAAAACATCAACGTCTTTATTAGAATAATTTTAAAATGAAAATGTTTTATCTATGTTCTAAAATCGAATTATGTGTTCATACACGAGTACATTCAGCCTGTAATCTGACTATTGTTTGACTCAGCTTTATACATAATTGCTTTAACCTGGAATGTATGAAAGTGTTCCTGTGTAATATTCTCTAGGTGGAGCGGTATGACCCTCTCAGTAATAAATGGACTATGATGGCTCCTCTGAGAGATGGAGTCAGTAATGCAGCTGTGGTCAGTGCCAAACTCAAACTCTTTGTTTTTGGAGGGACCACCATACACAGAGACAAGGCCTCCAAGGTTGGTGGATTTGCAGATTTACCTTTCTTACAAGGCAGCTCCACGTTCTACAACTGAGATTCTAACTAAATAACAAGCTACTATGACTGACCACACACTGTTTCATTTAATATAATGTCTAAATGTCTTTGATGTCCAGGTCCAGTGCTACGACCCTGTGAGTAACCGCTGGAACATTGCGGCTGAGTGCCCCCAGCCCTGGCGCTACACAGCGGCTGCTGTCTTAGGGAGCCAGATCTTCATCATGGGTGGCGACACTGAATTCACAGCCGCCTCTGCTTATCGCTTTGACTGTGAAACCAATCAGTGGACTCGAGTGGGCGACATGACGTCCAAACGGATGAGCTGCCACGCCGTGGCCTCAGGAAATAAGCTGTATGTGGTAGGAGGGTATTTTGGGACGCAGCGCTGTAAAACGTTGGACTGTTACGACCCCACATCAGATAGTTGGAACTCCATCACTACTGTGCCTTATTCACTGATCCCCACCGCCTTTGTCAGCACATGGAAACACCTACCTGCCTAACTGGGAGACACCAGGAGCCGTCATTCCAGGTACATTCTTTTTTTAAAATAAAGTTTATTGACATTTTTCATGCTCTATACAGACAATACAAATATAATAAGATTAAATACCAATAATAATAATTTAAGATGTAAGACATCTAAACCTAACAAGAAAACAAAATAAATGACTAGATATAAAAAACAGAGAAAATAATAAATAAAATAAATTGATAGATATAGTGAAAGAACTAGAGTGTAAGGGAATACACACCAAAGGCACTGGGGTAGCACACAAAGTAAAGTAAAGAAAAGAAAGGAAAAGAGGGATGTTACAACCAATCGAAATGAACCCTCAACTTCATCAATCAAACATCCCTGGCTGACTGCCAAGACAGCTGAGGTGAAGACAAGCTCTGAGTTTATCAGCCATGGGCGAATAGACAACTGAAAGTTTATTCATACTCACATGCAGTAAATATAAACTAGATAAACTCACAAAGTGTCAAGAAGTGAAAAATTCTCACATCTATCATCCTTATTAAACAGAAAAATATAACTGATCACCTTCTGAATTCAAGCTTCTCCCTTTTACCAAACTAAAATGAGCTCATTTGGCTCATTAATTCCTTGTAGAAAACACACACTTCATTCAAACTTGAAAGAAAAGCATTTAAAACTCACCTAAGCCATCTTTGTCAGTCTTTCCACTGTCCCAACAATCACTTCCTCAGGTGTGGTTGAAATAAATCCTTAATTCATCGCATTAAATGTTTAAAGAGTCTGGCTCTGTGTGTGAACTATGCCGTGTTTGTGTGACATCTCAGAGTCTGACTGATCTCTGAACTTTTCTGTTTCTTCCCTCCAGTCTCTGTACCTCCATCATGAAGCCCATGTTTAGTGTGCATGTTTAGACAAAGGTGCAGATTAATCTTGCAGCTTGTCAACACAGGAGGAACAGATGATCAGATCTATTTTAATCAATCCAGCTGTCCACACCAGTCATTGGTAGCTCTTCTACCTGATCTGAAAGAGGGTGTCACTCACACATGCTGTATGTGTGACCTGAAGCGTAATTATCAAGTCAGTTTTCTTCCATTTCCGCACATACCTGCAATAACTGTAGTAAATAGTGTTAATAGTGTGCTGTGCTGAATGCATCCTGTATACACACTGAAGCTGCTGCTTCTGTGTAGATTCACATCCACCAGCATCTTTGCAGGGAGGGCAGCGAACTCTTTACCGCCTGCTGTTAATTTACTCTTTAGGCAAAGGCCCTACCTCTTCTATAGTGGATGTTTTTGTTGCTTTGGAGGTTTTATTGATTAAAAAGTGTAATTCACATTAGGGATGCAACTAATGATTATTTTCTTGATTAATCAATTAATAGTTGTTATTTTTAAAATGTTCAAAATAAAAAATGTCAGTCAGTGTTTCCCAAAGCCCAAGATGATTTTTTTTAAGTGTCTTGTTTTATTCACAACCCAAAAATATTTGGTTTACTGTCAGAGAGGAGTAAAGAAACCAAAAAATATTCACATTTGGATCAGAGAATTTTGACTTTTGTCTTTAAAAAATTACTCAAAATGATCAATCGACTCCAAAACAGTTGGCGATTCATTTGATCGATTAATCGTTGTAGCTGTAATTCGCATACTTGATGATGAAGTTCAAATTTGTCCCAGTCTAGTAGTTTTTGTTTTTTTCTTGTATTAGATGATAATAATCAACAGTATTACCCAAAGTCCATATTTCATAAGCCATAAGTCAGATTCTAAAATGAATCATGTGATTGTGTGTGTGTTGTGTTGAGGAGCACATAATGAGCAGTCTGCACTGAGCTGAAACAGTGAAGAAGCTTTCTTCCTAAGGTTAAGTTCTCCTTGAGAGCCTGTGCAGTGGGACAGCAGCATATAAATATCCTCCATCCATCCATATTCACCCACTGATGCATCCTCTTCTACATCGTCAGCCCCCTCCTTCCCTTTTCACCTGCCCCCACCCCTTCAAAAATTCATGTTATGTAACTGGATTCTCAGAGGAGCCTGCTCCTCTCAGATCGGTCTCGTCTGTCATACTCTCAGCTCCTGTATTTCTCCATTATTCATTCAGTCACTCCCTGCCTGTGTGTGCTACTGTACGTAACGTACATTATGTCTCTACCTGTCTCTTGTTTGTCTTCGTTTCTCCTGACTTTGTCTTGTATTTAGCTGTGACGTTTTGCTTGGTGGTGGATCAGACTGGAACTTAGTAGCACTTCCAGCACTCAGAGCAGCAGTAACAGGCAGCGCTCCCATGGGTCTCTGCTGAGCCTGGCTAATTGAGAATTGACTGCTCAGTGTAGGCAGTGTTTGCCTCACTTTGTTTTTATGGCTATAATTTATTCATCAACAAAACAGGACATGAGGCAAAGACTTAATAACCCATTACAACCAATTTTGCTCATATTCTCATGATTATTAATTTATTTTAACACCAGGAATGAGATTGAGCTGTACAAATTTCCTCAACAGAGAACAGGCCCCTGTAGATGGCATGTGACCTATGAGCCGGCACAGAGACACATTTATGCTCAACATGTTGTTCGTTACAGTATTCACTAAAGCATCAGGGGATGCGCAGACAAAATACTCAACTGGAGGAACGTCATTATCCAACATGGCTGCTCCTGCTGACCAAAGCTCATCACTGCTGAGAAGAATTTATCTGCTTATAACCGTTAAAAATGACAAAGTCGATGCAAGATGGGATCATCTGACCTATATGCAGAGAGACGTCTCAGTGGAGAATACAGCTGTATTTGTAGGCCAATACATCCTATCAATGAGGAAATGCAGCTGCAGCTATACGTAGCAGCTAAAAAAACTTCATATCTTTATTAGGATGAGTTGGTCAAGACCAAAGACAAGTAAAACAGAGTGAATACTGGACTTAAAGTCATCAGGTGGACACAAACATGACTCTAAATAACATATCATATAGCTGACTGTATAAATAATAAACTGCTTCCCAACATATCAAGTGAAGGTGTTCTGTTTGAACACCTGTCGATCAAAAGTAAAAACAAATTCTATACAAAAGAGCAGCTGTTTGTTTTATTCCATTAAGTCTGGTACCTGAACCCTGCTATTTTAACATTTTTGTTCTGTATGGGAATCTTAATTAAGTTCCCAAAATACACAATCACTCATGTAAAGCAGATGTTTCAAATTAAACAATCCCGTTGTCATATTTGTTATTCATGAATACATCCTGTTGATCTCTTACTCATGATCAAAACATACAATCGAAGTTAATATGAACAGAACAATCAAGTGACAATATTTTTGTGTAAAGGAATTAGTAATTGCATTTATAATACTAATACTGAGGAGAGATCGGAGAGTATATAATTGTAATAATGATTTTTGAGAAGAGGATTTAACATGCAGCATAAATCACAGGCGTTTTGTGATCGATCTTGTTTGAACAAATTCAGTTTTAACACTATATAGTGTGTAAGAGTGCAGACATCTGTACATTTTTCTGTAGCTGAGACTCAGTGTCCAGTCACTTCAACAATCGTCCTAACATACGATATTTGTACATGTGATCATGCGCGCCCAGTCTTCCTCCATGCCGAAATGAGAGGTGCAGCACTTCCCAGGATCTTGCGCCGGGCACACTACAGCAAGCGTAAATCCAGCTTGAGGCTACTATCTTATATGAACTATTGTCCTGAAGGCATCATATACTGTAGGAGAAAACTTCTAACTGATGGATCTGTAGGAGTGTTCTCATTGTTTCTCTCTCAGCTCGCACATCAACACATTCAGCACAGTCAGGTGATCTAGTTTACAGTTAGATGCCTATACACATCCCAGGCTGACTGCCAACACAGCTGAGGTCCAGACAAGCTTTGAGTTAATCAGCCATAGGCGAATAGACAACAAACAGCTGGAGTAAAACAACGGAAACTTCGCATAATTTCTGCCAAGACTCAAAGAAAACAAACTAAGCTAAACAAGATTTAATGCAGGACCTGGGATCTCCATTGTTGTGATTTGGACCTTTAATGATGTGGGCAGGTAGCCTGGGAACCAGACAAATTTGCAAGCTCATGTTTCATTAGCTCTGGCAGGTATGTCTGGCTACCATCCTGTCCAAAAGCATTTCCACCAGCACCTGGATCCAGGTTCAGATCAAACTAGGCAGTGCTGATCAGATATGAATGAAGATTTTGTTACTGTACTACCTATTCCTCACCTCAGAGGTTTTCAGAAACACATTTGCCACCAGGCTGCCGTTTTTTCCTGCTTGGACCAAGCACCACCTCAACTTGCATGTGTGTCCTATGTCACATGTACCTCCCCACATACTCTGCAATCCCAGGCTAGTGGGCTAGTAAAACACAGCTTTCCAAGATCCTGAAGAGGGACCAACATCCGTGTTGTCATTTTCATGTAGTGTGTACTTTTTAAAGGGATAGTTCACCCAAAAACTAAAATTCCGTCATTATCTACTCACCCTCATGCTAATTGCGGATCAGGTTTAGTTTTTTTGTCCAGAAAAACTCTGCTGGAGTTTCACAGGAAAACAGTGTTACAGAATCTCCTAAACAATGGAAGTGAATGGTGACCAGTTTTCAAACAAACTGGAAAAAAAAAAAAAAAACGCCTCCATACTTCTCATCTGGTGTAATCCAAGTCTCCTAACGTACCAACATACCATTTGCACACCATCACACCACACACACCCAGTTCAAATGGTGTAAATGTGCACATGAACGTGGCTCCAAGCTGAGGATCTACAGTGAAGATTCAGGTGAAAAACATGGTGTAAATAACGTCTTTCAAGTCAACTTGGTATGGGGGCATTTTATCTTTTTATACTGTTGTTTTTTTACATTTGAAAACTGGTCACCATTCACTTCCATTATTTTGGAGATCGTGCTGTGCTGTTTTCCTGTGAAACTCCAGCAGTGTTTGTGGACTAAAAAAAACTAAACATGACCTTCAGGAATCAGCACAAGGGTGAGTAGATAATAACTGAACTTTAAGTTTTGGTTTAACTAAACTCCTTTAAAATGGTGATATTGGCTAACCATGAGAATGTTAACATTTTCATTGTGAGCATACTACCGTACTGATGTCAGGATGTAGCTCAAAACACCACTGTACCTCAGAACAGCCTCACAGAAGCTCTAGCTTGGCTGTAGACTCTTCATTATGTATGATAGTATGAATTATGACATGCGTTACAGTAGGAGGCATATTGCCGCAATTTTCTTCACATTTCAGGTGTATAAGAGCTGAGCATGTTGATATGTAGTTCCTAACAGAGATTTCCCATGCCCATCTAAATGACTGCATGGCTTCATAAGTATCAGTGTCAGAGACCAAAAGCTTTGACCGTTTCCTTTGGGCTTGTCAAGGACACAGGAAATCTAACATACACTACTTGTCCCATAGCATGAGTCAAGATTTTCAAACTGTTCCATGGTAAAAAAAAAAAAAAAAAAAAAAAAAAAAACAGGACAAATTTGTGCTATATTTTGGTCTATGACTGCAACAGGATTAAGCAGCCCTTCTTCTTTAGGAAAGAGCTGTCAGTGTTCACACAGGCTTAAGATGATTCGTAAATATTATCGCTTTAAGTATCCCTGCTGCCTGTCATCTCCACTGCAGCACACACTCACACATAATCCTACTTCTTCATTTTTCAGCTCCACAGCTCATATTTTCTCTGCTTCTGCTCTCAAATCTGCTTTTCTCGTCAGGCCTCCCAATATTTAGCAGAACAGAACGGTTTTAATGCTGAGCTCTTTCTTATGTTAATGCACGACAGCCGATTAGTCGGTGTTCTTTCGCTCATGTTTATTCCTGTCTGCACACTTTGAGTGTGTGGTTTGCCAGTGTTTGTGTGTCTGTGATTGTGTGTACGCCCATGCATGTGTGAGTCATTGTAGGATTAAGGGTTGTATCAGAGAGCTGGCTAAGAACATGTCAAGATTATATTACTGAGCGAGAGAATCCCATAAATACTTTGCTGAAGTGTCAGCCTTTGAAGAGAAAGAGGAAGGAGAGGAGATATTAGGAAGCAGCAGTTCAGAGTTAGTTGAGGAAACTGTAAGAAGAAATAAGTCCACATTCTGCATGGTCTTGTGGTGTGTTTGCAGAAGAACCAGTCCTAGATAGATATTAAAGTCTGTGTAAAGGAAAAAGGGCGTTTTACTTGTAAACACATGCATATTAGAAAACAGATGCTGAAATGTGTGTGAAATTTGATAAGACTTAACTACATAGAACTGAACTGTAGAGTTTGACCGTTGTTCACATATTCTGTGTTGGGTGTGGGTGGATCTGAAACGTGTCTCAGTGATGTGCCAGAGCCATGGTCCCCCCACACTATATAAGCCCTACAAGCCAACTTCAGCAACTCTCTCAGTCCAAATAAGTCCAGCAGTTCACTTCAGCTCACTTCAGTTCCAACAACCCGACACAGAAGAAAATAAAATACCATCCTCTCACCATCCTCTGACTCTGGTGGCTCAAACATGTCTGGACATGTCCAATAAAGCTGTTAGATGGAGCGTCCATATTTCAGGTGGTTTTCAGGTTGACACTGAGACAGTGGAGTGGACCTCCAGTGTTTCAGAGCACAGAAAACTGCTAATTTTTCATGATTTTGAAACCTAATTTTATATACGTGGTGTTTTTTGTAATCATTCAGATTTGGCTGGTTGGTTAATAATACATGTTTCTGTGGTGTGACAAACTTGGAACACACATTTATTGTTGCTTTACACGATTTTTAAAAATCTGCACCATATTTGAAAGCTTGTTTTCCTGCCTAGCTGCATTGCCTCTCTGTCCTCTTTACAAGATCCTAAAACCCTTAAAAGAGCATCCATCATATTGTAATCCTCCACCACAATACATAATACATCAAAATAAGATCAGCGCAAGCATTGTCTGGAATGGCTGTGGATGCTCCGGCTGCTGTGGCAGTTTCCACCAGACATGGCTGCATCACGTTACAGCCGCACTTGGTCGAAATTGTGGATTAGAGGGATAGTTCAGCTTTTTTTTTTTTTTTTTAGTGTGTGTGTTCTTCGCAGTCAGTGTATTACCTACAGTAGATGACAGTCAACACACCCTTAATTTGGAGAAACAGCAGGAGGACCAGTGTAGGAAGCTAAGCAATGTACTGCTGTGAACAGGGTCAGCAACAACACATATTTTCAGCACCAAAAGAATCTATATCAGTTTAAGTGTAAGCTACATTTACTATTTAACCTAGCTGTCAGAGAGCCTACTCTAATGGGAGACCACCGTTATAAAGGCTGAATATCGACCTCTCCAAACCATCAAGACTCCTTTGACAAAAAAGTCATTTTACCTCAGAACAAGGGGGTTGGCTGCCTTGATCTGTTTCTTTGTGTTATTGTGTGACTTCCTTGAATCTGATCTAACCCTGTAAGTTAAGTGTGTAACATTTAGGAGGATCTATTAGCAGAATGGAATATAATTATATGTGATATTGGATGGCATGGTGGCGCAGTGGTTAGCCCTGTCAGCTCACAGCCTGCTGGGGGTCAGGGGAGTGTGTGGCAGGGGCAGGACCTTTCTGTGCAGAGTTTGCATGTTCTCCTCATGTCTGTGTGGGTTCTCTCAGGTACTCCAGCTTCCTCCCACAGTCCAAAGACATGCAGAATAATAGGTTAATAATAACTCTAAACTGCCTGTAGGTGTCAATGTGAGCATGAGTGGTTTGTTTGTCTCTCTGTGTCAGCCCTACGATGAACTGATTTGTCCAGTATGTATCCCACCTCTTGCCCAATGTTAGCTGCGATAGGCTCCAGCCTACCACCTGTCAGGATAAGTGGTTATGGACGATGGATGGAATATTTTCTCTACCTTAGAATGAGCTGTTTTTATCTACATAGACTGCAGCTCCTCTTCCAGAGTCCACCATGTAGCACCGTTGTGTTTCAGGAGTGGCTCTGATCCAACACACCAACTTCTGGCTCTAGATCTGACCTTAAACATTTTTTTCAAGTTTTGCAACCCTTGTTATTTCTCCTTTGTGACTGGCAGGCAAGTTGGTTGCAATCTGCCATTTTCCTGCTGGAAATCCTACACACTGGTTCTTTAAAAAAGTCACATACCTAACAGCAAGTTACTGTTTTTGGTTGCTTTGAAGAGAGTGATATTGCACTTATTTAATGCTGGTTTTTCTGTCAGAAATGGCTGTCTGAGAGCAAGGTAAAGTGATGAAAATATTAGTAAATATCAGTAAAATACATTTTACTGCTGACCCTGTCCACAGCAGTACATTGCTTAACTTCCCACACTGCAACACTCATTTCTTCTCCAAGCTGAGGGCGTGTCGACCTCCATCTACTGTAGGTAACACACTGACTGTGGAGAAGTACCTCATACAACAAAACGTCAAATAATCCAAACCATCCTTTAAGCTTCTACGTCTTTTACTGAATTGATTTTTAATTGTTTATAGATAAGGCATCCATGATTATCAGACCGACTGAAACTGCTCAGATGTGACTGTATTTGTCTCCTAATAGTAGATTGATTAGGGAGATCAATAATTCTTCTCTCATCTTTGTGTCTTTTTCAGGTGTCAATGTCCTTTGAGAAAGAACGGCCGGCTGGAGGAGAATCCCTGAGACTCCACCCTGCAGCCAGCAGCTGGCTGACGCTGGAGCTCTACACAGGACCAACCTTTAAAAAAGAAAAACAAGCTGCACCTCACAGACTTTGAATCAGTCCTGAGCAGCGTAGTGAACAAGCCAACAACACAGCACCCAGGTCTTAACACACACAGAGAGAAACACTCTCCATCTGATGCTTCCTAAATAATGTGATACTACTCAAACAGACACTTTGATCAACATGAGTGAGGGACGCTTTTGATGACTGACTGAGCGCTCATACCAACCTATGAGTGTGTTTTTGTGTGTGTTTTTTCTGAGGTCAAGCTTCTTTAATGTCTTATTAGTCATGAATTTCACTACTAAACCATTCCAGTGTAAAGAATAAGCTGCCACCAGACATTTATATATCTGAATGGCTTCCTTCCAAAATGCAGCAACACAGAAATGAAAGCAAGAAACTTCTTCTTATTTTATCTTGCACTTCACACACACTATTTACTAGTATTACTCCACATCTGCACCAATACAATGTTAATAAAGGAAGTGAGTTTGAGAGTTTTAGGTCCCATCTAGAGAGATTTGAAACTGCCATCTCTTACCATTTACATGGAGAAAAGTGACTTGTTTTTCTATGAATTTTCATTCACTGGTGGATAAGTACACCAGAGAACACGTTTGGCTCATCAGCATCTGATTGGAAACATTATTTTTTAATGTTGGACTTCAGGCTGACAGCGATATTGTTGGACTGCTCTCAGTGGAACACTGAATGGTATTTGCAGATTCAGATTTTTATTTTTCTGGTGTTGTTGTAGTCATGACTCCATGATGGAGGTCTTTAAGAAAATATACGACACAATAACAGCTGCATATGAAATTTTGAAAACAAATTGATGAAAATATTACAGTACGAATTTGTATACATTCAGTTATTTTGACAAAAAAATTGATCCGTTCCTAAATACTCATCACTCTAAGAAATTTAGTTTGTGTTTTAAAAATGTTGACTCATTAACGGTCTGATCTGAAGCTCTGGGTCACGGAACAGTTAACATAAAAATCTCAAAAAATAATCACAAGTCTTCAATACTGATGAAAGTCATGAATCATCAATTAAAGGACTTCCAGTCTGACCAGTCACACCAGTAAAAAGGAACAATATTGGAGGTGTGGATGAAGAACAAATGTCTGTTCTTAGTTAGTAGTTCAGTTGTTCCCATAAGATAACTTGCTGTGGCATGATGGGTGGTGGCTGTTCATTGTTGTGATGGCCCATTTTTCAAAAAACTGTCCCGGTGGACCGAAAGCCCATTTGTGTGACAGCCGGTTACCCTGAAAACAAACACCCAGTGCTCCAAAAATACACACTAACCCTGCAGTTGTTAGTTCAGTGACTGTCGGCTCTGTCCATGGTGCTGAATCAACGGGCTGTTTGGCCTTAATAGACTGTTTTTATCAATTCCCTTTTGTTAGAGCAGACTGCAGCAACAGTCTGTCTGTCATCATCTAATATAGATGAAATAAAAGAATATTTGTACAGACGTCTTCATTTATGTTTTCTCAGTCAAAGACAAAAATTCTGCTCAGCCTGCCTTCCTGCTGCTGATGTTATTAAAAGCAGAGGTTGCATAGAAAGATGTTTCCACCCTGACTTGAAATGATCAATTTCACTGTTTCACTATTTGACTATTTCTTCCGGCAAGTCTCAAGCAGCGCGGACACATGAGTTTGACATCAGTGTTTTGCAATGTGCAATCATCCAAAAAACATACCAGTATCGATAAGCACCGAGGGGCGTGCAGTTCTGATGGATCAGACAATTCTCAACAGTTCTGATTCTCAACACCACTACCTAAGTTTCAGTGAGTGTGTGTATTTGTGGAGTAATGGGCCTTTGTGTCAGGATCACTGGCTGTCAGTCCAATGGAACAACGAGTATTTTCATGGTCAGTTAATCTGTTGATTATATTTTTGATTAATCAGTTACTTGTTTGGTCAGTGAAATTGTGAAAACTGTCGAGTGCTTCCAAAGATATGCAGTTTACTGTCATAGACGAGTAAAGAAACCAGACAACAATCACATTTAAGAAGCTGGAATCTGAGAATTTTGATTTTCTTTTCTTTGATTTTCTTTTCTTCTGTAAACGGTTGCTTAAACCGATTAATCGATTATCAAAACAGTTGGTGATTAATTTAATAATTGATTATTCAATTAAGCGTTGCAGCTCTAAATGGATGTTTTTAAAACTATTTGGTATGTGGTGATGTGATACGTATCACGATACAGGCGTTATGATTCAGTATATTGCGATTCTGTAGGGAAGGTCATAGATTGCCAGATTTTTTTAAATCTAATTTTAGGAAAACAGTCACAGATTTTATGTAGATGATGGTGTGTTCTTTATACTGAGTTGAAACTTTTGATATAATCAGAAAAGTGAGGTCTGATAACAACACTGCTATCCAGCAGTCAAAGGTTTAAACACAACACAGAATGAACCACTGCCCTGAATCTTTGCATATTTCTCAATATCACAATACAGTGTTTTTAGTATCAGTACAGTGTCACAAAGTATAATATTGCGATACTCAGCACGCTCAATATTTTCTTACACCTTTACTAGGAATAATGGGCCGTTGGACAGTGGCTTGGCACTATAATGGGTTGGTTCTCATGGTAACAGTGACAGTGTTTTTCTCACTCAGCTGAAGTGCCAGTACAGAAACTACTTGATCACGATCATTACAAGTCCTATGTAAAGACATAGTGTCAACATAGTGTTTTAATTTATTGTTGTCTTTTGGAGGATGAGGTCGGATCCAATACAGGACCAAATATTTCTAGGTCTCATGTTGAGATGCAGTAACAGATCTCTGTTGGTGCCTGCTGGAGCCTTAGTAGACGTGTGCCCCAAAACCTTTGAAATAACAGTACACTACTTACTTCTTACTTTTGCCTTTTTCAGAGTGCCAGTTCAAATGTCAAGAGACCTTTGCTGAGCTTTAAAACAAAGTGTTCCAATAAATTTACACAATGGGATTCAGCAACATTAGGAAACACATTTGGGAGCATGACCTGTGGATTTAATTCAAATGCACATATGACAAGTTGAATATCTCAAGTTGCACATGCACACCTTTGTATTTCCAGTAGCATGTTTTAGTGTTGAGGAAACATGTGGAAGTGAAATAGTAACACTAGAGAGAGGCACTGGGCTGGTGGTGTCTCATCAGTCATGGGAAAATCTTTGATTTCAGACAACATGCTGTGTATAGGACAAATGTGAGAAGCACAGGAGAGTATTGTGTACAGTGTGTCCTGCAGAAACCGCCACTGCCGCACAGCTGAACCCGAAAAACTGAATTCTAGACTTTTCTTTCTGTAACACCTATGCATCTTTTATACTTATCAGTGCATTCATTAGCAGTGGTGTGTCTTTGTCCCACAGGTGTGAAATATTCTCTACATGCTGGAGAGAACACCAGCTGTCACAATATGAAAAAAAAAAAACTGGCTGAATCAGGTTTCTGCAGGACACAGATGCATCATGGCTGATATGTTGTATCGTGTCTGTGGTACTGTACAGTATTTGCTGGTGTTAGAAGTCTTTTACACTTGTCCCCTGTCCAACTGTTAAATGAGCTGCTGTGAGGAGTGTGTAAATGTCTGAGTTTAATTTGCCTTGAGTTGAACCAGTTTGTGGAGTTGGATTTCAGCTACTGCACAGAAGTGAAGAGATGCTCCTAAATTCTCTTCAACTGTTGTTTAGAACTGAAGAAGTCAGAAGAAACGTGTTTTTGAAATAAATGAGGATTTTTGAAATGATTTGGAAAAACTAAAGGAACTTCTTTGTGGAAACAAATGTTAGATACTGTATGTTTTTACTGGTGAAAATAAAACATTGACTCACTTTTTAAACTCTGTGTAGCTCCTGAATGTGAAGAGGAGGATGACAGCATGTCCTACTTTAGGTTGGGGAACATTTATTTATTTATTTATGTCTTTTTAAACACATCACATGTCAATTTAAAAAAAAAAATCAGTGACAGTAGTAAAGAATATCACAGCAAATTCGAAGATGCTTTAAAAAGATACTTTAGAGTAGTGTTTTTCAACAGGGGAGGTACCACCCATGTTGAGACATGACTGGAGGAACCAGAAGCAAATTAAGTGTTCTAGGGGCGTATTTGCCATCGGAATATCATCATCAAAAAAAGTCTTAGTACTAATTCAACTTCTTTACTCAAATAAAAGTGAAAAAGTACAGGCTCTGAAATATACTCAAAGTAAAAAAGTATCCAGCTGTTTCTGTGCAAAGGTCTCTGTCTTTCTGTCTTGTTACATCTTTTCCTTCACTGTTGTCTTGTTATGTCCTGTTACATCTTTTATCTTTGACATCTCACCATTCCCCTTAAAGGCATTCATTTCTCCTGAGGACACACTGCGAACACTGTCTTATCAACATAGTTACAAACAACAACAACAAACAAGTGTCTAGCATCCAGTACAACACTCATTTCATTCATCTGTTTTTTCCCTTCCCCCCCATACAGGACATATTTGGTGTATCAGAATCAACACTTCTGATATAAAACAAACCTCGTAAAATATCATATAAAGCATTAAATCACATTTTCTCAAATATTTAGACACTCTGTTACAACACTATTTTGATGATTTAAAACAAATCAAGAGTAAACATTTTTTTCTTTTCATGTTTTGCAGATAGAACCTTGTATTTCTAAATGGAAATGAGCTTCAGGATTAGGTTCTATCTCTGTTTGACCTGTTTCAGAAAAAAAGAAACCCACATAAATCTGATAGGATTTTGATCATGTGTTGTATGAAAAAATATTGTTCCTTGGAATGAAGCTCAACATCTCAAACTACTCAGAACACAAATAGAACCTTATTATTCCAAGGGGACAGTATAGTTACTGTATAAAGTCAGTGTTAATAATATATAGACATCTGCAGATTTCAGTCTGCTTTGGTAACATTTGAAATGGAATAGGACATTAACTTTGAGTCTCTGTGGCTACAATATATTCAACCAGCTTCTGCTTCATGTTCATGTGCGAGTGGCCACAAAGTCCAAAGGAGCGGAGGCTCCAGTCTGCATCTTCTAATCACGCTGATCCTCATTCAGCTACGGGCCAACTTTACTGTCTGTGGAGCCGAGCTGCTGCTACCGAGTGCACAATGAACCAATTGCCTGATGCAAAATATTGTACTGTCACTTTAAAATTATTGCAAACAACGTGGTTAAGGGCCAGGATACTTTATTGAATGTCAAAAGTATACCATGTGCACCACATTACATGGAGGCTGCATCATCAGAACAAGACAGCAACTGTTTATCGTTTTACACAGAATCAATCACAGCTCATCACACAATCACTCCTTCTGTTCCTACCCATCAAAATAAAAGCTCCAGACTGTGTCACTGCTCCACCAGCTGCTTGATAGAGTGTGATGCTGATTGGATTGGCTGCTCTCAAACAAGGCATCACTGTGGGTTTATAGAAATGTCTGCCTTTTTTTTTTTTTTTTTGAATTATTGATCATACACATATCATACACTTGTTAAAATTATGGTACAAATACGATTATCAAACATCTGGCAACACTGAAGTGAACATTTAGAAATGAAGGCCAGTGTTTGTTCAATCAGCCTCAGATCAGCTGATTAGCATCAGCCTTCATATTAAGTGTCTCTGACTAAACTAATTAGACTTTTGTTAACCAGAAACTTGCTGGACAGCCTTTGGTTTCCACAGAGGAAGATTTCATACAGTTTTGCCACAGTTTTCACCACTGCTTCATTTCCAGCTAAATATAGTGAAGCCAAGTGGGAGATTGGTTTTAGTTTTTAGATTCTTAACAACACCACCTGGGAAACTGCACCCCAGGAAAAACTTGAAATTTAATCCTCAGGACACCAAAAAGGGCACACCGGTTTGTATACACTGGAAACAAGATGTGATTCCCAAATAATTATATATAATATTTATTTACATATTTAAAAATATTCACTAAAAATACACACATAAAACATGAATGAAACACAGCAAACAAAAATACAAACCAAAGGAAAAAGAAAAGCAGAACACTGGTATGATACAGGGATAATTTCAGTTCATTCTCAGCTGTGCAGACCACAGCTGCAGCACCGACTATATGCTGTGGTGTGTCAATCCAGTCAACAAACAAACAACACTTTATGTAGTAACGTGGGGAGAAAACTGTCCCAGGGAGGACACTGTAGATTGAATTTGGGCATTAGCTTTCACAGGAGCCATATTTTTCAGTGCTTTGTGCCACTAAAACATGTCATGTGCATGTGCATACATGGAAGTGTGCTGCAGCAAGGTCAGTTTCAGGTTTACTACGAAAAACATTCTACTATTACTACTACACTAACGCTAAAAAACAAAAATATAAAACTGCTGTTTCAAAATCAAAGAATGCATTTATTAATCAGTGCAAAAAACAAGAAGCAAAATCAGCAGAGGGGGAGAGACAATGTTTTTCTGCTCACATTGTTCACCTTCTGTCTGAGGTTGTTAGAATCTGGAAGAAATGGGTTTAGTGCCACAAGTTTTATTTACAACCACAAAAAGCAAGTGGAAACCGAAGTAGGTGATGTGTTGTCTGTCTGTCTGTCTATCAATCTCTTCCTCTTCATGTCAGAACCACAGACAACATGACTACATACAACAAACAGCACACACAGCGATGTGTTAATCAATGAAGATAAATGTTTGGAAATGATGTTATGAGTGAATAAACACACAACATACAGACACTCAGCATATTTTTACTATTACTAATTCATTTCAGGAACATCATGTTTTAGAGCTACCCTCAGATGTCCCAGAGTAGACTGTCAGGGACACCCATGTCCTTTTCAGGGGAGCCAGGCTCCCCTTAGCTCCCCCATAATTTGAACCATCTAGATACCTGTAGGTGTCAGGACATTAAATCTACTGTAGATAGGGACAGTTTGTAGAGACAAAACAGCAGGTACACCAGGTGAGAAGCTGGAGGACGGGCCGCCCACAGTACAGCCACCGGCATGCCCGTGCCTACACTAACAATTATTAATTGGAAACTAAATTAAATTAAAGGTAATGCAAACTTGCATATACATATCAGAAAGCAGAGGTTTCCCACACACACACGAGGAGGAGAGCCACACAGCCATGGGTTAATCTCTACGAACAGCAGACCAGAGACCAAAAAAAAGCTGCCTTAACTGAAAGCCGAATAAAAGCAGGTTAAAGTTGTAAAAAAATGAGCCAGCAGAGCTCAAAGTGAAGCCGTATCACCCAGGACCTGCTGTAAGGAGAGGAGCCAAAGAACACTGCAAAGTGAGGAGCAGAGGCAGACAGAACACCAACCTCACACCATAAACATGCAGCATGGAAAACTGTGAGGTGTCAGGTAAGAGACGTGAAGAGCAGCAGTACACACACCTAGATACAACCTGTGCTGTGCCGCCCAGTAATCAGGATGCCAGAGAATATGGAAGTCAGCCGATTACAAATTAAGTGTCTGAGGCTCTTTGCCACAAGAGCAAAATATATATATATACATATAAATATATATATATATATATATATATATATATATATATATATATATATATACACTGATCGAGCAGATCAAAGCTGCATGCATGCAGTGTTTTATATGTAAACCAGCTGTGTGTGTGTGAGACCTCAGATATGTCCACTATATGAAGAGTCGTTGTATAAGCTGTGCTCAGTGGGCAGGATACATTTTTGTCTTTAGTGTATTTGAGTGTGTGTGTGTGTGTGTGTGTGTGTGTGTGTGTGTGTGTGTGTAGGCATGGGGACAATTTGTTCCTGTCCTCCTCCTGGATTAAAGATACACAAACAAACACACTTCCTGTTTGCCTCTGTCTCTCACACACACACACACCTCATGCATTTTTTAAAGGTATGCATTATGATGTCCTTGGGTAAAAAAGGATTGTTTACAAGACTACACAGGGAGGTGTGTGTGTGTGTGTGTGTGTGTGTGTGTGTGTGTGTGTGTGTGTGTGTGTGTGTGTGTGTGTGTCTTGACTCCTGACTCACCATCATCCAAAACACTTATATGTATGTTTGTAGGTTGAGATATAGATTTTTTTACAGTCTTCCTCAGTCTAGTCAACATGTTTAATAGCTTGCAGCCATAGACGCCACTGATTACAGTGAAACGGTTGCTGTCCTGTCAGAATTCTGTACAACTGTAGTCGACCAGTGGAATATAGATTCTGACATATTGTATATGCAACAACTAGACATGTTTGTGATTTTGGTGCTGGTAAAATGTTCAAATTCAACATTGGCAGCTTGATAACTCGTCTGGATGACTGTTGCCAAAATTTATCCAGAGGTTTTCGAATGAGATCGGCTCTAAAAGGGTCTATTAAAAGGACAGTTCACCCCAAACTCAAAAGTACATATTTGTCTGCCTTCTCTCCAGTACAATGGAACTAAATGGCACTAGCCCCGTGGTGCTTTGAAAAACTCCACAACAATGTGTCATTCCAATAATTATGACCCAGTTCTTCAAAATAATCTACAGGCCTCAGTGTGAGCAGTTTCATGTAGGAGCCACTTTCCTACTGCAGAAGAATCCACTGAAACTGCTCACAACAAGGTCTGTGAATTTTCTTGGTTAATCAGGTCCTGATTTTTGGAAGAGAGATGCTGGCTTTGAATTTTTCAGAAGGATTTGTTGGTGCTTTGAGCACCACAAGCAGAGTGCCATTTAGTCCCATTACATCAGAGAGAAGGCAGACATCTCTGTGGCTGATAACTCCAAAACTCTTCAACTCACACCAAAAAATGTAGGTGGATAAACAGCACTACAGGTAAGGGGGTGAACTGTCACTTTAATGATTAATGATTTTGCCGTCAGTCTATATGACCTGATGTCCTGTTCAAAGTCTTGTTTGAGTTACTCTTCAGCTCTACAGCTCACTCACTGTATGTCACTCTGTATGTGACCCCTCACTGGAAACAGACAGTAAATAACTGACTAAGGAGCAGACTGATGTGTCAGTAGCTGTGATGTCCTCCTCTGCTGGTCTGAGTCTGGGCTTCAGGCTTATCAAACCTCTGCAGAAGCCTGATAACGGCCTGTTCATTTGGATCAGGTGTGTTGGAGCAGGAAAACACCTAAAACATGCAGGGCAGTGGTCCCTGAGGTCCAGGACTGTGAAACGCTTGTGTGCACTGTCCACAGTTACTGACGTGTGCAGACTGCTCTGTTTTTGCACTCTGACTCTGTGGTTTGTGTTGTGGAAAAATCTATGACAATTATGCCACAGAGCCACATGTAGAGTCAGCACAAACCTGTCACAGCGTACCTTCCTGCTCATTCTGCCTCTGTCTTCTGCCACATTCCCACTCTCCCATGTCCCTTCAGCATTATTCTTTACCTGTTCACCACTTTTGTCCTTTCCCTCTCATCTGTCCTGCAATCCCTCCATTTTCCTTTACCTGAGCTTCTACACCCATCTGCCCACCTGCACCTCATTTCCTCATTAGCAAGTCATGGAGGAGAGCAGCACATCTGGGTACACTACAATTTTGGGGTGAAAACAATCCCTCTGATTTGAATGGCAGTCAAAACAAATTCTAGGGTCTTTACCAGTTTAAATTATGAAAATAATAATATAATAATATAATATAAGAAAACTGTATTTCTTCTTTGCTAATAGGAGGCAAAACCCTTTGTCCTGTCAGGTGAACTTTGCCAATCATAGAAAAAAATAAAGAAATAGGAGTCCTTTCAGTCTCCATCAAAGAGGATTAACCTGACATATACCAACACCTTAATGGATCTTCAGGTGATTTATTTGTCACTTTTTATATTGTTGACACTTTATTTTGCTGTTTTGGTCCTGTTGAACCAAACTCCATTGTAAAAGCAGGTGTTCTACAGTATTTTTCACAGTAAAAACATAAATTACACCATCACTAAGAGTCTTTTCTGATTCACTTTGATCTACAGGCACAATCATTTGGGTCTGATCCATGTAGCACCACTCACACCAGACACGACAGAACAAAGGGACCAGCCATAACCTATTTGTTGACAGAAACAACTAAGTTCAAGTTAAAAAAAAAAAAAGAAAGGGCAGGACCCGACATGTTTGCAGACCTCTGTTGTGAGTATGCATTTGAGACTGCAATGCCTGGTGCAAAAAACATTTTGTTTGCTCTCCCTCTCTGAGTCTGTTTACCTTTGGTGGTTTCATTTGTCAAGTATAAACTTTAGTTTAGTGGAAACATGGTCACTTTAATCCCTGTTACAATTTCACAAATGGTCATTCAATCCTGTTGCAAAGTATTAGTGCTTATCACAGAGGTTCTCACGGCAGAGGGCTGTACTATGAAGTGAAATTAATTTGTTAGTGAAGTACGTTGAGTATAAAGTCAGAGTTTTCAGTGTCATGAAGGTGGCTCTCTTTTAACCTGGCTAGATCACCATGGTAACTGATGCTGAACTCATAACCTGGTCTGGAGCAGGTTATGTTCTGAGTTTCAGATCAAAACCAAACTGTTTGCATGGAACTGTCATGCATCACTGATACTGATACTGCTCAGAGCAGTGATTAGAAAATCTTCAATCAGTAACTTTCACCTTACTTTGATTTGGCCAAAAACTTCAGTGATCTCCACGTCTCTGTCATCATAGGACAGTGTCAGACTGACAGCATCATGTTTAAATCTGCCGTATGAAGTTTAATTGTTTAATGTGCAGTTGTCATGTTAGAAATAAACGTCAGCAATAAGCTCACATTCCATCAGTACTTTTCTGGCAGCATTCTTCTTCTCCTGCATTTTTTGCAGCAAAAGTGTTTTGTTTTGTTTTTGTTTTATTTTTGCTGTAATATAATCTTTATATTTTCCATAGCTCTTAATTATAACTACCTGCTCATTTAGACTGAAGCAGGCGGCTTGCAATCAGTTCACCTTGTGTGAAAGAAAAGTCAAATGACACACTAGATGCCCCTTTTTATGTGAGCGTGCACAGAGTCTGAAGAAGAAAGCCTGAGTTAACAAAGCAAGCTGATAACCACTGTGGTGATACCTGTTATCTCTGACTGGGCTTTTAGGTTTTGGGTTTTGTTGAGCAGCTCATGTAATGGCTGGCTGTGTTGAGCTTCCTTTGTAGTACAGCCCTCTGCTCTGATATTAGGGATGTCCCGATACAACTTTTTCACTTCTGATACGATACCGATATTGCAGCCTTGAGTATTGGCCGATACCGATATCGATCTGATATGATATCAGCATGAATCATACATACTTTTATTACTTATTTTGTAGTGTGGAATGTTAGAAAAGGCTTGATCAAGTGATGTTACTCAAACAGAGAACAATAGTCAGCAACCAGAGTCACCTATGGATAGAAGTGCTGGAGCAGAAAATGGACTGCTTATCAGAGCGCTTATATCAGAGATTTTAGATGCAGTCCGATAAAATCCAAAACTCGTTTTTTTGGCTGATATCGGACCGATATCCGATATCAATATCAGATCAGGACACCCCTATCTGATATGTTTAGTCTTTACATACATCACTGCTCCATTAGGTTTTCATGGTAGTTTTCACTCCTGACACACCAACTACACACCAAACATGTACTGAACCATTCTGAGTAAATGTAATTTTTTGAATGGATGTACCCCAAGCAGGAACATGGACCTACTGCCTTCAACAGTTGATGTATGGCTTTATTACTACATTAACGATCTACCTTTCTCTGTATATGTATTATATGCCCATCTATGTGTCTGCTGTGTGTCTTTCTAATTATTCATGTTTCATCAGACTCCCCAAAGAGTCATTGCCATAACCTGGAGCCAAGTGGGGACATGGCTCAGGTCAGCTTTAATGGCAGGGAAATTCTAAAGAATGCATTCACATGCACTTTATGTATGCACACACACATACCACATCTGGCTTCTCTTTATGGTCTCACACACACACACACCCTGTGCATTATTCATGGTTGTTCCTGTCTATAAATATCTAACATGCCAGTAATGGAAGAGTTTTACTGTATACTTTATGTGTGCATATGTCTATGTGGCTGAATTGGAAGTAATGTGTGGGTGAAGGTTTAGTTCAGTTGTAGTTAGTTTTATTTATTAGCACAAAGGAACTGATAAAAACAACAGTATATGAAAAATAAATATAGCATGGATTATGAAGACGAATTCAGACACCCAAACAGGCCGATAACAAACCATCTCTTACTATCTACCATAATACTATGGATATTCCTTTTTTTTTAAAGTATGAATGAATGAATACTACTGTGCTAATTGAAAATCTGGTTTTAATGGGTGAGCCTATGAGCATGATTTGTGACATCACAACTAGCCTGGAAGGTAATCCTGGTTCACTTTGTAAGTGTGATGTAGAAAACAGAAGCCATCAGTGCACATACACTGAGAATGGACTTCATAGTGAAGCATATTCACCAATTCTAATGAGGTAGAAGGTGTAGTTAGGATTTTAGGGATTTAATATGAAAACAATACTATTTTACAGAAAAACAGAATTGTTTTATACACTGTTGTTCCTGGAAGACTATTTATACATGTTGTAATACAAAGAAAAAAAAAAAAGAAAGACCAGACAATTGCCTCCCTCTGACTGTTTGAATAAAGGGACACCTGAAAGACTTTCAATTTGTCCAGCAATGCAGGTTTCAACTTTCTATTTTTTTTTTTTTTCACACAATTTTAGATTGTCCTCAGTCTCTATTTAGTGTTTAGAGACTGCCTTTTGAGTCTAGTGTCCAAGGGACCTCAGCTCCCTGATACCACTGATGCTCAGTAGATGGTACCAGTGATGTTTTGTGCAGTTTTAATCACTTGCTGCAGAGTGCTCCTGTCCTGGGCTGTGCACATCCCATGATGCCAGTTTCAGTCAGGATGCTTTCAATTTCTCCTCAATAGAAGTTGTTTCTGAGCTTTCTTTATCAGGTGGAGATGTGTGATGTCTATGACCTAAACCAAAAACTGTTCACCTGCTCCACCTCAGCTTCACTGATATAGACAGGGTGTGCCTCTTTGCCCCCTTTTTTCTAAAATCAGCGAGTAGCTCCTTGGCTTTGCTGATGCTGAGCAGTAGGTTGTCCAGCTGATGACAGCGGTGCTGTTCTCATGAGAGTGTTCAATCCATGTTTTATCACATATTTAAACAACTTTTTAAATTCAACTACTATTTTTTGTGGGAGAGGGGTCTGCAAAAAAACAAAACAAAACAACAACAACAATAACAACAACAACAACAACAACAATAACAATAATAATAATAATAATAATAATAATAATAATAATAATAATAATAGTAATATATTTTTAAATATATACATTATTATTATAAAAAATCTGTCTAAAGCTACAACTCAAATTCTCTGTTTTCCTTTTTTGATTTTTTTAAATTTGGCATTCATAACTTAGCTTAGCATAAACATAGGGTATGGTATATATTTTAGATGTTGAAATATTAAAAAGAATAATAAAATGGATTATAGGCTACATAGTTTTACAGTTTGCGAATGTAAGAATCACTTTACACTGTAAAGAAAATAGCTGAGACGACTAAAACTTAACAAGAACCAAAAATATTTAGTTGTGATAATTTATATTCCTTTTTTACATAAGCTTGAATCTTTCAGTTTTACAAACTCAAAAACTTGCATTACAAAATTCGTTCATAGAGAGCTGTGACCCTTATTTGTCATTATTTTGATACCGGAAAATGAAATGGTTTAATTGAAAATATTTATTTTCACTTGAATGAATTTACTGTATAATTTTTACATGCAATTTTTGGGCGAATCTAAACTCAAGGATTTAAGTTTATCTTAAGTAGTAAAGAAGATAAAATAAGAAGATAAGAAGTAAATTATCTCAACAACAGATCAGTGGTTGGTTAACCTTTTTCAGAACTTAAGAGTTTGAGTTGGGCTCTATTGCAGTCTCAACTTTTTCACAGACCTACAACAATGATAAATGAAAATTAAAACGTTAGGAAA
The DNA here is from genome assembly GCF_056507025.1 of Lutjanus erythropterus. NCBI lineage: Eukaryota > Metazoa > Chordata > Actinopteri > Lutjaniformes > Lutjanidae > Lutjanus > Lutjanus erythropterus. Next base: position 2,048,155 of record NC_139329.1, on the reverse strand, counting down.
AATAACGTTATTTATTTCCATATAATTTTTTTTGCTAAAGTCACAAGGAGCCACTGGGGAGGAGCTAAAGAGCCACATGTGGCAGGCTGCAGACCACCAGAATAGACACACACACAACACACACCTGTGTCACAGAATAGCTCACTGAAGCTTTCACAGCAGTGCTGCGTTTGTAAAATGATATGACACACATGATGTCATAGTGCACACTCATTTTTAATGACTGTTCACTGGCATGCATGTTACCAGTGCAGATAATACAGAGTGATTCAGAGCTATGAGAGAGGTGAGCACTCAGTTCATATTATGTGTGAAGTCTCACACGTTCGTTATACACAATGATAGTGAATGCGTCACTGGATGATTCTGTGTTGCTTAAGAGATGATATATCATCTCCTGCACTGTATCTGTTGCCTGTGGTCTTATGTGGGAGTTTGAACAGAACCTGATCAACAGGCTTGTCTGTTTTATGCCCCCACTGTTAAAACACACAATCCTGCTCCAGTCTGAGTCATTGCAGGTTTACTATTTAACCATAATACCATGCTTGTTTCAAATGTAAATATATGTTTATTAAGTTTATTTGCATGTTTATTATGTTTTAATTTATGTAATTTTTTTTTAACAATAAGCCCCTTAAATAGCTTTTAAAGGGGCTTTCACATGAGGGATCCACCTCCAGATCAAAGTATGCTTGACCTCAAAGTCCAGTTTCTTTTTTTTTCACAATCTGGCACAGTTCATTGATCTGAACTCGAATCTGGTGGAGATGATGGTCTGGCTCATGTTTACCCGAGTATAGTCCACATCAGCAAATCGTACCAAAACATGGAAGTGGACTACTATTGAACTACAATGACTGGCTCTTCCAGATGTTCCAGTCACAGTTGAGTTTGCTTGCTGTGGCCGATTGGTGGCCAGGCCTTGACACATCCGGCTCAGTTACAAACCACATGGAGATGTCCACTGTCCCAGTAATCCCACCACCTGCAAGGATAGGAATTGCGGTCTGGTGAATCATAAGTCAGGCGGCGTGCAAAAGCAGGGACATAAGCGTGCTGACACCATGGTATTCCAATGTACCTCTCTGGCAGGGAAAGAACCTGAGCTGGAGGTAGAGTGTCACCAACTAGATATAGCTGGGCTCATGCCTGTGCACAGCACTGGAGCCAAACTTCCAAAGTTGGACTTAACTCTCTCCTTTTCCGGAGTTGCCCAGGGTACCTGGCCAAACCTCTGACTGAGTGTAGCTGTATTGAAGTTTTCCCCACAGAATAAAAAGATAGCCTTCAGCCAATTGCAAGTTTGTTAGAGAAAGGCTCTGACTGTTGTTTGTGCTTATGCACTGAACAACAGCTGGGAGTGCCCGGCTTTCTTGGAGTGTGGGTGGTGTCCTGGAAAGGATACCATCTATTGAATCTATTGTTCTACTGTGGGACTTCAACACTCACATAAACAATGATTGAGGGAGGAATTGGGAAGTGTGGGGGGTGGGGGTGGGGGGGGGGGGGGGTGTCAGGCCTTGCCTGATCTGAACTTGAGTGCTTTGTTCTTGGGCTTTTGTGCTTGTCCTGAATTGACCATAACAAACACCATGTTCAAGCACAGAGTGATTCATATGTATCCAAACAGTTTACAACGAAGATCAATTATATACATTATGGTTTTATCATCAGATCTGTGGACATATGCCTTGAACACTTGGACTCCACCTAGTAAGTGGGATCAGATTGCAGAGGAGGCTGCCTGACTGAGCTGGTAAACCCATGTAATGTGGGTTAACTGAGAATGTTGCTTAGCTTCCTCTCTAAAAGGTCTCAAACTCCCATCTGTTAGGCCAAGTTCAAAGCCTCTATTGTGAAGGTGGCAGCAAGGAGTTGTGGTCTAAAGGACATCCTGTTGTAGTGTCAACATAAGAGCCCACTGCTGGTTGGCCCAGGGATCTCCTGACAGATACCAGGAAGCCAGAAGGGGTCTGGTTTCAGTGGTCACTAAATGATGCTTTAGAGAGGGACTTTTGGTTGTTCTCAAGGAAAGGCTGGCAAACTATTGTACAACTCAAGAAGGGACAACAGCACTTTGAGGAACTCCTTAACTCGACCAAGCCAATTCTGTCTGAGCTATGAAATAGGGGAGCGGATCTTTACTCTGGCAGGGTTGTTGCAGGCATCAAGGGAGCTTGCCCATCCAGTCCACATGTGTTTTATGCACTTGGAGATGGGGCTTAAAAGCATGTCCCCCCAAGAGTCCAATAGGTTGAGGGCTATGTCCAAATTCTTGGCACAATGTCAAACTCGTCTTCAGCGGGTATTGGCCTCCGCCATGGCTGCCCCTTGTCACTAATTCTGTTTGTGATCTTTACGGACAGGATCTTAAGCCACTGTTGAGGGGAGCAGAGTGTCTGGTCTTAGTATTGGACTCTGCTCTTTGCAGAAGATGTGGTTATGTTCAGGCCTCACCAGACTGTGATTTTAAGCATGCACTGGGGTGGTTAGCAGTCAAGTGTGAAGTGGTTGGAATGAAAGGCAGCACCTCCGAGTCTTCTGTCTTCTGACCAAAAAATGGTGGATTGGTTTACTACTCCAAACATAAGAGTTCAAGTGTCCTGGGTTCCAAGTGAGACTAAAATGGAACATGAGATGGACAGGTGGATTGGTACAGCATCAGGAGTAATGAGGGCATTCTGCCAGATCAATGGTGAAGAGAGAGCTGAGCCAGAAGACATTCCAACTCTCACCTATGGTCATGAACTCTGGGTAGTGACCAAAAATGAAATTGCATGTGTAAAAAAGATTTGACATTAATACAACAGCTGCTATACTTTTCTGACCTCCAACAGAGAATGTTCAAAATGGAATCCTGTGCACTCACGTGGGATACTGATTTAGTGGCGTAACTTTTTTCTGTGTTTTGTTGTTAGTTAGAAATCTGGCTTTCTACAACAGAACACCATGACACCAGCACAAATAACTGCAGAATTAAGTCAACACCTAATTGCCTGTCAGCGTCAACCAAAACCCAACATAACAAGCTTTGCAAAGATTCTGTTGCAGGGTGGTGCTTTGCACTATACGTAGCGTAGGTGTTGTTGCAAAGGCAATTTTACAGAACTACATTGTTCCTTAATATAGGATGTTGCTATATTCACAGATAATAAAGCCCCAAACAAGCCGACAACTGAGCAAACAATAAACTGCCTCCATGGTCCTCCCAGCCAGCCAGAGCCCTAAAAATCTGTGGGATGTAGATTTAATTGGCTCATAAAGGATAAACACGCTGTGGCTGGTTGAAAACACAATTTCTCACTTCTCAGACCACAAACACAGGGAGAGCCTTTTATGTTTTTGCGAGTGCATTCATGTACATTTCACTTCATTTTCACTGTATTTCACACAGTAGCCCAAAAGTCTCAACTAAAAACAGATTTTTTTTTTTCACAGGTCAACACTGTAAGTGTTGGTCTGTGATGTCTGAGACAAAGTGAGACAAGGACAGAGGTGTGGAAAGACAGATGTTTTGTTTGCCTTGCTGACAAAGCTACAACTCTGCAGCTGGTTTTCTGATACTTACACAACCAAACCAGTCCCACTTTACAGTAAGACTGTGCTTAAATGGTTCATTATTAGATGATTACTGGTAAACCTCTAGACCTTTACTAAACCTGATGAAACCTAAGCTTTAATAAATCTGAAAAAAATTGCCCACTAAACCTGACCTTTACTAAATGTAACTAAACCTAAGCTTTACTAAATATGAATGAATCTAGCCTTTACTAAACCTGACCTTCACTAAGTGTAACTAAACCTAAGCTTTACTAAATCTGAATGAATCTAACCTTTACTAAACCTGACCTTAACTAAACACAACTAAATCGAACCTTTACAAAATCTGAATAGATCTAACCTTAGCTAAGCCTGACCTTAACTAAACACAACTAAATCGAACCTTTACAAAATCTGAATAGATCTAACCTTAGCTAAGCCTGACCTTTACTAAACCTGACTAAACTTAAGCTTCAGTAAATCTGAATAAATCTAACCTCTACTTAGCTCAGACTTTACTAATTCTGCTTAAACCTAAACTTACTAAATCTGAATTAATCTAACCTCTACTAATTCTGAAAAGATCTAACCTCTACTAAACCTGACCTTCACAAAACCTGACTAAACTTAAGCTTTAATAAATCTGAATAAATATAACCTTTACCAAATCTGACTAAATCTAAAGTTTACTATGCTTAACTAATTCTAAAACCTTTACCAAACCTGAATGACCTTCCACTGATGGGCCTGATCACTGCTATCATTATCATCATTATCATCATTTCCCCACTCTGGGAAACAGCCCGGTAGACCTTAAAATACAACTTAGAACGCATGTAGCGCTACAAAGGCTCTGGGAAACGGGGCCCAGCTTAGTTAAATACTGCAACGATGAGCTTGTGCATGTGAGAGAGGCCAAGTTCTTATCTACAAGCTGATTATACAACACCATCATATGTAAGTACTATTATATATAAGATGAAAGGTTTATACGTTTTCCTGTGGAGCTACTGACAACAGCAGTCACTTGCATCTGTAAACATATAAGACGATGAAAGTATTAAGCTGGTTGTGATTCTGATTACCTGCTAAGCCTGGAATTGTTGCAAAATGTGCAACATCTGATGACTCTCGGGTGAAAATGTCGACTTATGCACAAGAAGCTAGAAATATTAGAACTTATGGAAATGTATAGAGCACATTCATACTCTTCTGAGAACAGAGCCTTTTTGATTTTTGACCTCCATCAAGAAATATAATCATTTTGAAGCTCTATCACTACTGAGGACTGCTCCGCTGTTAGAATTTGCTCTCTGTCCACCTTTTTAATGAGGTGCAGTGAAATGAACAATGCAGCCTCTAGAGGACACCAGTAGCTGCTCTTCTCTCACATTCTTCTTGTGTTTTGCTGTTCTTCATCCTGCGCTCTTCCTCCATCAAAGAAACACACAACAGACATCACATGACAAACAGCATAGTTATTTATTGAAGAGAGAAAAATTACTGTACATTTTCAAAATGGGAAGAAGACAGATAAATAAAGCTTTATTATTTATTAAAAAAAAACAATCATTCAACTAAACAAAATCCACAGTCATCAATACTTTGGAAGTTCAAATTTGTACATAAAACATATTTACAAAATGAGTTGCTTTGCCCTTTTTTTTCTTTGTACATAAAATGAGAAAAATAAACTTTGTACCTTCTGCTTTTAGTACAAATACATTTCAAAAAGCTCACAGTGCAAAACTGTAAGGTCTAATGTGAGTTTGTAAAATTCCTTATGAATGGTTTTAGTAAAATAGTGCACACTCAAAGGGTACAATGTGAAAGAGAAGAAGAAGGCCAGGCCTCCCAGCATGCTCAGCTCTCAGCAAAACTCAAGATTTCAGGTTTGCTCCTCAAACTACTAAAGTCTACTGTCGAACACTGTGTCTGTGATTCAGCCTGTTTAGTTTCAGGGATTCAAAAGCTTCAGATCACATATTGAACGTACAACTGTGCAAGGAAAAACACAAAAGTCTCTAACTGGACTCGTCTCCACTGACTCTAACTACAGTGAAATAAAACTCTGTCTGAAGGACACTGAAGGACGACACTTTAGGGGGTTGTCTGCATTACAGAGGGGGTGGGTGATGAGTGTAAATTTGTATTTAAACTAATCTGCCTCTTCACAGCAGGACTCTGGCTGCTACCATGTGGCAGAGCTGCTGTGATTAACACTAAGAAAACATCACAAGATTTAATCCTTTGTGTCTTCAGCTTGAAATGTAGAGCAGTGTAGAAGAAGATAAACGAGGTTTAAGTAAATGAAAGAACTATATTTTAACAAAACTTAATAGATTTGGTTTATGTGCTTATTAATAGCTCTAAAGTTTCAGACAGCTTTGTTTAAATTAGACCACATGTGACAAACATTTAGCTGTAGGAAATAAATTTATCATTCATCTTTAAAAATAAAAAAAGGGGCAATCATTAAAAAAATACTTTTGGCACAGTGTATTGTCAACACAGTAAATACGAGACAAGTAAAAATCAGTCCCTCCAGGATTTTGCAAGCTGTTTTTGGGATTGTTGTGGCCCTAAAATGTCTGATTTCACGGCAGCTTTTCTCAAAAATTGCGATGTATGTTGCAGTGTCTTTTGGCATTTTTTGCAATAAAATTGCAAGAGCATGTAAAAATTACAAAATAAAGTTGCAAGTTGTTTTTTTTTTGTGTATATTTCATGAGAATAAAAGGCAACTTGTTCCAGGGAGAACAAAACAGTAACCTCACCAAAAAGTGCATCTGGGAGCAGTCCAGAAAGAAGCTATGTTTTTATTGGAGCTCAGTCTCAGTCAAAACCTGCAGGGACTGCTAAATTAACAGAGGTCTGAAATCTGACATCTTAGATATTTCTCTTTTAATTTGGTAGTTCTTGGGTTTTCCTGATCCCCTTGCACAGCATTTAATCCACTGGTCTAAATCTGTATTTCAGCCCAACTGAAATTATTAGGCACCTTTTATTTAACTACTTATTGTTAATATGTATACATTTTTTAATCACTGACAGGAAGAACAAGACGTCTTTGGCAATCCATAAGAAATGCTGCTAAGTGCTGCTAAATGTAGCTTAAAAGCTAAAGACAGATACTAGTGGTGTTTAAGAATAATGACTACATGATTTAACATGTAAACAGTGGTTGTTGAAGGTACATTTCCAGCTGTTCAGTGTGCTGTTGACTGGCTAATCAGCTCTGTAGCCTGCAAACTGCTGTCAGCGGCAGACCTTCCCCTGGTGGATGTTGGTCTGAAAGCTTGTTTAACAGCTGAGGTGAGACACCAGACAGTTGTCTGTTTGTAGGGAAAAAGGAGATATTGTTTAAAAGGCTCAAGTAAAGTCTGTGGCTCTCTTCAAGCTGTGGCCGCTGTTGATACAGCAGTGACAATTACAGCTTCATGCTTTATGTATGCCAGAACTTTAAATGAAGTTTAGCACAATTTTAAATTGTTTGTCACGCTTGTCCCAGATAAGAATTCACAATTTCAAATAGACCAAATTAAAGCGAACCAAAACATTTCATAAATTACATATATTTCACATATATAAATCCTTTTTTTCACCAAAAAATAAGATGTTGGTATTAATGACTTTTAAAGTTGTTTTTGGTAGGACATGATTTGTTCCAATTCTCAAGAATGCATGACTTTTATATAAGTTCTATTAAGGCTGTGTGATACTATAAAAAATATATCACCATTATTTTGAAGTATACTCTGTTGAATATACTGGCTTTGGTGTGAATCTGCAGGGAAATGCAGGATTCTCCTCTCGACATTGAATAAGTCTCTAAAGGAAGATGGCTCTGTTTGTTTTTGTCTCTAAAGCATAAGACTGAGGCACTGAAGAGGACTAACCACTGATGATCAGTCACACACCACAGTGAGAGTGAGAGGAGGAGGAGGAGGAGGAGGAGGAGGAGGAGGGGAGTGCGGTGAATTAGAGCCGAGCTGCTGAGCTTTCAGTTTCAGCAGAAATCTGCTCCTCTCAGCAGCAGGGCGGGAAATGACACTTGAGGGCTGAAATATTATTCTTCATCCTCATAAGAATCGCCTCTCTGCAGAGAACAGGAGGAAAAAATCAATGTGGCATGAATCTGAAGCTATGAATTATCATTGTGGATGGATGAGAGGGGATGAATATGAGCCTCAGGGCTCTTCTGTGTGCTGCTGTGTTATCAATACCAGCAGTCTGCAGAGGGGACGAGTGCAGGGGAACACAGTATTTGGATTAAAGGAAAGGATTCTGAGGCAGAGCTGCTATTAAACAGTCTGGGCCATTTGTTCTTGTCACACAGATTCAGTGTAACACAGATAAATGCAGTACGATGCAGATTCACAAAGTATCTGAGGAGTTTTGTGAGAGAAACTGTTTGTAAATATACTTTTTTTTTAAATCATTTCTTATCAATGCATGTCTGATTGTCTGTCCAATAAAATTCATCTGCAAATGCCATTGTATGAATCCTGAGTTCAGTTCAAACTTCAGCAAAGTTTAGTTCAGGATTGTTCTTTCAAAATAAAAGAATGTGTGGTTTTAGATTAAACCTGGCTTTGGTATGTTCTGTAAATTCAGTAAAAAATAAATAGAAAAATCAAATGACTTGTTAATATGCTACTTGACATCAATCTAATGTGTATTTCCACAGCATTATTCTACCAGTCAATGCCCATAGTACTGTTTTTAACAGCAGTACTCTTCTCCCTCAGAGGAACTCACTTGGATTGATTTGAATTTGTTTCAAAATAAAAGACCTTCAGGGAAATTAAGGAGATTTGGACTCAGATGGAGCAGAGTGTTGAGCAGCAGCAAAGTAACAAGAGGCAGGCTTATTAGAATATTAAAATCAAAGACCAGACCAAAGGAGGAATAAAGGACCATCTCTGCTTCTCTGTTCAGCTCAGCTATGAAACATCAGGTAGAGCTTTTCTGTCTTACATGATTTCTTTACAAAGTTGAATGTGCACTCAGTGATTGTCTCTCATTTGAAGATTTTCAACAATGCAGCCTTGATTGAACCACACATTGTAATACTGAGAACTTTTTTCTCTTATCAATATTCATCATAAAGAGGCAAAGATGTTTAAAATTGACATAAATAAATCAGCTCTGAATCACGGCATGTTTGAACATCTACAGGTCCACAGTGACTGAGTCAAATCGCTCATGAGGACAGGTCCATGGGGTCAAAAGCTCCAGACGAGCTGCTAAATGGACCTCAAAGTGAAATGTGTGATCAGCTGTTGTTTCTGAGGTCAAGACTGAACTGTTGACCCACTGAGCTGTCTAACTGATGTTTGATGCATTGAAGCAAGTTCCACTGTTCTACATTTATGTAGAGCAAAACTCAAACATGTAAAACATGAACTAATTAGTCTTATTCCTTCTTCATCCTTATGTGCTGGGAATCATTAATTCTGACCACAGAATAACATCAAATGGATTTATCATCTCACTATAAATCCAGTAAAAGTCTATATTCAATAAAGTTGAATTGTGACCCAGCCTCACTAAAATGTAACTGGTACTGCTGTGCTCATGGGTGATGCTTTATTTTTCTGTTCTGTCATTTTCTGTGATATTTCCCAGCACTTTTACAGCAAAAACCAGTGTCATTTGATTCTAATTATGGGAAAACAGATGCAGTGATCAATTGGTACTCTTCTAATTCTAATTAATTTAAATTAGGCGTGAAAATTTGTGAAATTTGTTAACAAGCAAGCATATCTACAGAGCTCCCAAAGTCCTGACAGATGTGACAGATAAAACATAATCTTTCAGGACTTTGGGGGGTCTGAACGTACAGACAAATCAATATATGTTGAGAATGAGTTTGCAACAATAAACTGATATTTACTTGGGTTTTAATTCTGAATGCACCAATCTGATACTTTGGTATCGGTACCATAATGTCCAAAATCACTGGAATTGATATCAGCAAAAAATCTGATATGATCATGATCATGTTCAACTAAACTTTGAGTGACACACCCTGAAGACACAGATAGCAGCATGTCACATGAACAGCAGCTAGAAGCTGAGTGAGACCTGTCAACAGCCTGTCATCCTATCAGCCGTGTGGAGTTATTTTAAAATCAAGGAATAAAACAGCAAATTACGCAACACTATAAATTTCATTTTGAATCTTTGTATGGTGCTAATCAATCAAAATGCTACTAAAGTGGAGTGGATGATTTGTTTTACAGTTTGAGCACGATGAGTTTAGATTGCTTGGTTAAGCAAAGTACATCCACACAAATGCATTATTGACAGCTCAGCTGTTTTAAAGATGGAAAAAGACCCTATCAGACTGTCATCAGTCTCAGGAGACACTGAAGGTTGCAGTATCAGACATGAAAAAGTGGTAAAGTGGAGCCACCTCTTGTTTAAATGAAGCTTATCTTTCAAGGATGTTCCTGTAATTACAGCCTGTAATTAGTATAAAATGACTGAAAAGAAATGATGATTTAATTATCAGAAAATGACAGAGTCTAAAATACAGCATCCCAGTCATGTAAATAAAGTGCACGTTAAAATCTTTTTAGTCCTGATCCTGTTGTGCTGCAGTGATCACTGCACTGTCATGATTGTCACATTAAATGATGACTGGAGAGTCTTCTATTTAAAAAAATGATGAATTCTTCATGTTTAACAGCAGGATTTAAAACATCTGCTTTGGGATACACTTCATTTGATTGAAGAGGAAGAGATCAGAGATTTAAGGCACTAAAACCACTGAGTCTCAGTGGACTGTGAGACAAGTCTGTCTCCACAAATTGATCTCTGCTGACTGACATGTCATTGATTGATGGTGTCTGGAGGTCTGTGGCCTCGGTGGACACACAGACCTCAGCACACAGTGTGGACAGTGAGAAACGGCTGCCTCGTACAGGGGTTACTAACTGTTACTAACAAACACCAATGTCATGTCTCATGTTGGTTTGTTAGCTTGACTGATAGCAAATATCTGGACATACAAATCACACATTAGCTTAAAAGTTCCACAAGTTGTTCAGTCTGACAGCCTGAAACTCAGGTGCGACCTGGATCACAAGGTTAGCATCAGTAATACGTGAAAGAAATGGCACTTATTATTGCTGGTGTTAAAGCTAAGGTTTGCTACAGTTGAGGAGATTTGACTTGAAGCACCATGTGACACATGACCTCTGATGGACAGCTTTTCATCGTTTGATCCTCCTCGGCTCTCCATCTCATCTCTGAACAGAGGAAGCTGAACAGAGGATATTCTTGGCACGTTTGTCGATTAAAGTCCTCCTGATTCAAACTTCAGCTGGCGTCTCTGGGAGGAGGTTATTACCTTTGTTTACCTGGGACACATGCAGGTAGATCAGACCCGAGAACCCGGCTGGAATCATCTGTGATTCTGTCTGAGCACGAAGGCAGGGACAAGTGTCCAGAGGCTGAACCATCAGCAGACACGCATTTTATATCCAAACAGAGAGTTCAGGAACAGTCTGGGTCCTGTTTGCTGGCCAGTCGTCTGGTTCAAGAAGGTTAGAGCTTCACATGTTCCAGGTCCTCAGCAGAAGAAGATGTCTCCATCATTCTGAGGATCCGACATCACTTTGCTTTCTAAAGAGACATTAAGACACAACTTAGTTATTGTTGAAATTGCACTTTTTAAACAGTTTTGTATTAATTTAACAGATTTTTACATGTTTAAGTCAATAACTGATGCATCTTATTTGACATGCATCAGTTGATGCTCCTATTGCGCCCTGCAGGCTTCAGATTTGAAATGAAATCACAGAACCAGCAGTATTTTGGGAAAAAGTTGCTTTTTAATGCATCTGTTTAATGTCCAGCATTATCATTATTGATTGTTTATTTCTGTAATAAAATATTGTCCTACCTTCAGTCTATATAATGACTAAGAGGTGCACAATATTCATGACTGTTTGTATTAAGCAGCAAAGATGTAAGGAAGGAGACAGGGCTGTGAAAACTCAAGAAAATAACGTCCCTTTTCTTGTTATTCATGTTATGTAAAACACATTTATTGTCTTTGGACTTCAAGCTGCATATTACTATCATTAATATTATTATTGTTATTATTATTAAAAGCCTTATTTAACATTAAGGGGGTGGAGCATAGAGCACAGGAGGGGATTAAAACCGTTTCAACCATTTTAAAGGGCAGCTGTCATATATAGCAAATTCTACACTCTACTACAAAATTTGTCTCAAATAACAACTTTGATTCTTGATTTTTGATTAGAAAAATATGTCATCGTTCAGTTGATTAATAACTTTTTTTTTCCATGTTCATGTTGCCAAACAGACTTAATATTTAACTGAAGAAGCACAGAGATTGTTGCCTTAACACACAGACAGAAACAAGAGACAGACTGTGGTCGTGGTACCTGTCGGTGTCTGCTCCCCTCCTTTCCCCTTCTTCTTCTTCTTGTCTTTCTTCTCTTTGGGTTTGGCCAGCTGGAGCAGTCTGGTGGGGAGCTGCGACTCCTTCTCTGCTCCCTGAGGCTTAGATGTGGAGGAGGAGGAAGAAGAGGAGGAGGAGGAGGAGGAGAAGGGGTTAAAGTTTTTGCCCATCCTCTTGGATCCGATGCGGAGGAAAGGTTCTTTGGTCGGGGCGGAGGATGAGAGCTCCACCTGCAGAACATCCAGAAAAGTGAGAGTTCATGTATTTGTCATATGATTTGTAGTTGTATTGTTACAAACACACTGGTCAGTGAAGAAGTTTCTACTTTTCTTTTTCTTTCTTTCTATTTTTTTTTTTTTTTTTTTACCTCTTTTGGTTCCGTGTCTTGTTTGGAATCCATATCTAGAGACCCGGAGCTGTGGAACCTTATGGACTCTTCAGAGGTGGTGGAGGGCGTCCGTTGATACCTCTGAAGCTGCTCCGACTGTAGATAAAAATGCATAGAGACATTAAGTCACAGTATATGAAGCCACAAAAACCTGCAGCCAGTGTTTCATCTTTAACCCAGCAGTCACACCGTGGAAGGAAGTGCTGGTTGAGGTTCTACATGATGTCATGGAGGAACAGTTCTGGGTCCAGGACATGGTCATTATATGCTGTGTGCATTGGAACATTGTTTCCCAAACATTCTTCCTGGGGATCCACTTTCGAATCTGGACATATGTCTGTGCACTCCAAACAACTAATTGATTAGTGGAAAAATTATTCCCAGATTGATTACTTGTTAAAAAATAGGTATGTAAAAACAGGCAAGATAGCAAAAGAGAGAAACTTAAATTCAGAAGGTATATGTTTGCATTTCTCTTTAAAAAGGGAAACTAGGTGTGAGAATATTTAATTTCTTGACACTTTGTCAGTTTATTTTGTTTATTATACGTAGGAGGGAGGAGAGAGTGGAGGGAAAAGAGATTATCACCAATCACCGCTGGATGGGCTGAGAATGGTTGGTTGGAAAATATTAACAACCCTTTAACCAACCCTAGTATGAATTCTTGAGTTATGGCCAAAAACGTATTTTGTGAGATGCAGCTGAGTGACGGCAAAGCCAGACAAACTAATCACACAGTATCTGGATTGTTGCCTTGGCAACAGGGAACACAGTTACCGGCAGGCTGCAGCTGTCATTCTTGAGAACAAGAATAGGCACAAGTCTGAAACCATCTGCAGCAGACATGGAGTTTTGGCTGGTGCAAAGAAAAAAGGCAGACAACTTGATTCAGTTTGATTGACTGATAGTAAGATCCACTCGTCTGGACAGTGTTACTATCAACGCTCAGCTCCCATGAGTCTGTCCTGCTGTGTGCTTCTTAAATGGGTTAAAATGTGAACAGTTTCTGTGTTTCAAACCAAAATGCACATCATCATTTTTGTCATCATATTTACAACTTAAAATCTGACAATCAGTCAACACTGGTAGGTTCATGGATACTTAAAGTTTGTTTTCTCTCCCAAATTAGTTTAACGGATGTTTTTTCCAACCTGCATGATTACAAAACTGTCTTTATTACAAAATAAGATCCAGGCTGACAAAAAAAGAATGATCATTTATCCATTATTTTTAGAATCTCAGTCATATTTTGGCATTATCTACATCCAAACACAGACACATACCTAAATTAAGTATACCAAAGAGGAATGTTGCTATTTTGAAACAAGCGTCATGCTTGTTTCAAGATAACAACATTCCTGTTGTGATTTATACCAGTTAATGTCAGAATATGACAATTTACATTCACCAACTGGGGACGGAGGGCTCGAAGTGACAGGGTGTGTAATTAGTGCCAGTTTATCTTCTATATATATATAAAGTCCACTGTTCACCCACACAGCTGGTTTTAAAGTTACAGCTTTAAAGGGACAGTTCGGATTACTTGAAGTGTGGTTGAATGAGGTACTCATCCACAGTCAAGGTGACACACACCCAGTTTGGAGAAGCAGCAGGAGAACCGGTGTAGGAAGTTAACCAAAGGGCCTCATGCAAGAACCACCCATACAAACAGATTTGTTCTTTAGTGGTGTGCATGACTTTTTAAATTTTTTTTAATATTTTGAATTTTCTTTCAGATACAAACAATCTACGAGGTTCAGACCTGTCATAGAGTCATATGCAGTCAGTCTGATGGTATCACAACTTAAGTATTTCACTAATGACTGTATATTTAATTAGTCTGTCGACATTATACTGTTTGGCTGCTTTTCATATTATGATATAATCTTAAATTTACATATAAAGCCTCTAAACATTAATTTATTGACACATTATTACCTGCTGTCAGGTGTATTGACTGTATATCTTGACATGCAGGTTTATGTCTCTGTCCACAGGAACACCCTTGCTTATTCTGTCCTTTGTCTTTGTGATGAAAACTTCCCTTGCTGTGGTGTGGTGTATTTTTTCTTTGAAGCCATTTTCATATTGAGACATATCTGCTTTTTTTCAGTGACAGTCCAACACATCAACAGCACTCGCTTTTCTTCCCGTTTTCTTTGCTTTAGCAGGTCTTTTAATTCCACTGCTGATGCTGTTAAAGAGACAGATTTCCCTTTATAGATCTCTGAAAGCAGAGCATCATTAATTTTCATGAATGAACACTTCCTGACATATGGGACAGGAAGCACAGCCTTATATGGTATTACTGGGTCGTTAATTATGCAAATTTACAAGTCACATGCACGTGCACTCAGATACACACAAGTGAAACATTTACCCTGTTATCTGAAGTTATGAACATTTGCTGAATCTGACGTGACACATGCGTACTAGCCCTTTGTTTGAGAAATTTAAGGTCAGAATATGAAAATGAGGCCCAGTGTTCTGCTGTGGACAGGGTCAGCAGTAACACGGATGTTAGACACCTAAAAAATCTTTATCAGGTTAAGTGTAGAACTGCAACAAGATGTGCGCAGCAAAAATACACTGTAAAAGTGATCTGTTGACAGTCACATCAACATTCTATCAGTGACAGGACACCTCTCACTACATTTTCATTGTCTACACCTGTGCAGTATGTCACAGACAGTGTAAAATGACTACTTTTGCCAAAGGACTCTCGTTGCTTGGAGAGAGCCATGTTTGCTTATATTACAGCTATTTCCTGCCTTATAGGGCTGTCTGATGAAGGTAAAGTGATGAAAATACTGCTTTCTACTGTAAGTAAACACTGACTATGGATCAATCTCACATTCAAACACAGTTTGGCTCTTTGGACTCTATTGTGTTTGGTGAGCTCAGCCAGTCGTGAGTAAAGTTCCACACAATGTCGACCTGTGTGGGTGGAGCAGAGGAGAGACGCTGCACCTCTGCCTGCACGACACAAATACACAAAGATGGCTTCAATGTTTTGAACTACACAAAGCTTCATCAGCATCACAGTTGGACTCTGACCTCGTCTCTCTTCATGGCCTCCAGTCTCTCAGTGTCTCTCCTCAGAGCCTCCTTGTCTCTCTCCAGCCTCCTCTGTGCCTCCCTCAGCCTCTCCAGCTCTCTCTGGTACTCCTCTTTCTTCTTCTGCAGTGTATCTCTCTCCTCCGTCACCTCCTGATGCCTCCTCTTGGTCTCCTCCTCCTCCAGCCTCAGCCTCTCCTCCCGCTCTGCCAGACCTTTCTCCTTCACCTCCCATGCCTTCTCCCTTCTCCTCTTTTCTTCCTGGTGTGCAGCCTGCTGTTTCTGAAAAATAAGCCACAGAGGTATCAGACTGTGCATTTGCATGTGTGTGTGTGAATGAAAACAATATCTCAAATTCTCAACAAAGTTTTTACGCTTTACTGAGGTGGAATAGTTGGTATCTCAGTAAGAGCAAAATGCTACAAAGTGCAATGGAGCTGGACTTAGTGAATAAATAATGTGTACATGTACATGTGACTTAAACACTGAAGCACTGCTCCACTAAAGAGACGAAAAACAGCAGCAGACTAAAACATCAGATCTATGAGGAATGGAGGCCACCAGTGAGATCAAACAAAGGATCCTTATAGTCATTATAATGAGAACCTTTCTGATCATTACTTGGCATCTAAGTCTTTACTTTGAGATAGGATACCTAATCATTCATTTAAGATAATAACTCATTATTTTGAGATGCACTAAATTAATATGTTACACCCTCTTCTTCTGCAGTGGTATAATCTCACCTGTCTGGCGCCACCTACTGCTTATCTCCTAATAATCACATCATGGCAGTGGATAGACACCAGCGTTCATTTGCATTTTCTTTTGCTGAATTTAAAAAAAATGGTGATAACATTTAGATGAATCCGAGCTGCTGAAGAGGAAGCAGCACTGAAAACCAACCTGCAGGCTGGCGGCCTCCTGTCGCTGCCTCTCCAGACTCCTGTGTTTCTCCTGCTCGATGAGCGAGGAGGGGCGGGAGGAGGACGAGGAGGAGAGCGAGGAAGACGACGAGTGTCTGGAGGAGTTGGCGGTGAGCCGATCGCTCAGGGCCTGCCGCTGGTCCTCGATGAACGAGTCCTGCTGGACCACCACAGCCTGGAGGCCAGAGAAGATGTTTGGGATTAATCAGAGGGAAAGTGAAGCGTAAACACGGCCATGTTTTTACTGACTGTAGAGGACGTGCAGGTGTGTTTCTGTACCTGCAGTGAGATCAGCAGGTTGTGAAGATGTGTCACACTGTGCTGGACCTGCTGGAGAAACACGGAATTAAATTACAACAAGGTTTCAATAATGATGGTCTGACATTTAGCATGGGCAGGTTTGTCAACCTACACCAGGGGTCTGCAACGTTTACAATCAAAAGAAAAAGAAAAAAGAAATCTGTCTGGAACCACAACTCTTAAATTCTCTCTTTTCCCTGAAGACTTTTATTTTTCTTTGGCATCCATAGCGACCTTATGGAGACTCAAGACAACTGAGCCAGAGACGCAGACTATGACACACATTTTAGTGGACAAAATATATAATTTTTTTATTTGGTGTATAGGCCACATATTTTTACAGTTGGCAAATGTAGGAATCGCGTTACAGTGTAAAAAAAAACAGCTGAGATGACTCAAAATTTCAAGGAAACATACTGCAATAGATTCGAGTTCTGAGCCAAACAAACTTATGTTTTGCTCTTGCACTGTTAAAAAGAAAATGTTGAGAAAACGCAAAATATCAAGGCAATGTGATGCGACAGATTGTTTTGTTTTCTCAGTTTTTGTCTCCTGTTGTTGACTTTATTCAGGTTTACAAATTTAGAGAAGAGTTCTGCCAACTTGGATCACCTTGTTCACCTTAATGATATTCTTGAGACCAACAATGAAACTTTTGTTCCAATGCCATATATTTCTACCATTAACAAAGACAGATATTCTTGTTGAATAAACTTACAATTCTAAGTTCAGTGAAATAAAAATTTTCCCACATGCTGTGACCCAGAAACTGTAGATTTGCATCCACAGGGTTTCCCACAAGAAAAATAAGGATGCTGTAATTCCAAGTTAAATATCCTTGTCATACTGACTATCTTGTAAGAACAAGACAGATGTAATTCGTTGTCCAGACATGTTTTTGTTAGTTGTGAGTGACAAAGCCTTATTATATATATATATATATATATATATGTTTTGAAATAATGAATAAGTTTTGCCAACCTATAATCTTTAGTTGAGATAATTTACTTTTCTTCTTCAGATGAACTTGAATCTTTGAGTTTTAGAAACTCAAAAAATGTGTATTTAAAAATTTTAACCATCGTTCACTTTCACTTGAATCACTTCAATTTTTTAAATACATTCTAAGGGGTTTCTAAAACTCAGAGATTCAATTCAATTATTCAATTATCTCAACAAAATATCAGTAGTAGTTGATAAAACATTTCAAAGCTCTGAGTTTGACTTGAGCTCAAAACTCAAAACTAACTGCAGTATGTTGCCTTGAAATGTTGAGTTGTCTGACCTTTTTCACAAATAATAAATTAAAATGTTAAAGAAATCACTCTCATTTATTTCCATATTTTTTTCCAAAGTCACAGTGAGTCACTGGAGAGGGGCTAAAGGGTTGCATGCAGCTCCAGAGCTGAAAGTTGCAGACCCTCGATCAAAACTAATATATTTTCACAAAATTATTATTATTATAATTATTTTTCTTTAATTTCCATTATTTGTATCATGGGCAGCATAAAGACACTACAACTAGCATTTGGTTGTACAGCCCTGTGTTGCAGAATGATGAATAAATGATTCTTGTAACTTGTAGGTGTATGGTTTTATGAATTGTTTAAGAACATACAAATGATGCCAGGAGTACAACTGTTTCTGAGTGTAGCACGACATTAACACTGCAGTGAGTGTTACTAACAGGCCAAAGGGTGGGGCAGGGCTGAAATAAGAAGCCCACACACACTTACCTCATTGCTTCTCTTCAGCAGCATCTGTAGGCTGGCAGTGGCTCCCTGAGGCACACACACACACACACACACACACACACACACAGACACACACACACACATACACATTAATATTTACAGCACATTCAACATCCACACAGCCATACTGTTATATAATGCTGGCAGGGAGTCTGTAAAGATTATGAACAGCAGTGAGATATTGATTTTGCTTGGCTGAAGCTGAGGTGTGGAGAGCGGAGTGGAAAATGATACAACACTGTTGTGACACTGTGTCTTCTTTGTCTGCTGCTCTGTCTGCGACACACATTTTCTTTGCTTCTACTGTAGCAGCTTCTGAGCTCACCGTTATACTCTCCAGATGGTGTTCTATGTCATGTTAGCTATTATGCTACTGCTGGCTTACTTTGTACTCTACTTTTTATACTATACACAGCATCACTGAAGGGCTTTTCACACTGCATTAGCTTGAGCTGTCACAATATCAGATTTTCACTCCACGATTATCATGACAAAAAGAATTCATGCAATATCTACTAAAATATGAACAAAAACAGCATTTTTCCACATACAAGTGCAACATTTTGCTCCTTTAATGTCATCATCTTCGGCTGGCCTGTAATGTTAGCTCATTGAGCTAGCTGGCGCTGTGATATGATTCGTGGGTGCAGTTTGGTAGAAAGAAAATAGTTCCTACATCAAACTGCTTACAAAAAAGTGTGTGTATCATCTTGATTAACTGGGTCATGATTTCTGGAAAGAAATTAAGTTTTTCAAATGTATTTTGTATTTTTTTGGCTCTGAACATCACAAGCCGAACGCCATTAAGTCCCATTATATTGGAGAGAAGGCTGACACCTACAAAACTCTTAATATCTTAATTAAACAGTGATTAATAACAGAAGTGAAAATCATTATGTAGAGGGGTCACTGTGAGTGTGAGTTTCACAGTTATGAACTGCAGGCAGCAACCAGCAGCTTTGAAACATTGTTGCTTTGTTTATCAGGTACACTCAGTGACACAGAGATTCATTTTTCAAGAGATCTGGGAACAAAATGCATTCATAAATAATGCACCGTGGAGACACATATATAGACAGCACACACACACACACACACACACACACACACACACACACACACACACACACACACACACACACACCTTCTTCAACACGCTGTCTGACTCAGTCCTGCGGAGGTCCAGTGATTCATCCCCCTCTTCCTTCTCTCCATCTGAAGACAGAGAAGAAAAGAGGAGTGGAGGGATTGAAGCAGGTTTTGTCACAGCAGGTGGTCACCAGCCAACACGTGGGACAAACCTGCTGCCATGCTGTCAGCATAAAATCAGTCCTCAGAGGAAACACCGGCCATGACTCAAAACTGAGCAGCAAAATGAAATAACATCCACAAAAGTGCTGGGAAGTTTGTTTAACTGTGTGTTTATAACCTCCATGATTGGGTGTCTTACTCTTGCTGCTGTTCATCTGATGACTGTCAAAGCCTCCGAAAGTCTCGGCCCTCCTGGGCAGACACACCGGTCCCACACTGCCCCCTGTCAGTCCGGCTGGAACACTGCAGCCGGCTCCACCGACCCCACTGTTGACTAAAGTGTGCAGCGTCTCCACTGCAGAGAGAGGAGGAAGAATATTAAGACACAAACTTTTCATTTCAAGGACACACAGTATGAAAGAACCATCTGCTCACCTTCTCTCAGGGCATCTCTTATGATTGGCTCCCCCTTTGTGACATCATCAGGTGTGGCCCTGAATAACATCCGCTCCCTGACTGATGGGTTTATATCATCAGGGGCGTGGTTACAGTCGCCCAGGTCTCTGAAGATGTGGACCTTCTCCTCCAATAAGGAGATGATCTGCTCATCTTTCCTTCTGAGAAGTTCTAGAACAGAAAACAAGTTCATGTATGAATGATCATTCATACACACAGAGCAGAATATAACATAATAACTCTAACTCGGTCACTCACCTCGGACCTCCTTTGCTCTGTTCTCCTGCTGCCTCCTGTCTTCTTCTGTCTCACTGGGAACTCCCTCGTCCTCGTCCTTCTCCCTGTAAACACACAGTGTGATGTTCAATTATCATCCAACAAGCTTTGTTCTCCATCCAAACAAATTTAAGTAACAAAACAGCACTGTTAAATTGTTCTGATGGAGGTGGGAGAATCTGACACTTGAACATCTTGGAAAATTTGCCAGAACTGTAATGATGGGCAGATGAAGTCCTCTGAAAGCGTTAAGGCTTTTTTTAAATTATCATGGGCAAAATAGGGTACAGCATGCATGGCAGAGTGAAGGAAAATGTATAGTGTGTAATATTATAATGATTCTATTATGATAATGTAATTATCATTATCATCATTATATAGAATATAATATAACACAACATACAGTAATGTGATGCAATAAGTAAGGGATACTGTACAGTGGGCAGGTCTTTATTGTGAAATAAAGCCTAATGGGGTTTATCCCACTTATTACAAGGTTACTTACCACAAAAGAAAAAAAACCCCACAAAATATTAATTTTAAAATGATTTTATGGTTTTACTTTGTAATAGTGACTTTCTCGCTGTACATAATCCTGTTTTTTACATAGTTATGTACCAAAAAAATTAATTATTTAAGACAAAATATTATTTCTAAAAAGATTTTAGTGATTTATCATTGGTATTATTATTCCATGGCAGTGATCTGTTCTTCCTAAAAGTCTTCTACAGAAATAACAGACCTTAGAAAACTAATTGACAAATCAGAATTGAGTATTTAACCAAGTATAATAATAATAATATAATACAAATAATATAATAAATTATAATAATAACCATTAGAATTGCATTTATACAGCAATCAGGGGTGGCTGGAGAATGAGGTAAGTGAGAATGATCTCTTGTAATTTGTGTAATTTAAGTGAAATGACTAACAATCTTTTTCTGCTTCACTCTGCAGCACACAGAGAATCACAGCTGAGCTCAATGACACAAGGCACGCATCACCAGCATCCAGCCTGACTGAGCCAAAGTAATCTGTAAGTCGGCTTCTTAAAAACAACCATCACCATGACACAAGCAAGAGGAACAGGATATTGGACTTGATTAGAAGTGAGAAAGGTTTATGCTTACTAGTGGCTTTACATAAATAAACTCTAAGGCACCTATAATCTTACTATCTAATGACTTTGCCTTGTCTCTCTTGGTGATGACTCTTTCATAGTTGACACAGAGTTGTCACAAGCTTCTAGGAAGTGTAGTGGCACAATCATAACAATAATGGTAGATACACAATACTGCCCCCCCTGCCAGCCTGGGCTCCAGCAGTGCAACTGAGAGCCCAAGTGGGAGACAGGCGGACTAGGTCAGAGATTCCCCCACCTTTCTTTTCAAGGCTTTCCTCCTATTTGTGCCAAAAAAAGATTCAAAGCTCGGGGCTTCAGACCCTCAAACAGTGACATCTGGTGGTTTGCTCAAGTTATGGCAGCCCTTCAAAACTGGGGCCAAAGCAAGAATAGTTTTAATGTGGGCTGTAGAAGTCCAAAAGCCTGTGAGTTATTAAATCTGTTTTAATCAGAAGTGCTGCATTGAAGGTATAGTTCACCCAAAAATGAAAATTCAGTCTACTCAACCGCATGCCGATTGAGGGTTGGGTTTATTTTGTTAGTCCACAAAATGCTGCTGGAGTTTCACAGGTAAACAGTGTTGCAGAATCTCCCAAACAATGGAAGTGAATGGTGACCAGTTTTCAAACAGAAAAAAAACAACTGAAAAAACTCCAGATGCCTCCATATTGCTTGTCTGGTGTAATCCAAGTCTCTGCCATGCTAAGCTATATACACCTGGGTGTAAACAACTGCATATAAAAAGATATATTCACTCATTATCATGTCCCAAAGAACAGTGATGAACATGTAGTCACACTGTGAAGATCTTCATTCTAAGAGAACAGTGTTTGGAGAATTTCTCCCTAAATTTACACAGAACACAATCCACTAAACAGAACTCATGTGTCATCTGGTTCCTCCACAAACAGAGCTCTGATGTAGTTTGTTACAGTCTGAATGACAACATGTTTTTATGTGTGTGTCCTCACATGCAGTGCATGGCGTCCTGAATAATGGCTCTCCATGTGTTTCGCTCCTCCTTGCTGCTGGCCAACACCTCCACCATCTCTGGTCTCTCTATACCAGCTGTGATCAGGAAGAGACCTGCAGGAGACACAAGACGAGTCAGTGTTTGACATCACCTCACAGACACAGGTCTGTTTGTCTGCCAGAAAACGCTGCATGACGACGATGTGTTCAAAGCTTAAGAATAAAATTCATAAAACAGAGGAAAGAATAGAAGACTGACCTCGCTCCTCATTGGCTACTTCTCTGACAATCAGATTCTGTAAAGAGATGACTGTGGAGCGCTGGTCCTGAGGACAGACAGTTACAAATCAAGGTCTTCATGAGAATACAGAACATATGGATGCACTGAACATTAAATTTTAAGATACAATTTGCTCCTTACCAATGAAGCAAAGACATATTTCTGGTCTTTTTCTTGAAGAAAGACCAACACGTCAGACAGGAGCATGGCGTGGACATCTGTAACACCAACAGACAAAGGTGAGATCAACATCGTGGATTATTAGTATCACACATCATGAATGCGTTTAAAGACACACGAGGAGTGGAAACACGTTGAACCTTTGAGTCGCCCAGCGGAGTTCTTCAGCTGCAGCGCTCCATCATGCAGCAGCTTCCTTCCTCTGATCAGGTCCTCTTTAGCAAACATCTGACCGCTCTTCATCCTCATGATGGACTTACTGTCAGTCCGACTGGAGATCACAGAAAACATGTTGACCTGTCAGTCACGGATCTCTTGCCCATACTGTGTTAGTGCATTAGTAAAACTTTGAGCTGATCCTCCTGCTTCACTCTGGACACTCCTGTTCTTCTTGTACCTAAATATGAAACACTCAATCTTCACATCCTGCATGATTTGGTAAAAAAGTCATACTGTGATTCTTTTGACTGAAATTGCAATATACGATGCAATTAACGGAAATGATCAGTTTTGCTTTACAATTTTCATGTTCACTGAAAAAAAAACTATTAAAATTGTGAGGATGTGATATTTATTGAGGTTTGAATCAAACAAACATGTTTTCTTTCATCTGGAGAACAACGTTTTTAGGCCAGGTCATCTCTGCTGCACTACAGTACCTCATTACAATGATATTTTCTCACGTTTTCCCTTTTCCTTGCAATTTGGTTCTGGCTCTGTGATTTGGATGTTGCGATTAATTGTCCAGACATAAAATTAACTAATTTTTTAAATCTGATTAAAGTTGACTGAATGCTTGTTTAGGAATATGACACTGCTGACAGGAGGAAATAAAATGAAATTAAGAAGTGCTACATGAATTTTGACCTCAAAATCCAAGTCACATTTTAGATTTGTAACACTGCTGACTGTATGACTGAAAGCCAGTGGCTGTTCTGGAGCTTTTGGATATTCATCAGCTATCACTGGACTTAAAGGACCAGTGTGTAATAATTACAGGAATTTATGTACATAAATGAGATATAGAATACATACAGAAAACATAAATGAGATGCCACTGGAAATCACACACTTCTCCTTTAATGTGGTGAGATTGTTTTCTCAAAGAACTCGACGGCCTTTGAACCTCAGCTTTGGTAATATATTTTAGACTCTTCAAACTGCTCACAACTTTTAGAATGGAAGGCAGCCTCTGATAAATTCATTTGCTGCTGTTATCTGCCCCGTCTCAAGGTCCGATTCACAAAGATATTGCCGTTGCTTCTGTTAAGTGATCATCTGCTATTTTGCATAGTTGTCCCACTAACATTTGTTCTTAAAGTGTGCTGAGACAGCAGATCACATGGTTAAGCAACATTTGAGTCAAAAAAGTTAAAAATTTGTGTGTCTTTTTGTCTCATTTGTGCAGGTTTAGCATTTGCAAAAGCTACACAATCCTTCTGTGGATTTGGCCCTCAGTGGGATTTTCAAATTCTCAAAGGACCACCTGAACAGAAAACAGTATTTTAGTCAGTTAGTCATCAGCAGCTGATGCTAACATCTGACCCGAGCACAGCAAACACACAGTGTGTAGTTTCTAGTCAGACTGGTGTACCTGTAGACCTCCTTCAGTCTCTGTTTCTTCTCCTGCTCATTGACTTTACTGTCCACAGCCGTGATCAGCTCCTTCACACAGCGCAGCGCTTCACACACACAGCTGTGGTCTTCATCAGAGTCTGTCAGAGAAGGAAGGGTAACAAATGAAACATATCCGTTCCACCACCGTTTAGTCCATTTACCAAATTTCCTAAAATAATGACCATTTATTTACCTCAACTACAGAAGGCACCAGGCCTTTATATGAAGCAGGCCTTTATTTTCAATTCTAAAATTCAAAACTTGGTTTTTATTTGCTTATTTGCCCTGTTAAAGTCAATGCATTATGCTGTTAATACAAACTCAATACTTCCTGTATCTGTTTCATATTAAAAGCCGTAACTCTTTCACTTTCTAACAAGGCTTTTATTATGAAACATTTGTGGGAAAGTGTTGCTGACAACTCACTGACTTGCAAGATTTAGCTTTATCATATTGTTGAATTTATGATATATTATGATATACTGGATTATTCAGTAGGTAGTTACATGTTTCTATTTAACACAGCAACACACTTGTAGTTTTCAGCCTCACCTTTCGTGTGCTGCAGTATCCTCTGGATCAGAACAGGATATTTAGTGATCCTCTGAGTGACCAACAAAATGCACTCTGGGATACTGAGCCTCCGCACAATACTGCTGCTCATCATCTTCTGCACAAACACAAAGATACACTTGAGAATCAAATGGCATGCAAGCAAAGGCAAAGCACTGTAACAGACCTGCCTGTTGTGTTAACCACAGAGACAGGAGCTGGTGTGAGATGAGTTCTGACCTTGATGAAAGCCTGGAAGCGTTTGTCTTTGGCGTGCAGATCTTTGTAGAGATTAACAGCTTCATTGTGGCGACTGCAGAACTTCCCATAAACCTTCTTCATACAATCAGCGCTGCAGCCTGAAAACTGAATTTGAAAACAATACTCAGAGAAGAGGAAGGCAAAATGAAACTGAATTTGTCAGTCACCTGTAAATGTTGACCTTTACTTTGGTACCATCCTCAGGAGAAACTTCTGCCTGAATACTGCCAGTGCCGTGGCCACACTACATGATTTTCAAAGTCATCAGATTGCTGTACTGTTCACACTGCACAACTTTCTGTCTTATAGTTGGGAATGTTGAAGTTGCTTTGCACAGAAAATGACATGACACAAGACAAGATGTTTCAGCAGTAGGAATCCGTCTGGTCTCCAAACTATGTTTTGTCAGAAAAACAGGTGCAAGAAGTGACATTAGATGATCAATACTGAAGCATCAATGGCTACATTTACTTGCACACTGATTTTCCACTATTATTCAGAATATGACAATATTCTGAATTAGACGCAGGTCATAAAAAGAGCACCTTTTCAAGAAGGTGACTGCACAAATAAAAGTCACCTAAATAAGAGTCCACTGGCCTACAGCTGTTCCACTTTTCCATATTCTTAGTGTGCACAGCTCCATGTGAACGGGAATATTAGTGGAATATCCATTTTCATTAGCCATGTAAACAGCTTAGCAGAAACATTGTTTTTCTGAATAAGGTGAAAAACAGGAAGATTGTGTGCATGTAAATGTGGTCAGTGTGCAGCATGTTACTGTTGTAGCTGCACAGGGTGGAGCTAGTACTTTACTAAACCATTTCTCATTTTTCGTCTTCTTTTTTTCTCCTTCCTCAGCTTGTGTCTGCTCTCATTGGCTAGAGCTCATTGTATGGCTCCCAGACAAAACCAGATATTAGACCTGCTTGATATATTTCTGACATCTGTCAGGCATCGGCGAGCTCACAGGTCACATCTTTAAACAGCTCACACAAAGCGATCAAGCACCAATTTACAAGTGCAGAGCAAACACTAACTCGCCTCTGATGTGAGGGCTTTAGTTGGGAATCTCCTGTACTTTCAGTATAAATCAGGGATAAAATCCTGCAGTGTGAACTGGGCACAAGAGATCTAAAAATAACAACATCCAGTCTAGTCCAGTCTTCTGTTGGCTACCCCACCACCCAAAATCATGCCAAAATAAATAAATGAAATAAAAAAAACAAGAAAAACTGAGACAAAGCTTTTTCCAGCTCCCAAATTATGTGACAGCCTACCCAAACATATCAAGGAGGTGGACTGGTTGAGATTTTTGAATGGCATTTAAAGCCTGTCTACAATAGTAGAAAAACTAAGTTAGCACAATGTAGTCCATGCTCAACAGGTTGTTTTTAACTGCCCTTTTATGCTGTTTTAGTTTGCTGTTAATGCATTTTAATCAACTTGTATACATGTATATGTATTGTATATGTATTGTTAATGTTTCAGTATCCAGGTCCCATAATTTCATGGCAAAGAGGTGGAAATTAAGTAAGTGGTAATTAGCCAGAACAGTTTTCATGTTGTGGGTGGTAATTACCAATTACAATTACACTGGAAATTTCTCTGAATTTACCTGCAAATTACCTCCAAATTTCATGGTAAGTATGTGTTAATTCACAAGCCTTCATGCAGGTAGGTGCACACCCACATGCAAAAATGTGATAATTAGCAAATATCATAACTGAAATTTCTTAAAAATTATCCCCAGATTTATTGAAAATGACCCCAACATTATTTAATAATTATATACCACTATTTCTAAAGAAGCACATAGTAGCTGGAAATTTCTAAAATGCTTTTAATACATACTACCTACTTGCATGAAAATACTTTAAATAATAAATAAAATAACTATCACATATTTCACTAGAAATTTGGGGGTAATTTGCAGGTAAATTTAGGGAAATTTCAAATATGTTGCTTTGTAATTACCACTTACTACATGAAAATGTTAATTGCCAAATAACACAGAATTAAAAATTAAACCTGGGGGTAATTTGGAGGCAATATTTGGGTAATTTATAAAAAAAATGTCAAATATATTATTTGATAATTACTACCTCTGCCATGTAAATATGGGACCTGGAAATTGAAGCATTACCCAGTTTTTAAAGGTTGTTTATGCTGTCAATGACCTTTAGTGCCTTAAATTTCTGATTATACCTTCAAATGTGTTTTATCTTAATTTCATTGCCTGATTTTTCTTTCTTTCTTTTTTATTGTATTTCCCATTTTTATTTATTATGTTTTGTATGAAAAGCACTATATATATATATATATATATATGTATATATATATATATATATATATATATATATATATATATATATATATATATATATATATATATATATATATATATATATAATTATTATTATTATCATCATTATTGTTATTATTGTAAGCATTGATCATTTATCAAACACTGTCCCATGGGCAGGTGGAGTCTTCTATTTGCTCACCTGGTTGACCAGGACGTCCCCGATGCTGCAGATGAGGAAGCTGTTGTTGTTTCGTCCCTCAGCTGATGAAGCTCTCTTCCTCTCCAGCAGCAGGGTGAGGAATTGTGTGTGCATGTCCACCAGGTCGTCCAAAACAGGGAAAATCTACAGAGAAATCATCAATAAAGCAGCCTTTAATAAATGGATCTTAATGACTATTTTTCTCCTTTATATTAATATATAACATATTCACATTCATACTGGAAGCAAAACTGCTCCTGAGACATTCATCACCTTGTCCAGAGTGTGCGTGTCGAGCTGCAGCTCCTTCTGCAGGCCTTTATAATACACCTCAGACATGATCTTCAGTGTCCTCACATGGTGGAACTCTGTCTGGTATAACTCTGTGGAGAGACAAAGACTCTTATCTCCTCATGCCTGGATGTGATGGGAGCATTTACATCTTAAATTGACCTTCCTCCCAACATGTTTTACCATAGATGACGTCTTGTCTCTTGATCTCATCTTTCTTCAGTGCTTTCAAGAACTTCTTATCCACTGTGGCGCTCCACGAATCAGCTTCCAGATCTTTAATGTCACACTCAAACTCTCCCATCAGCTGACTGTCCATCATCTCAGTACCTACACACACACACACACACACACACACACACACACACACACACACACACACACACCAATGAGCATTCAGAAGGGCACACGCAGGAATCTGCTTCACCATCAGAGACACAACTTTGTGTTGATCAACTTTGTCAGACACACAATCAAATACACTGTCTCCAGGGTCTCCACGTTTTCACAGCTCATGTATGTAAGTCTTTGTGTGTGTGTGTGTGTGTGTGTGTGTGTTGATGCTACCTTCATCAGTGAGTGACTCAGTTGAGGCGTTGACTTTGCTCCCTTGATGAAGTGAGTCAGTGGACTGTGACAGAAACTTCAGACCTTTCAGTGGAACATCGTCTAACCTACAAGGAATCAAACCGTCAACAAGAAAGAGTTTTGAATGAGTGTACTCTCTACTAATAACAAGAACAAGGGAAATGTCACCGCGTGAAAAAACATTTATTGTAGTGATTTAAAGGAAGTTCGTGATCTAGCAAGGTGAATGTCAACAGGACATTTATCAACATTTATTATAGAATTCCCAGGGTTGTGAGGGTTGCTTTAAAAATGTATTCTGTGACAGTCAGTAATATAATACAAGTATTGCAATATTAAATTAATGTAACTTGATTACTCTCTGTTTCCTTTGAATTACATTAATATATAATATGGTGAAATTGTCAGCCTGATATAGTGTTTTAGGGCTGCAACTAACTAATCGATCAAATGTTGCAGGTCTAGTCAAGATAATATAAGGTGATGCAGAAAAAAATTACTTGAAACAATCAATCAGTTATGAAAAAAGATGCAGATTCATTTCATAGTTGATTTATAACAGATTAATTATAGGTTTTTAGGTTTATTAGTTTGTCCAGCTGTTCCTTCCTTTGTTGCATGCAATTTATTGATTGATTGATTTAAAGACAAAAAAATGTTTCCACCCAGTGAAGCATTTTTTCTCTAGAGGCCATGATAATGAACTGGAAGCTGTGTATGGTAGTATACTGTTTATTTTAAAATTGCAATATTGGATATTTTTTATTAATTTTATTCAGTATCAAATTAATACAGTCTCAGACATTCCTCGACAATGAAGCTTCTCCATCTTTTTCCAATTAGTAACCAAAGATCAAAACAGTGTTATTTTAAGAAGACACTAACACCACTGCAAATGACTGACAACATTGCTACCTTTTTGCTAGCATGTTATGCATAAAAACCACAAAGCAGTGATATGCTGTTGCTGTGCTGTTTGCACATCTGTGAACTTGTTTTTTTTTTTTTTCTGACTCCTGTGACCAAAAATCAATACAAAGCAGCTTTAAATGAAGATTTAGTGTAGCAGAGAGAGTGGAGAGCATGAGCAGAGAGATATTACGGTTATTAAGTCATGTCATGAATGTGCCTGATTAGAAGTATATCGTGCTCAAAGACACTGTTGTGTTGTGTGTCTGGACTGTGTCTCTCACCCTGCTATGTTGCTGGTGGAGATGCTCTTTGACAGGTTGCTGTGCTGGTTGAAGATGCTGGGGTGCCTCCGTGGAAACACCACAGGAATCTGGTCATCGGGGGTGGTTGCTGTGGACCAGCGTTCCCGTGATGATGAGGACGATGTGGATGATACAGATGAGGTTGAAGATGTGGCTAGATATAAACATCAAAGTGCACATTTAAGACTGATGTGGGATTGAGATTGATAACATCATTAGCTACATAGAGTTTGTGATGTGTGCTCACTTAACCTTCAAAGAAAAACTACAAAATGTCATCAATCTTTGATGGTCGGTACATCCCAGGTTCTTTTGTTGTGATGAAGTCAGTGGAAAAGATGATTAAATAAGCGAGCAAGTTCATCAACAACAGTTTGTTGCTTTGTTCAGTGTGTGTTCTTACATTTACTCCTCATGTTCACAGCTGACCCAGGAACAGCTTCTGGCCCCAGTGACTGCTGCTGGAGACAAACACAGGACATTATCAGGTGGACATGGTCCTTTTGGTCTCTAACCAGAATGCAGTCTGGTCACTGAGAGGTTGATCAACAGTAACAAAAACATCATGTATACTCTTCCAAAAATGTAGAAAAAAGTAAATAAATGGTTCAACTGCAACAGTATCTCTAAGTTTTATGTTATTTTTTTATTCCACTGTCAAGTTAAAAGTGATAAATTCAAAGATAATTTTAAAGAAAAAGCAGAAACATTGGGCCTCATGCTCACAGATTTGAAAAAAATGTTCTTGCAGACTATTTAAGAACTTCTATGGCACTCATCAATACTGTACTGTACATATTTTCTGTTTGTTCTTCAGTAAGAACAAAATTGCCCCAGACCCCAGACCCAGGTATACAACTATTAATTCATTTAATAATTTGAAACATTGACATTTAAAGATGATCAGGTTACTGAGACTGATTCTTCAAAATCTGTGTGCTGCTCTGAAGCCTCAACTTAGAAAATGATCTGATCCACCATCATCTGTAAGAATTCTCTGCTGTCGCTTTCCTGCTCTTCCAGACAGTTTGGTGATCGGTCTATATATACATATTGCAGCAGTAACACAGACGCTCCCCGAACTTCTACAATTAACACCACATCTGATTCAGTTTAAAAACTGCTGCTCAGCAGACCAGTCATGTATGCATCACAGCTCCATCTCCACATCTGTTCCTAAAAGATAAAAATTCAGTAAAGGGATAGTTCACAGGAAAACAGTGTTGCAGAATCTCCCAAATAATGGAAGTGAATGGTGACCAATTTCCAAACAGAAAAAGCAACTGTAAGAAAATAATCATAAAATACTGCTTGTCTGGCATAATCCAAGCCTCAGCATGTCATTTACACACCGTCACACCACACACACCCAGTTCAGACAGTGTGCATGTGCATGTGAACATGGCTCCAAGCTACGGATCTACAGTGAAAAACATGGTGTAATTAACTTTTTTAGTCAACTTGGGATGTTGGGTTTTTAGGAGACTTGGATTACACCAGAAGAGCAGTATGCAAACATTTTCTGTTTCTATTCTGTTGTTTTTTAACATTTGGAAACTGGTCACCATTCACTTTCACTGTTTTGGCCATTGTGGAACTCTGTTTTCCTGTGAAACTCCAGCAGTGTTTTGTGGACAAGAAAACTAAACCCCACCTTCAATCGGCATGAGGGTGAGTAGATAATGACTGAATTTTCATTCTTGGGTGAACTATCCCTTTAAATAAACATCCTATTTGGATGTTCGTGATGCAGAGAATCTTGAATGCGGTGGCCCACTAGCCCGGAAGGTGGGGAGGTTGGTGAGGGATCATGACTCTTTCTCTTTTTTCTGTTCAGTGTCATTTCTGGACTGTGCACCCTTCATGAATCTCACATAGGATTTTTGTATTTTCCTCTTACTGCTTTAAGACCAAATTTAAGAGAAAAGTAAAAAAAAAACGCTCATGCATGAGGGTCACCATGCCTGTGGTATGTGTCACACCTACCTTTGTTTTGCTTTTTGTACAGACAGACAGACTCTCTCTGCAGCACTTATGGACATGGACGCCACAGTCTGCAAATCAGCACATGATCGTGATTAGGAACAAGCATTTTCATATATTCATCTCGTCATCATCAAATGTGAACTTCCTGAGTATTTTCAAGTCATGCATATTATCAAAAAACAATGACTGCTGCTGATCGTTCTCTTTCCTCCTGCTCTCTCTCTCTTTTTTCTCTCTCCACCAACCAAGGTCAAGGCAGCTGTCCGCCCACTCACAGCCTTGTTCCTCTCGAGGTTTCTGCCTATTAAAATGGAATTTATCCTGTCGCCACTGTTGCTAAGTGCTTGCTCATGGTGGGAATCATTGGGTCATTTGGAACTTTGCGGATAATATTAAAGAGAGCACAGACTAAACCTGCTCAACAAGAAAAGTAGAGCTGCACCATCAACTGATTAGCTTGACTTCAGCTTCTTAAATGTGAATATTTTGTGGTTTCTTTTCTCCTTTGTGACACTAAACTGTAGATCTTTGGATTGTGGACAAAACAAGACATTTGATTATGTTGTCTTGGGCTTTGGGAGAGAGTGATCAACATTTTTTACCATTTGCAGAGATTGGCTGGAACCTTAAATGGAAAGATGCCTGAGATAACTTCTGCTGACTTGACAATACATACAGCAACTGCAATGTCACATTCACTGTCTGTGAGTTATAAATACACAGCCACAATGATCTCATTTTCCATTTCCTGCACACACATATAGACAAACACACACACACACACACACACACACACACACACACACACACACACACAGTTGTGTTTCCATCACTTCAGAGGACATTACACTGACTTAAATAATCATTTTCTGGAGACTTACTCTAATTTGTGTTTTGTCACCATCAGGAAGGTGAGTTCCCACAACACTCTGCAGTCAGTATTTTCTGTGAATCTTGCACCATGTGAGATCACACTGCTATAGTTACTATGACAATGACAAAACACACTCACAACATATGAATCCTTCCTGTATCTTTATAGACCAGAGGTCGTCTGCAACCTTTATGATCAAAAGAGACATTTCTGGCAGCCACAGCAGGTTTATGGAGACTCAAGAAGACAAGCCACCGTCAAATTTAGAGTAAAGGCACCAAGCCACAGATGCAGGCTATGACACACAATTTAGTTAACAGAATATAAAAACATTTTTTTAAATGTTGGTTTATAGACTACATATTTTTACAGTTGGTAAATGTAAGACTACATTTGCTGGGACATTTAAGACGACTCAAAATTTCAAGGCAGCGTACTGAGATAGATTTCTGAGACCAACTTGAACTGTTATGTTTTGAAATAAACAGTAAAAAGTTTTGCTGACCTGTAATCTTTAGTGGAGATCATTTACTTTTGTTCTTTAGTTAAACTTGAAGCTTTGAGTTTTAGAAACTCCAAAATTAATTATTTCAATAATTTGGTCACAATGAGCTGTGGACCTGATTTGTCTTTATTTTCCCTTTATTTAACCAACATTCACTTGAATCATGTGAAGTAGAGCTGAATAAGTTTTGAGGGGTTTCTAAAACTAAAAGATTTTGTTTTCCGAAAGAAGAAAAGTAAATGATCTCAACAAAAGATTAGTAGTTGGTAAAATTTCTTTTAAACATAAGAGTTTGAGTTGGGCTCAAAACTCAAAAATCTATTCCCATACTTTGACTTGAAATTTTGAGTTGCCTCAACTTTTTTATAGACCTACAACATTGATAAATGAAAATTAAAATGTAAAAAAAAAAAACCTTCATTTCCATTTAATTCTTAATTGATTTTTCTTATTTGCACTTTCAGTGTGTGTTTCAGTGTGTGTTGGAACTTGACGCTAATCTGATACTAAACTCTAACAGAGTTATGAGCTACACCGTCTGTTCACATATATTCTACATCAGTGAAGCAGGACACCACAGTGACTCACAGGCTTCTTATCACTATATTTAAGTCGGAAATATGCAAGTCTCAAAAAACATTTGGGTCTATAAATAAAAATAAAGCTGCTGCGAGGAATTTTCATACAAATGTGACATCAAAAATAAAATGATTTCAATAAAAATCCCTTACTATTTCTTTTTAACTAGCTAACGTACTACTCTTTACAACTGAAAATGTAAACAAAGACTTTCTATCTGCAAGCAGACAAGGTGGGAGGCATTTACAAAAATGATCCAGAAATAGCTGATCTTCTCATTGATGGTCTCATTTGCTTATTTTGGTTATATAGCGAATTCCCCCCATTATTCAGGCAATGACACTCACTGACCTCAAGATAACATTGTAAGATAAAGTTTTAGCAATTATCTCAAAAGCGGCCAGACAGAGACAACATTTTTCATAATTTTAATTTTTCAAGTCATCAGCATATGATCTTGTGCTCTAAAATGTCTTTTGCAACCTGCTTGGACCCTGTTGAAACCTGCTTGCAGGTCTTCTTATTAAAAAGTTTTTATAGTATGAAGGAAAAGTCTGGTTAGCGTTTTTCTATTTTCCTTATTCTCAACAAATCCAAACCAGTGATGATCAAGGACTGAAATAATTCATTAGTGACAATGACAACAACAAAGTTGTAGTGCAGTTCTACAAAGTATGTGAGGATGGACAGATGTTAGGGCCTCGGTAACTGCTGCTGCAGGTAGTCCCACTTTAGTAATTATTAAGAATAATAATTCATATTTTCCTACAGTAGATGCAGAGAACAGAATCAGAAGGATTCATCAAGGAGCAAATGTCCCCAGGCTCTGCTTTTTTTTCCTACTGGTTTGGAATGTGTCCTTCTTACAAACTCTGAACTCCCGAATCAAACTTTATCAAAGCGTCACCATTAAACAGAGTGTCAATATGACTGTAGAGTTGATGTGTGGATTCATACTGTGAGAAAGCTGAGATGAGAGGGAAACAAGACAGATTCCTCACAGTGAAACTACTAAAGCACTAGACTACAAGAGGAAGAGGTGGCCACAGAAGAGGAGGAGGAGGAATAAAAAGAGGAAGGAAGGAGTGGGAAAAGAAAAAAAACTGTGTGTGTGAGTCTTACTGTTGCAGAGGAATGTTTCTTTATTGTGCAGAAGTTTGGTGCAGTGCTGACAGGCTGTGGAAGGAGACAGACTGACTGGGATGAAGACGTGACCGTTGGAACTCTTCTTTTCTTTCTCTTTGCCCTCTCGGTCTTTCTCTCCTTTCCTCTCCTTCTCCTTCTCCTGGAAGCAAAAGTGAGAGAAAGATCATCAATGAAGTAAATATTCTGCTCCAAAAGTTTTTTGTTGTCCAGCCACTCAAAGCGCTTTACAACACTTCTCATGTTCATGTATCCCCTCCTTAATTTGGGGTCCACTAGCTGAAGGACACTTTGACATGCAGACTCAGAGAAGCCGGGGATTGAACTGCCGATCTTCTAATTTGTGGATGACCCCGTGCTACCACTGAGCCAAAGCCACCCATTCTACCCCAACATTAGGTTACCTGTAGTGTAAAATTATACAATAGAAACAGGTTGCCTGAAGTGTAGTTACACATGGTAATGCTGCTCACTATGACAGATGTGAACAGAGAGAAACCACATCATTGAGTAGCGTAGTAAAGCACCAAGGCCAGGACTGACTGAAGGAGCGAAAGTCCAAATATTGTGCACATACTGTATATGCAGGCCTGGGGAGTAATGGACTACATGTAGCAGAATTACATAATCTGGCTACAAAAAAGGTATGACAGTGAAACTAAATGCACCCCTTGATAAGCCGTGTAAACATAAAGGCAACAGACAGATAGCAGACAGATGAATCATATCCAGAGCATCAACACAACTGGAAACTGCCTGTCTCTTTCTCTCTGTTCAGTCTCCTAATCAGCTCATGTTGCGTGCAAAACCAGCAGCACTGATAACACTGGTGTCACAGTGATGACATTTAACACACCACACACCACCTCAAACCTCCCATCAGCCCACAGTCAGGGAAGCACTGACATTAACATGTAGATGCCAATTCAGTGCTAACTAAAATATAATACAGTCGAGAAGTTGTATTTCTGATGATACTGAACCCTTAAAATGACATATCATTTAACATGTTCTTTTTCATGCAATTATCAAAACTCACTAGTTTACATGATTTATTTCTGGTGTCAAATAACATACAC
The DNA here is from genome assembly GCF_056507025.1 of Lutjanus erythropterus. Lineage (NCBI taxonomy): Eukaryota > Metazoa > Chordata > Actinopteri > Lutjaniformes > Lutjanidae > Lutjanus > Lutjanus erythropterus. Next base: position 2,012,007 of record NC_139329.1, on the reverse strand, counting down.
ACAAAGTTAAAAAAAAAAAAAAAATGTAATCAGCAACCTATATCTGATGTGACATGGAGGCTGTGATGTCACAGTGATAGTTGTAGTTTTCTGGTAGTATGTGGTATGTGTATTTATTTTAACTGAAAAAAATATGTTTAGCATTTTTTTCAGATATGCTTTGCTTTGGTAATGAGTGCATTGTTATGTCATGCCAATAAAGCAATTTGAATTGAATTTAATTAAACGTGAGAAAATCAAATATGTTTCTTTGAAAATAAAGCTTTGATTGACGGTGGAAAAAAAAACACATTTGGTATTGTCTGGTATAAGCAATTTTTGTTTTTCTTTTAATAACAATTAATTAAGTGATTGTTAATGTTACCAATGACTGATTAAGGAAAGTGCTTACAATCTGCAACCCTTTTATATACATACAATATTCTATCCATTTACAAAGTAGTATTATTTCTAAGTATAATGCTACACACCATGTGTGTATTTACATGTGTGCAATTAACCTGCACACTTGTGTCCACATATCTACATATCTGTTTAAGTAAAAAGTATATATAGTGGATATAGCCTGTGTGTACAGTTTGTTAATTTCATATTTTTAGTTTTATTCATTTATATTTTTACTCTACTTATATTTTCTGTGTTCCGCTCACTCAATTTTCTGCCTGTACTCATTTATTGAGTTGTGACCAATAACGTCTGTTCCTTTCTTTACTTTTTTCTTTTCTTTTCTTTTCTTTTCTTTTCTTTATTTTTTATGAAGCAGACTCCAAGTGTGAGAATGAGTAAAAGAAAGCAGTATTTGAGTTTCTATCTTTAAGTTCTGTTACTGTATAAATGAGAGAAAGCCACTGAAATAACAGCAGCTGACATACCTGATAATAATGTTGTGTCATGTTATCTTTCTTACTACACCTTTTTTCCATGTGAGCAAAAACACTGCAGGCCTGTCTACTGTCAAACACTGATGGGAACATTCACCATCATCACACTCATCATCACTATGAGACACTCATTCACACACACACACACACACACACACACACACACACACACACACACACACACACACACACCATCATCTTCTTACCTCATCCTGCTCAGTTTCTCCTCTCCACCTCACAGAGCGACTAAACCTCTTATTTAGCATGACTGGAACTCTCCTCCTGTCTGTCTGTCTACACTGTGTCTGTCTCTCCTGTCTGTTCGTCTGTCTGTCTCCTTCTAGTCGTTGCTGTGAATCCTGTCTGCTTGAAGTTCTTTCTCTGTCAGATCATCCTGCTGTCGTCTTTTTGATTCAGTCATTGTGTACAAGCCGCTGCTGCTTGTCTGTCTGCTGTCAGATCAGGAAGTGAGCTGGCAAACATCTGTACACACACGCACGCACACACGCATACACACACACACACACACAGACACCCACACACACACACACACACACACACAAAGTTCCTCTTTCACTGTCTGTCTGCAGTGGTTTGCAGAATTCTTGTCATCTTCTCATTTTTGAAAAAAACGCCCTGCGCCATTACACGTAGGATTATTATAATTTATATATTTTTTCTTTGTCTTTTGTTTTTTAATTTGTTTTGTTCTATTTTTTAAACAGTTTTTTAAAAGTCGTAAATGTTTGTGTAATTTATTTATTTGAATATTTAGTTTCACTTCAGTTTTTGTTTTGTTTCAGTTATATTTTTAGTTTTTGTTCTGAGTTGAGGTTTTATTCTTGCAAAGTTATAATGATGGAAGACCTGGGATCAGTTGTTATTGGGATGCATGAATGAAATGCACCTGCTGTCGTGAAACTAACCTGAATTTAGACGCATAAACTGAAAATAAACTCAGATGGGTCATTAAGTGCCAGTATGGTGTACTCTGCCTGCTGCGGTGGCATTAGTAAAGCTGGCACTGCCTGCAAGAACAAAATGATTTAACAAGTCGTTTGACAGAAACAGCATGTGCACTGGCATGTCAGCAACTAACTATAAATATTCTGCAGAAATCTAAAATGCACTCTCATTTTTCTCACATTTTCTTCACCACATATTTTAACATGTGGTCCAAAAAACAATACACTGTTGTTTCTGTACAAACAAACCAAGAGGTGTACACATGGACTTACAATAACTCATTGATTGGCCAGTTCTGGTGATGTCATCATGCAGGACTCCTTTTCAAACAGCCTCAATCTCATTCCATAATTATGAAACAATGTACATGTAATAATGGTATCCTTTTGCATGAAATGATTACACGACAACACTTTACACCCCACTCCTGAAACTACAGAAAGGGAGTCTGGGTTATCATTTTAAAGGGATAGTTCACCCAAAAATGAAAATGCAGTCATTATCTACTCACCCTCATACCGATTGCAGGTAAGTTTTGTTTTTTAGTCCACTAAAAAAGCCTGGATACATGGGGAGATGAAAGCTCTATCCAGAGCCAAAAAGCTGCCCTCAGACAGGTGACAAGGAAGCTTACAGCCCCACAAGAGGTAAGAGTGAAAGCTTGCATCAAGACACCAAAGATATGTAGCAAGTGATCCAGAACATCACTGTCTACAAACACTGGAGAACCAATCAGGTGTGAGAAAAATCAATCAAGTCCATCCCTGCTTAGCCTCTGAATGAACTGTACTGACAGCCGTGTCAGTGAGACTCGTCATGTCATGCTCAAACAGGGATGTGACTACATAACTTCCTCTGAAGGCCTTTTCTCACCTTGCCTTTCTTGCTCATCTTGCTGCGGAGGTAGCTGAACGTCCGACTGATTTTAGGTCCTCCTTTTCCCTCGGTGTTGCTCAGCAGGGGGCCCGGCTCCTCCTCGGAAATACTAACATGTACACAAATGATTATGAAGCCAGTGCTTTAATACACATTGCAAGGCAGAATTAAAAGTCTGCTCATTTTAATCTTATTGAATACTTCTTGTTTGTGGGTAACGTCAACGTACAAATGATGTTAATTAGTTCCTGGCTGTGTGGAAATTGTGTTACTTTGTTACAAATAATATCTCAGCAGAAATATAGTACTGTGCACCAAATCAGAGCCTGTGGAGGCAACTGTCTTGCAAAAATAGTGTGGTTTAAATTTTACATCCTCCTTGCAAAGACTGAAACCATGACTATGTCTAACATAACACTAGAATAAGAAATATTAGCTCCTTACCTGCATTCCAGTGAGCCAGAGGTACTGGAGAATGAGCTCACCCCTGCAGGAAGCAAAAAGGACAGACATCATTTAATCAGGCCGACACAGCTGCTAGGCTGTACGCCAATACTGTGGATTATGATACCTGCAAAAAAAAAAAGTCTTCAAAGCCAAATTTACTCATTGAAATCAGGTCAAACAAAATGGCAGTTCAGGTTTAGAAATACAGTACTAACAGGTTAACACAAAGTTGAAGAGGGGGGCAAGGAGAAAACACGTCAGGGGTATCACCAGTAATGAAAAAAAGGAAGGAAGGAAGTGGAGGAAATCACTTACCTTTTTATGCAACAAGTAAAAAAAAAATAAAGAATGAGTCCACACAAACCAGAAGCTCACTAAACTCAAATGTCATATGCAGCCTAATCATTCATGTTTTCATAGTTTGTGTACATTTCTTCACCATGACAACACATTGCATCGCTCAAAAGTTGAGCCTGGTTTAATTTTTTTAGTGGGTAATCCTGTATTGTTTTTGCCAGAGCCCCCTGTTGTGTCAACGGACTGGCTTTATTTGAATGAATACAGTTTTCATCCAGTCCAGCTGAACATGGTTTGACAGATGACACTGAGATACACCTGTGTCCAAAGTGATCATGTGACCAGTCCACCCAGTGTGCTAGTAGAGGTGGCACAAGTAGGAAGAAAATTCCAACTCTTATCATTCAAGCTGTCAGTCAGAAGTCAGTCCTCACCAATTGTAACAAAAGTTAAGGTTTAAGTGGAAACATTTTCTCACTGTCAAACTCAAATATGGCAGCCTGCTCAGTGACCCCACACCTTAAACTATGACACTGTAGTTACCCCTGTAGCATCAGTTTTCCATGTGCAGGCCTCTGCAATCAATTACCAATAATAAGTATGCAACAATGGGTAGAGTTTTAAAATAAAGGCAAAAATACTTGGCTAGGTTTACAACAAGATCATGGTTTGGAGTAAAATAACTACATTAGATTCATAAAGTCACATAATTTAACTTAAGGTAACGTCGCTGTCGTATGTGCAAAACTGTTACTTTTCAGGAAATGAAGCCTGTGATTTTTAACTAACTAAATGCTGATTCATCAAAGTTTGATGCTCTTTTTTTCTTAATATTGACATTCAAGTCCAACATTTTGTCATAACAAAAATGTTGCAAGACATTTCTTAGGACGATTTCATATTATGAATACCCACCCATCTACCCCTCCCCACACCTCCATAGCAAAAAGAAATGACATTGAGAATATTAATATACAACAGCACAGAACGAAGAAAAAATAGAATAAAATTTATGTACCTACACATATATTAAAAACAGGTTTTATCGGCTGATAATTCATTTTACGTGATGTATGATTGTTACTATTATAATCTAAGGAATGAGTCCTGGTGTCCTGACAGTCTAGAAAAGACTCAGCTTGCTATGTTGGACATGAGTTTTATCCACTGTTCAACAGATGAAGGTGTGGTCGTCACCATCATTTCTTCTGACCGTACATTTTGAGTTTACTAAGGATAATTACCAACATACACAGTGCTGGACTGCTGGTTAGAGAAACACTAAACAGTTCATTTACAGAAGATATTATTTTACCTCATAAATCCTAAACCATACAACAGTCATATTTGAAAAACTCACAGACAGATGTAAAGGGTGTCTAATCTCATATTATTGATTTATGGTAAAAATAAAAATGTCAAAATATGGAGATGCAAGGTTTGCACCCAACAGCAATGATAAGTTAATCCATCCATGTACCCCTCCTCCTCCATATGCAGATGATCTTACTCTTAATACAACATCACCTGACTTCACATCAAGACATGACACTAGATGGTTACCTGCAGAGTCATAGCTTGAAGCAAAGGGGCACTGACCAAGCTGCTGTACTGGAAGCATTGGGAGTGAGGACAGGCTGTAAGTGGACATCTTCAAAGTCACCCAGTAAGCATAACTTGACTCTGGATGTGAGGGAGTTGGGGTATTTTGAGGGTTGGGATGGTTGGAGGTACTGGATGCTTATGATGAGACAACTACACCTTCCAACTATAAACTGTTGACGGCAGAGATTCAGATGGACAGAAGAGACACTCCTGTCCAGTTTCACACTCCACAGAACTCTTAATGTCCAACGGCTTCCTGGACAAAAGTGTCTTTTTTCTCCATCTGACTCTGCAGCTCCAGGAGGAGGTGAACAAATTTTAGCGAGGACTTGTTGTTTTGTTGGGCAGTGTTACAGGACAGCACACTGACAGAGGGAACACAGGACTACAGGGACAATCATCATACTTACTCCCTCCCTCCTCCTCCTCATCACTGGAGTAGGAGCCAATAGAAAAGAGGCGTCTATTTTTGGGGAGGAGCGGAGAGATACTGAGGGAGAAGCTGATTCGCCGCTTTGATCGAAGAAATCCACTCACTAAAGGGCAATGATGGGGTGTAGCAGGATTAACAGGAAAAAAAAAAAAAATCTTACTGCACAAGTTCAAGAGAACATCGAACTTCAAAACTGCAGGAGGCCAACAGGACCACAGGATGGAGTCAAAGATGAGGAAACAAAAACTGAAGGGCTATAAGAAACTCACCATCTATGTCGCGTTGGCTGATGGTAACCATGGAGATGGATTTGGTGAGGGTTTGGTGATGGAACATGGCAGGACAGCTGGTTGTCACTGACAGTACCTGATGTGATGTCTAAAAAACACGAGGGGAAAATAATATAAACAGCGATAATGTTATAATATCAGTGTTTGAAAGATTAGACACCAATCAATTAAAACTACTGAAGAGATTTGTGACTTGATACATTGTACTAATATTCAATGTTGGGGATAATGTACTACAAGGTAATAAGTTAGAGTACTCTGATTACTTTTGTAGTAATGAGTAATTTAATGCATTAGGCCAAAGATATGCATGCTGTTTAATGACATGTTTGTGTCTGCGTAGTGTTAATTTCTTTTTGTGTGTGTTACATCACTCACAAACTATAGCTACATTGCACTATTATCTACATGTGTTATACATAATATGTTTTAGTACTTAGACACATTCAAATTATTATATACTATGTATATATACATATAATTATCTTTCATCTTTTTACATGCAATTGAATGTATATTTATATGTACACTGTGAAATCATCCATTTTACATGCAGTAGTATTTTCCATACTGTGAAACCACCCCGTGATATTTTTGATGCTGTATTTCTGTGCAATTATCCTTTTTTACAAGCTAATGTTATTTATATCTATTCTACTGGTAGAATTTCACACACCAGGTGTGTATCACAACATTTTTGCAATTAAACTGCAATTATGCAAAAGCATCCATATATTTCTGTAAGTGAAAACTGTATTTTATATATTTTTTTCTCCTTTTTATATTTCATTAATTTTTTTATGCTACTTGTGTTCCATTTACAAGTAATTCCTTTTCAAACTGTATGACTTGAGCTGCTGTAAGATGTGAATTTACACAAGGCGGCCATGATGTGAACACACTGTTAAAAGCAGGCCTTAGTTTTGCAAGTACTCCGTTATCTAGTTACACTTTTTAAAATGAGCAATCTATCGCTGTTACAGTTTTGCCTTATTTCTACGTTCCTTTTATTGTAACAAAAAACAAAACGATAAAAACCCTAAACCATGCACACTGTTTCTCTTTCTTTTCTACTTCTTTTAGCCGGGTGACTTTTTTTCATTTAAGACAAATCTTCCTTCCAGTCAGGACTCGTCAGAGGAACTGAATATCCCTCACAGAGAAGTAAAAGCGTGCAATAAGGACCTACAATAATACCACAATGACAATATGACAAACTACTGAAAAATATACTTTTGGTTTAGAAGTGACAAAAGCTGTTGAGCTCTCCTGGTTGGATTTTTGTCTCTTCTCATTCTCAACTTCAACAGTTTCTCTATAGTTTGTTGTACTGGCCCCTTGTGTTACAGTCTTCTTGCACTTGTCATATAGTACTGTGGTTTATTGTACAGCTGATCTTTTGTAACCAAACCATTTCCACACTACTGAAGTCTCTCCTTTTTTAGAACCAACTCCTCTGCTGTGGAGCCTGTAGCAATGTTACTTTAACTTTCAGCTGTGCTTGTTGTTGCTGTGTGTGACGGTCTGACATCATTCTCATTCATATTACCACTATGACTATATGAATTTGTTCTTATCATGAAAAATGTTATATCGTGAATGATACATACAGAGAATATGGGTTGGGTGAGTCTACAAGCCTCACACTTTTACAATTTGGATGTAAAACTAAAGATTGACCTCATTAATTGGTTCATTAGTTTCATGCTGACACATGATTTTCTGTAGGTTATAAAAGCCTGTATTTTATTGTTTGTGTAATATGTCTGTTTAGCAGACAAAATGCTGCACAGGTTTCTATTTACTTTTATGTACTTAAAACAATTCAGCTTTTTGCAATGGACTTTTCCACTGAGATTTTCTCAGTAGTTAACACAGCAACATAGCAAGCTACTTTTTAATGGCAATGTAATAGTTTTGGTATAGTGTGTCCTTGTATTTTACTCTGGTATATTTTTAGATTTTAGTATAGTTTGTTCTTGCATATATTTTCTATATAGTACATTCTCAGATATTTTATAGATATTTCTAATATTTAAGAGTATCTATATTCTTATAATATATCTATATTCTACTCTGTGTATTAAACTATTTTCATAATTTAATTTTTTTACATGTATATATCCCGTATACTTTCTCTATCTATCTACCTATCTATCTATCTATCTATCTATCTATCTATCTATCTATCTATCTATCTATCTATCCATCTATCCATCTATCCATCTATCTATCTATCTATCTATCTATCTATCTATCTATCCATCCATCCATCCATCCATCTAAACATTTTTAGCATTTGGTCTGTCCTCACTGTAGTTTTATTTGAGGGGATGTTTGAACATGGGGAAAAGAAAACACACACACACACACACACACACACACACACACACACACACACACCTGGCTGTCGATGCTGCTCCCATCGCCTTCCTGCTCCTCCTCAGTGAGGGAGACCAGTGAGCCTCTCTCCTGGCTCTCCAGACTCCGCAGACCCCTCCCTGTACTCCTCTCCTTCTGATCACTGAGGATGGGACACTGAGCCTGGATGGCCCCCTTCTCCACCTCCAGACCCTCCAGACTGTAGCTGGGTGCAATGAGACAACACAAACATGTAATATTTTTACATTACAGTTTAAGATATCAGGAAGTATTGTCTGTGTATTGAATTATTCACCTGAAGGAAATATTCAGAAATGCAGCTAGAAGTAAAATGAGTTCATTATCAAAGTTTATTATTGACCCATGCTGATTACCTTCTGTTATCTATTTGTTCCTGATCAGGACGATGTAAGTTGGATGGACACCAACTCATACTGAAGAAATGGAAAGAAAGGGATGAAGGTGGATGATGAAAGATGTGAGAAACATGGAGAAGAAAGAGAGGAGAGATGATTAGATGTTTTCAATTTAGAATGACACAGAGGAGATGGATTAATGATGGTGGTATTATGATGACAGAGATGTGTCCACATATCACTGACTGTGTTTACACTGACAGGAGTCTGACAGATTTGAGTGGTATCAAAGTATTATGATATGATATTATGATGCATTATGTAAAACATAAAGTGGAAGTTGGATCTGTTTTTTATTGAGAAGAAAATGAAAAAATAATATGAAATTAATTTATTAAAACAGGGAACTTAAGCAACAGAGTAATAACTTGGAGATAGAAATATATACATATAATTGGCTGTTCATTTCTGCTTTATAGGCCTGCTAGATAATCAATTCATGAGTTGTGAAAATATTACCATATATAAATTTGTCAAGTTGGGCTTTGGGAAACATTGAACAACACCATCCCAATTTTCTGACATTTTATAGTCAAAAAACTGTTGTTCAAGAAAATAAATGACCATTTAATTGACTATGAAAATAATTTTTAATTGCAGCCCTAAAATAAAATTGCCAAAGCCTAAAGTCAGTGCTACAGAGGAGAGACAAACTGACTCCACAGGTCATCTGGATGCAGACAGATGTTTGTCTCCAGCTGCTGATGTGTTGATAAGCTGGACCTGACACACATCACTGCACCACATTAGACTGAATCCAAGAAGAGTTTTCCGTCTCCACCCTCACTGCAGCTCCCTCTGTTCTACCAGATGGTGTTAACGGACTTGCTTCTTTTATTCCATGAATGAATTTTCCATTGGATAGCATGCATGGCACTGGGAGTGTGTGTGTGTGTGTGTGTGTGTGTGTGTGTGTGTGTGTGTGTGTGTGTGTCTAGACTGTCATGTGAGCAGGCTGAGGCTGGAAAGACGACTGAATCACTGCAATCCAGTCATAAAAAACAAGAATGCTAAACTGCAGCCAGACATCTGAAGTGAAGGAGACCAGTGATCTTCTGATGACGTTTGGAGAGCGTCAAATATTGTTACTACTTCCTGTTGGACTCTATCATCTTTCTACACACTGCAGAGTGTCATCAGAACATTTCTACATTCTTGTCTCTCTGTTTCTGAGCTGCTCTGCTCATTAGTGACTAATGTGAGCATGAAAGGCCTTCACAGTGACTCACTATCAGTGTCAGCCTGTTGGCCTCAACAAGACTGTAAAATAAAGATGGCCGACACATCTCTAGTTCCTCACGCTGTATAAGGATGAAGCTAAAACATCCAGGATATGAGTGCTACCATCTTGGACTGGCCAGAGTCTGTGGAGTGGTGATCGAGGTCGGAGCCGTGGTAACGAGGTCCCGCCCACACAGTCGGCTGACTCAATCATGAACAGGGCTCAGCTGTCAATCATGATGCAACACCCCATTTTTATACCAGCAAATAACTCAATAAATCCAAACTGATCAAAAAAGGAAATCTTGAACAAACTTCAGAGTGATAAGAACGGCCTAAAATTACACAAATTATCTTAAAAATTATTTAAAAAATTAAAAATGTATCTGCTAACATGGAGGAGGCGGCGTTTATGACCTATAGTGCAGCCAGCCACCAGAGGGCAATTCAGATGTTTTGGCTTCACTTTTAGGAGGGCTGTAATGTCATCCATCCTTCTTCAAGAGAAACCATTTATAGTGATCATGGTTACAGTGGTTACAATGATCAAGCACATATATTGATCTAAAAGCTTGAGACAGAATCATTCTCTACACATGCTGTTTAAATCTTTAAATAAGTTAAATAGTTAGTACACCCAACTGCCCAAGATGCAGAATTGTGATATATTAGATACGACAGATTAATTACCATAACATACTTTGCAAAGAAATCAAAGACTCTGGATGTTTTTTCTTGACACAAGCTGACTAATTGATAGTTGGCAATTAATTTAAAAATCAATTATTGATCAGTTCATTAGTTAGTCATTGCACCTCTAGTCTAAACACATAATAAAGAGCAGTAAAAAGCAGAAGAATGTGTACATGCAAAGTCTCAGAGTGTGTACCTTCTCCTGTGGAGGGGGGGCTTGGCTCTCCTCGCCTCTCCTGACAGGCTCTTCAACGAGCTGAGAGAAAGACAGATGGACTGTTAGTGGACAGAAAGTGAGGGCGAGCTACAACTGCACTTTTTAGATTCTCTGTAGCTGGTATCTTCTGCTGCCCCAGTGTATCTGATATCCAGTCCAACTACAATAACCACAAAAATGTACAGGAAAACAATGAGTTGGTGACTTTTTGGCGCTTTTCTTCCAAACTGTGTGTCTGCAGCAGTTTGGTGATGACATGAGAACATGATGGTGAAATGATGAACACCTGCTGGTTTAGAGCAGGCTACAGTCCACCTCCACAACTACTGGCCACACTGTCATGATACTAACTGTGATCCACTCTGCTGCTTTACATGAACTAGTTAGCATCATATTAACACACCAACCAGCTACTGACACGACTCCAGCTGACTGAATGAACCCTTTGCCTTTTCTTAAACCGTGCCAAAACGCTCATCTCTGAGATCGTTTTGGTTTTTAAAGGCCATTTCTAAAAATACCTGTGTGGACTAGGCAAAAGTGTCACATGAGATATCTTATAATAATTCTGGATGTAAACAAATGACAGGACAGGAGTGTTTCCATACTGGAGGTGAAGACAGTTGTCCACATAGCTCTGAGGTTACTCTCGCCCTCTAGAAGACTAACCTGTCCTATCAGGTGCTCTGGACTTGAGGTGTCATGATGACTAGATATTTTACATTCCTGACATGGAGACCCTGTCCTGTACCTGCGCTGTGTGAGGTCACTGTCTGCTGCGGCGGTGTGCCTGCCCAGCTCCCAGCTGTGACGACGCAGCGGGGACAGAGACCTGATGGTGGCTCGCTTGATGGCAGAAGAGACAGGATTCTCTGGAAGCTGGTCTTTTTTCTCTTCATCTTCTCCTCCTCCTGGGATTTAAAACAGAGAGACAAAACTCCGTGACTCTGAAGAGAACAACATGATCTTTTCATTATTTTGGGGCATCTGTGCCTTTATTTGATAGTGACAGCAGAGAGAAATGAAGGTTGGGAGAAATGGTCAATAGTATGCAACAAAAGTCCCCAACCAATGATTCACGGTCATCACCTTAACCTCTAGACTAGCAAGACCTCCCATCACCTTCCCTTTTTACATCAACTGGGGGGAAGACATTATTGTCAGTTTGTGCACTTCAAGTCACTAAATTTGATTTTATTTTTAGTTATGCTTAAGAATTACATGAAGCATATTCTAAATTAGCAGCAAATGATTCATTGGAAGCTAAAAGTTCACAAGAAACACTCATAAATACTTATAATGCTTCATAACAATAATCATAACACATTATAAAGCATCTTATAATGACTTAAAAGATCACATTTCGTACTTAATTGCACAATTATAAGACACTAACCCTAATCCTCAAAAAATGGTTAAATGAAAAGAAAAGCAGGTGTACATTTGCAAAAGTAATATTCATTTATTACTTATTTTCCTTCAGGGAGAAACACCAGAGGAAGGGTTAAGGTTATTTCATTCAGGCATTACATTAGTACACTTAAAGCACCTAATGAGAGTAACTTATAATAACATCATAATGCATTAAAACATGATAATAACACATTATAAAATTATTCTAATGTATTACAACTATGAGAATTATAATACACAATGGTCCTGTGAATTATTGCGAAACTTGACCAATAAAGACAAGTCATTATAAAATGCTTTATAATGTGTTATGAGTATTGTAATAAAGCTCTATAATTGTCTATGAGTGCTTATAGCTACAATTATGTGTATGTGTGTAATGCAGCACAGACATAGACATCCATGCCCTGCCTTACCTCTGTCCTCGGTCTCTGACTTCCAGGACAGTCTGGAGCTCCGAGGGGCCACAGCTTCAGCTGTGCCCACTGGCAAAGCCCCCTCACCGGGACTAAGGCCTCCCTGAATCGATGCATCATCTGTTGAGGACCAGGAGACACGAACCCCTCTGTCCCTGTGTCCAACACAAGGGGGAGGGTCTGCAGGCTAGAGAAGAAAAGAAGACATGAAAAGTGGATTTTTAGCACTGAAGGCTCTGCTGGAGTTGAAAAGTTATGAGCTCTATCTTAACTCCCAGTGCAAAGTGACACACAGCTGTCACTGTCATTTCAGCTTCATTTGTCTTTCAAACTTGCTGAAACTGCCATTTATATAGCAATGCACCATGTGGAGGCACACCTGGCTTTTAAAGGGAAGGGAGTGGGAGATAATGCTCTGATTGGTTTAATTCATGTTACAGCCAAAACACTTGTGAATAATTAAAGCAGGCGTAAGCAGTTTATTTTTTGGTATAACTGGGCAAAAGTTCCACAATAAACTTAAAACACAATGTCACTGAGATGGTTTCAGAGAAAACTTAACTTCTCCTCCTCGCCCTCCTCCTCCTCTTGGCTGTTTTCAAGCTTTAGAAATCTAGCCCCTGACAGGAGACTTTGGCAAATCACAGGTCAATAAGTTCACTTTTGAGTCTCCTTCCCAAAAATTTAGCAGTATTCAGCGACTTGGGAAGAAGACTCAGCAATAGGGGTGCAAATCACAAGTGTCAGCACAATACAATATTGTAACAATTCTTCACGAAGTCTGAAATGATACTGTTCCAATTCAATTAAGGGACTTCGATCAATATCAGATGATATCATGTGTCCACTTAACACATTCAGTCACATTTATCTAAACTCACAAAAAGCAACAAAACTATAATTCAACAATTTTACGACTGAACTCTACCTGATGTTGTGACACAGACATGCCATTGGAATTTCCAAATAAAGATGCGTCTTAAGGACGACAATATAGATCAACATTTTCACTCTCTATCAATCACACTGGATTGTTACACCCCTGTTCAACATTCAATTACTTTTTCCAGTATTGCCAACCGCAGCTTTAAGAGACTAAATACAACCAGTGTGCACCTTGTGCCTTACTTTGCACTCAAGTTATGCACCATTAAAAAGAGCAAAAGGCCTTAAATCAGCCTGTGCTATGGATCATCGAAATATGAGCCTAAATGAAGCTGGAACAAACATTCTGTGAGTCCACAAACAATCAGCAGGAAACATCCTGAAGTCACTAGGGAAAGAAACTCCCATGCTTACAATACCATATTATTGACTACTCAAAAGACTTAGTCCAAGTTTCACTAAACACTGAAGCCCTCATCCTAATCTGGCCCTGTGTGGGGGTGGAAGTTAGAAAAAGCCTTCACTTTTCAGCATGTTTCTGATCTTTCTATCCTTGGGAATACTCCCGCCCAAACAATTCCTCCTATTGTTGTCCAAATCCCATAATTTGTTTTATAAGTTGAGCACTGAAGTCAAGATTTGTATGTGATTTCACAGGATCCTGTAAGACTGTAAGTTTTTTTTGAGGAAAACAGCAGCCAAGTTCAGTCTGGCCACATGTCGTCTCTGGAGTCGCAGGATTATGAGGAAACTGAGTGGAAAAGGCCTCTTCCAGAACATGTGAGTCACTCTGAGCTGCACTCATCACACTCTGAACAAACAGGCAGCTGAAAACTGCTTCTTTGGCCTTTATGGTGCTATTAAACAAAATGTCTCTCTGACAGAGGACACACAAATGTTTCAGAAACTTTAGAGCTGCTTTCACAGAGGTAAAAATGTACATTATCAATATCATTACAACTATTATTCCTTGATCTTGTGACTTTATCTCCACTCTTTGGTGCCACATATCGTTCTTGTTATTCAGAGTTTATGACCTAGCATCCAGGCAGTTTTGTGGAACAGCCAGTCGACTGGTTTTCCTCTTGTTCCTGCCAGGCTGAAGAAGGGAAAGTGTTTCCCAGTGTGTTGCGTAACACTTTGACCAGAGGTTTTCCCATCCAGGTTAATTTTAGAAAAGTGCGAGGCAGAGCGCTGCAGCAGTGCTGTTATTTCTGACCCTGACATGAACAAAGCACGTTGTGAATGCCAGCCGCTGTGCTGACGTAAAACCCCTCTGACACCAGTGTTTATGTACAGTACCAGCAGAGGTTATGAGCTGATGGAAATCTGACTGCCAGCTCTTAACCAGGAGCAAACAAATGGACGTGTGTGTGTGAATGTGTGTATGTCTTTTAGCAGGTTTTATACCTTTTTAAAGACGCTGTCATCCAGGTCAGCCCTGACTTTCAGACACATGGACACGCACTCATCTCTGTCTGGATGGACGTCTGGAAAGAAAGAGAGGAGGGAAGAGTGGGAAGAGGAGAGAGACAAAAACACCTGGGTCAGCGATGAAGATAAGTGTATCATTTTTTGGCTTGCTGGGTATTTGAAGGATATAACATGTTGTTCTTCAGTATGTGCCAGAGTATGTGGTGCTCTGTCTGAGTGGCATATTGCACTGCTGGTTGCAATCCACCAAGACAGGAAGTTGACCTCATATCAACCAAACCACAGAAAAGCAGCCTGAGTGTGTATGTAAGGCAGTCAGCAGTCGGCCTTCTGAACATAATGACTCTGTTACATGATTACATCATTGCTGTGATACATCATTACAGCATTACATAAAACCAATGAAGCTGATAATCAGTGTCCTCACCTTGCAATTAACAAAATAAAAAGGTCATTAATGTTTCTGTCCAGGTCTCACCATGTGCTAAGATGACTTTGAGCATTATAGGTAGGCCAGATTTATTATATATGTATATAGACAAGTGGTACCTAAATTTGTTTCTAACCTCCTAATCTTTACACACATAAAGTTTTTACTGCACCAAGAACAAACTTTTCTCACAAAAAATGCCTTTAGTATTTTGTTGAAACATCTCAAACAAAACTTCTGTCAATAGTTTTAATGCACAGAATAGCAGTTCTGCAGCTGAACCAGTGGTTCCCAAACTTTTCATCAAATGCCAACCTCCAGACAGCGAGAAAACTCTGCGCCCCCCTCCAACCTCACAATGATTATCAATCATTAACAATAATTGGGGAAGTAACCGATAAAAAAGGAAAAAAGCATTCAAGTAGAATTTTATTGAAATAAAGGACAGCATGAGTATCAGAAAACTTTACTTTGTTTATTTCCCAACATAAATCATAATCATTCAACTTTGTTTCACTATATGTCTCTCCTGGTTATCCACGCCGTCCCTGCAGTGGCTCTGCACCACCCCACAGTGTGGGAACCTCTGAGCTAGGCAGAGATCCGAAGTAACTAAATACAAATATTTAATTTCTGTACTTGTACTACTCTACTCAGTACTGTAGATTTTTCAGGTATCTGTACTTTACTTGAATATTTCTTTTTATGACAGCTTTTTACCAATAAATGTACATTTTAACACAAATATCTGTACTTTCTACTCCTTATATTTAAAAAGCAAGCTTGTTACTTTAGTTTAAATGGATGAAAACAACGGAAAAAGATGAAAACAATGTAAAAAGATGTACGATGAAAGTCACGTAAAACAGCGCAAAAGATGTAACAAGATGAAAGTGGCATAAGACAAAAACGACTAACAGACGTATGAAGACAAATATAACGCAAAATGAAAATAGCGCAAAAGACATGACAAGACAAAAATGATGTAAAAGACATGACAAGACAAAAAGGACGTAACACAATGAAAATAACATAACAATATACATCAAGACAAAAATTCCATGATGAACGTAGCAATACATAAGATGAAAATGATGTAATCGATGTAACAAGACGACAACCACGTAACAAGAGGGAAACAACATAAAAGACATAACAAGATAAAAGATTTAAAAGGACATAACGAGAAAAAAAACAACATTAAAGACCTAACAAGAAGAAAAAAGACGCTGGATGCAGGCCTGTCCATGAGAAGGCTATTTTTTTATTCTATACATGACTACATTTCAGAGCCTGTACTTTTTTTTTTTTACTTTTACTTGAGTAAAGAGGTCAAATAAGTACATGGAGTTTTACCAGAATCTTTTTTACAGAAGTGTCTGTACTTGGGGTGGGGGT
Organism: Lutjanus erythropterus; assembly: GCF_056507025.1. Taxonomy (NCBI): domain Eukaryota; kingdom Metazoa; phylum Chordata; class Actinopteri; order Lutjaniformes; family Lutjanidae; genus Lutjanus; species Lutjanus erythropterus. Next base: position 1,995,307 of record NC_139329.1, on the reverse strand, counting down.
CTCTCACATTTAAACAACAAAATATAAATAATGCCATGAAATAGTGTGGGATCATGGGAGCTGTTGTCTTCATTGTTAACAACCACAGCTGATAAAAATCTGTCTGCAGAAATCATGTTCATGGACGAGGAAATGTATTAAGAGTTTAATTGATGTTACATTTACGTTATGACATCACCTTCACCGACTTCCTCCTCACTCTCTGACAGATTTGCACCAGCAGTTTGTAGGAAACACACTGTTGCCTTGAATATACTACAGATTTCTGGTTGGAAGATTGTTGGGAACATTTGGGATACTGTAAGTACACAACTCAACAAAACAGGTAACACATGTCCGGTGTTTTTAGCAGAAATGTTACATATAATTTATATATCATTTAACCATCACTTTAAATCAGTAATGAGGATTTAAACTGTGGTGGGTGATGTGTTCATGTGATGTCACAGCTTTAATGTTCGCACTACACTGTTTGTGCTTGTTTCCAGTCTAATATGATTACAGTGACCCTAGAGAGATAGCAGGGGAGACAGGCATATGGAGGAGATGTGAATTACATTACATAGAATCAGGAGGGAATGGACTGTCTCAACCCTGTCTAATCAAACACACACACACACACACACACACACACACACACACACACACACACACACACACACACACACACATAGACTGTTGCATGACTGGATCTACATGGAGGTCTGCTATATCTGTAAGGCTGCTGTGAGCTTGCTGCTTTAATTTCTCTCTTTGTAATGTTTCTTTTTGATAAATGAGCAGAGTTATCCTGGGCATTAAGTAATTGCTTCTGTGTGTGCATGCATGAGTGAGTGAGTGTGTGTGTGTGTGTGTGATCACTGGACCTACAACTTGTCTGGAGCTAATCTCGAATACTACCGGACCGACCAGCCTAAATGTTTTTGTGCACATTCATGACTGTATGCTGAAGGCCTCTGTGATACAGAATTTTTGAAAACCCTTGAGAAGCCTCCTTTTTTCATGACTTTTGTGCCTTTATGTTTTTCTGGCTGGAGACATTATGTCTTCATTCTTGTGAAAGTGATATGTCTTGAGGGAATTTCTTCAAACATCACTGACATCAGCATGTTGAGGTAGAAGGATGTGAAGATGAATTAGCTTCTCCCACATACTGAGACAAGTATTACTTAGAAAACTTCTCAAAGTAAGTGAGTTGTCTCTTGCTCTCTTTTCAGCCCAGTGGATTAAGAGTTAACAGTTTTCGTTCTTACCTGTACATGTTGTTTCTGTGATAGGTTCAGGGCAGGGCTGGACAGGGTAGAAAACATCCTTCTCCCTCTGGATCTAAAAGACAGAAGGAAGAATTTTTTTATCAGATGAACAGAACAATTGAAAATTTAAGTCAATTATTTATTTCAAATGCTTGATACTGTACATTTCCAAATGTTTTTTTTAGCGAGAACATTTTCTACTGTGGTGGGAACCATTTTCTGGTTCTCTGCTGTGTCCTCAGCATCACATCATTATTGAAATTTGATGTCGTCACACCCACTGGTTCCACATGTGACTGCTGAGAACACCCTCCCACCCACACAGGCTGCATGCCCCATGTGTGCGCATTTGGACTACAGTGTGAGCATATCAACCCCATGCCCCAGAGGAACGTCCACATTCTGCCGACCACACAACAACACACGCACCCGTACACACTCACAGGTCACAAGAAAATGATTGTTCCACCCCTGCAACCAGACACAGTCAGTTCAGTGTAATGTCAGAGGGACGTAGGAGGGCTTCTCTACGAGACTTTTGCATTATTATTAACACACATACAAAGGCCTGACACTCTGTTGCTCTGTAGTTTTACCCAAGGCAGCCGCATACAAATGATCCACATCTGAAACAATGTTCTGCAGTAGCAGCTGATTTGAGCTGTGGAACATAATCAAGTTCAGCCTGGTCTTGCCAAATGGCATATAAAAAACAACATCAACAACTCTTTTGCCTTTCGTGTGTCATTTCTTGCCATTTAGTCAGTGCAGATTCATGCAGAGAAGCTGTGTATTTTATGCACAAATGTCATAGATAAAAAAAAAAATTGTCAGGTGGCGTAGAATAAAAAGCAAGAAAGTCCATGTATGGAGGAGGTGGTGTGGGTGGATGGGCAAAAAAAGATGGGACTTTTGTCCAGGAAGCCACAGTTCCTGTCCCGTGTAAAGCCAGCAGTCAATACTGAGTCATTTTAACTTTAGTGCACAAGTTAACTTACACAGCATACTTAAAGGACTAAAAAAAAGAAAGTGAATGGTGACCAGAAACAACTGAAAAAGAAAAACATAAAATGCCTCCGTGCTCGTCTGCCATAATACAAGTCAGTGTAAATGACTTCTTTCAAGTCATTTTGGCTTATCGTTTGGGAAATTCTAAAACTAAACCTGACCTTCAGTTGGGATAAGTGGACTGATAATGACTGAATTTTGTTAACTAATGTAAGTAATGTACTTATTTTGACCCAAACCACAATCTTTTCCTGAACCTAGTTGAGTAGTTGATGATGATGAACATTACCTGACTATTGTTACTACATCCAAAAACTTGTAAAATGCACCAGACTAAATAATGTTAAATTACATAATTGACACGATGAGACATGATGTGCGAAAAATGTCATCAAAAGTGGTGTGCTATTCATACACCATCCAATGAGATCATGTGGTCAAATTCAAAGCTTTTCTCTTCTGCATACCCCTCACCCTCTGACTCCTGTATTTGTGTGAATCAAAGTGAAATCCAATTAAATCATATCCTTAGTCAAATGAGAGTTCATCTCCGTCATCCAGCAGATTTCTTGAGCAGTGCACTTCCTGAGGCGTGAAGGTCCAATTTGATTTAATCATCAGTTCAACATAAATAAATGTAGAAATGCCCTTAAAAGATCTGTTTGCATATGACACATGTGCCCAATCTTTAATGTCAACATTGTTATGCGTCTCAAAAATCCAGTCCCTCTACCCAGAAAACTGAGGCAACATAAAAATCGATGTGACCTGCTCTTAAATGTCCCTAGAGGACAAAGTGGCCTTCCACATTATTCTTGTTGGTCTTCATAAAATGTTTCCTTTCTACTGTCAGCCTCTGATCATATGTGCAGGTCACTGATGACATTCTGTTCAATCTGAAGCTACTGTCACACTGAAACAGTAGGAGCTCTTGTTTTGAAGGGACACTAAAAGTCCAAAAAAAATGGGAGTGTTTGCATGTACGTGTTGGATATCAACAGCCAGGCATGTGTGTGAAGCGATAGATTTTAAAGCCCCATTGGTCTGTTGTGTAAGTCCTGTAGGCCAAGCCATCAGAGCGACTTCATATTTAGTTGTGTGATTGTCCTTCAGTGAAGCCAATGACTCTTTTGTCCCCTCGCCCACTTGTCTCAATGGATCCATTGTAATGGCTCCGTGCCGCCTGCTCTGTCTGTTATCAACATCCTGTAGAAATGAGAGATCTGTACAAAAGAGTGACTCTCCAACACGTAGGAGACAACAGGCAGCATTTATCAGTCTACACCCGATCTGCACATGCTGGATGTCTGAGGACTCATTTTAATTCTCTATATGCTCATTCATGGCGAGCCTTGGAGAACCATATTTAGTCACAATTGCAGCAAATGTAATTTGGGGTAGAAATTCTTTGCAAAATTACACTACAAAATGGCAGACACAATCATGCATCTAGCTCGTACTATAATGTATTACAGAACCGAGTAAATATGTGACCCAGCTGAAATATGCAGGGTGTTTTCTGGCTGATACTCAGTAGATCTTTGACATGACACAGAGCTGTGAGGTACGCCAGGGTCATGTCTGGACTGGGAGCTGTACAGTAATCTTTGAGGCTTCAAATCCAGCTGGGCACAGCAGGATTTGACTGAACTAAAGACATTTACAGGAAGGCAGTGTTGTCACAGACAGACATGTGAATGAAGGCGGGTTCACAGCCAAAGGTCCAGTTTCTGAATTGGACTAATGCGATGATGATACATTGTTTCAATTTTCCAGGTTTGTGTTCACAAAGGCAAAACTCACACAGTCAGCAAGTAAAAAGACAACAAATGGCCCAGATTCTACCTGGATATGGTTCATCATGGAGCACTGTCACATTCTGTTTAAGTTATCTGAAGTGCAGCAGACTTTAGAGGACTGTGCATATTAATGTCTCATAAGATAGCAGGTATTAACTAATTTAATAATGACCTCATTTTGGCCGCAAACATGCTGCAACTTCACCAGTCACTAAAACAGGAAGAGGATACCTTTTTTAACCACTGAAATTATGCAAGGTTACACGTGGGTGATTGGTTCATATGATGTTCACACCAGAAATGAATTGCTTTACTTAACATCGGTCCAAGACTGAGACCATTCCTTCAAGGTGGACCAGAGAACGGTGGTTTGATCTGGACCAGCATCCACACAAACCCAAATGAACCACACCAAAGGGGTAAACACTCCAGGGTTCACCCATCATAAAAATCTGAAAGTGGGACTAATTATCAAACTTTGATTCATTGATTATCCATAACCACTGATCTTCAAAGAGTCATGGGGGAGCTGGATATTGGGTGAGAGGCTGGACACACCCTGAACCAGTTCATCACAGGGCTGACAAACAAGAGACAAACAACGACACACATTCACACCTACAGGCAATGTAGAGTCACCGATGAACCTAATCTGCATGTTTTTGGACTGTAGGAGGGAGCAGGAGCATCCGGAGAGAACCCACACAGAGAGAACATGCAAACTCCACACAGAAAGGCACTGCCTCAGCAAACTACAAACCTACAAACCTACAAACTCTCCAGCCTCCCAGTTGAAGAATTCAAACTCAGAACCTTCTCGCTGGAAGGCAACAGTGCTAACCACTGCACCACCGTGCCGCCTTAGCTGCCATTAGGTAGTTAGCTCAGTTAGCCATGTAGCTAGTGGTGCTATTAGCTAACTCTGCTCAGACTGGGAGTTTGGAGCACCAGCAGAGTGTTGGTGTTTACACCACAGGCACAAGAGCTTTGAACCACTGTCACTGAATTGGCCTCCGTCTGTCTCGGAGGCTCATCTTTTTGCCATAACTTTCAATTAGTGCTAATCCTTCAGTATCTCAGGCCTGTTTGTACTCGTCCCCGTCTCAATGGATCCATTAACTTCCCCCCAGAGACACATCATCTCCCTCTCTTCCTAGTTTGCATTCTCTTATACCACTCTCTCCCTGTGTGTGTGTTTCTCTCTCCTGACTTTGTGAATGCTGTGCTGCCTCCTCCGAGTTTGCATAGTCTGTCCTTCTTCCAGGTCTCTATGATGGAGAGGAGGGTGTCTGGCTCAGGTCCTACCTATCTGGTGACACCAGAAATTGCTCAATGTCCTCCTGGATCCATACTCTTCACTTCATTTATCCATATGTATGTACATGTATATCGATTTTTCTCATCAGAATTTGTTTATGTTGTAATGTCTGTCCGTCCTCTTCTGTCACTCTTCCTGGGATTTCTTCCATTTTTCTCCTGTTAACAGGTTTTTGGCAGGGAATTAAAAAGAATTTGGGGGGATTAAAAATGAAAAAGAACTAAAAGCCAAAACCATGGGTCATAAGTTTTTCATAGTCCAGTCTCATTATATAGGTGGAGTCTGACCGTAGATTTGGAAAGCTTCTCATTGTACGTGTCAGACATGACAGACCTCAATAGCATGTGGGCCATAGTGTTCATAAAGCAGGAATAAACAGCATGATGACATGTGAGCAGCTTGGGAAGAGGACACCACTCATCAACTCTGCACTGCTGTACTGGGTGTGGCCTACTGTATATACATATACACGAGATAGTGGGATGAGCTTTCAGGCATCACTGGTGATTTTCAATACTGACACATGCAGCTACGTTCAGGAACATTTCCATCTTGCACCTTTTCACGTGTCATGGCAAATGCTGGAACAGAAAGGGCAAGGGACAGTCCAGCAGCTGGTGAACACTGATGGACCGCCTTAAAACTCCACAGAAGAAGACGAGATCGGACAAGGCCAAATGTACGTGGAATAAGCTTATTTACACGAGCATGGCGGGTTTTTCTGTCCTCGCTCTTATAATGTATTTAATCTTCAACAAGTTTGCGAGACATACTTAATAATGTGGACATGTAGACCATTACATTCAGGTAGTTGACATTTTCTTTAGAGCTGCTTTCAACTTTCAATTTTCAACTTTAAACTTTCAGCTTTATTTGTCCCCAAAGGGCAAATGGTTTTGCAGCAAGACAGACAAAGGACACACACAAAAGCTTACATAGGGTTCACTGGGGGCATAGGCACTGGATGATGTGGGCTCCTCAAAATGGAGCGAGTGAGGATGTCGGGAGGAAAGTGAGGAGCCACGTTAGCCACTGACTCCATGGCAACATTGCAGTTCCTGTTTGCATCACCCAAAGCCTGATAGAAACTGTAGTTCTAAAACTTGTGTGTCCAAAATGAAGGAAAGAAAAATAAAAGTAACAGTAGAGGAATCCATTAAATAGGTTTTTGTGTTTGCTCTGTAGTAGGGGTGTCCGGTTACGATATTGATATCGGATATCGGTCTGATATCAGCCAAAAAACGAGTATCGGATTTTATTGGACTGCATCTAAAATCTCTGATATAAGCGCTCTGATAAGCAGTCCATTTTCCACTCCAGCACTTCTATCCATAGGTGACTCTGGTTGCTGACTATTGTTCTCTGTTTGAGTAACATCACTTGATCAAGCCTTTTCTAACATTCCACACTACAAAATAAGTAATAAAAGTATGTATGATTTGTGTGGATATCGGATCGGATAAACATCGGTATCGGCCAATACTCAAAGCTCCAATATCGGTATCATATCGGAAGTGAAAAAGTTGTATCGGGACATCCCTACTCTGCAGTACATTTTATCTCAGAATCTCCCACCAACACTTGCCTCTATTCATTCATATACAGATATGTTGAAAACAGGCAAAACACCCTGCATCATGTTTCAATTAACTTTGTTTTCATAAAATCTGTTCTAAAACTACTATACTACAGGACAGTAGAGCTGACAAATTGACCAACATTTCTGAGTAGCCTTACTTTTCTGAAGAATAACAATATATGACGTGCTTTGCTCGGACATGGGGATCTTTTGCTAAAAGCCTGTATCCAAAAAGAATAAAACTAAATCCAACTAAATAAAAGGTCCAAAGTGTTCCTGGATGCCTCTGTATTTGCAAAACTATAAAATATTCTGATGTCTTGCAAGATATCACCATCACATCTGATCTGTGAACGGAGATAAAATGATTTTTTTGGAAAATGCACCATGATCCAAAATCCAAAAGAAACAGGCCAAACTGGACAGAAACAAAAACATTTCAAACTTTTGGACTGTTACATTGAAATGATCAATCCTCTAAAATGTTTGCAGTAACCAACAGCACTGGTTTGTACAACTATTTTATCAATGTAGTTTGTATAGTTTCTCTCACACACACACCCTCCTACCTTAATCAACACCACATCCACAGTCCTCTCTCCTTTGGCACAGAAGCTGTACCTCCGCCTGTGTCTCTCATACATGCTGGGGATCGACACGTTAACACACACAGTGTGTACGAAACATTCTGCAAAAAACCCTCAGCGATCACACTCCGTCTCCACTGCAAACGCAGTCAGAAAAACAAAAAAACGTGAGCCGCTGAGGGTGGAGTACCCAGGAAAAAAAAAAAAAAAAAGAATCCAACTGGCAGTTTCCAGCGCTGCAGGCTGCTGATTTTCTTGCCATCAAAAGAGGAAAAAAATGCCACATATCAACTGAAACTAAACATTTTGGTACCACTAATTAGCTACAGAAGAAGAAAGAAAGGTGCTGCAACAACGCTGAAAGTCACTGCACAGATTCCAAAGCAAACGGAGATGAAAACTGTGTGAAAGACTGCTGGTCATAATATTAAAGCAAAAAGTATTCCTGCATGTCCACAGTTTGATGTGTAATCCAGTAAAGTCGACGTATCGGCTGCTCCTTCTCTGTGCAGTTTGAGTTGGAAAATGAGCCTCTCTGCCCACATCTGTTCATAACAGCGGCCCCTCCCTCCATCCCTCCTTCCCACCCTCTCTTCCTTTTTTCCTTCAGGCCTTCTATTTCTCTCTCTCTCTCTCACACATCTGTCCTTCACTTTGAAACTAACTCCTTCTCTCCCATTTGCTACCTCGCAGCACAAGGACAATGGAGCTCTGCCTCAGAGACAGAGAGAGACGTTTGATGTGCTGTGACACCAAAAGGAGTGAAGAAGAAGAGTGTGCAGCTGGATGAGACGAAGAGTTTCCCTGCTACTGTGTTTAGGTGAAAAAAAGTGAAAAACAGCCACCAAATATGCATGGAGATATTTATGATGTTCTTCTCGCAGAGGTATGTTAATTACATGTGCTTCATGTATAATCTACTGTCACACCCATACGCACCATCAAAGCAAACGCAGCCCTTTTATGCATCTGTGCTGGACTCTCTCTCATCCTCTGTTAACAGTGATTGGTAGCGTTACATCTGAATGAACTTGTTACATTACTGCCAACCCGTTACAGTGTTACCTACTGAGAAAAATAACTTGCTTTAACTGGTTATTACTTTCATGTTGAAGCATGATGTACTGTAGGCTGTACAAGCATGTGTTTTATTGTTTTCACAGAGGCACCATGAGTCAGGGCCACATGATAAATTGATCAGGCTGCCGTGGGTCAGACACAAATGATATAAAGTACTAATAATGGCCAAATCTCTGATAATAGAATGGTCAGAAGTGTTCTATATAGGGCACTTCTACTGTTGGTTCTGAATTGCCATGTGATGAATTGTGGGCTAATATTTTATTAGCAATATCCAAAACTTGATGTTTTACAGTGAACCATGCAGGCTGCAGACAGGTTGCAATGATTGTAGCAGCAACAGTAGAAGAAGAACAAGATAAACAACATGGATGTACAGCACTGAGTGAATAAAGTTACAGTTTAATATAAAAGATACAGTTCATTTTCATTAACCAATGGACACAGCGCTGACCCCTTTCAAAATAAAGGTCTGGTAACGGTTTAATGGTATTTTCATGATGGCCTTATGGCCACATGAAACCTTTCAGGGAGCTGCATCCAACCCAAAGAATGCTTTTTGCCCAGGTCTGATTTATGGTCTGGGTGAATACTCTTTTCTGATTGGCCAGCAGGTGTGTGTTAAAAACATTTAATACACATGTAGTTTGGCTCAACTTTAGTCATTGTTTGAAATTCATCTGCTACCCACATTGTAACCAGAGCGATATTAAAGAGCACAGCTGTCAAAGCTCACATCACTTCCTAAGTGGAGGCGATGATTGCTTCAGTTTTCCTAAATGCGGACGTCCTAACCTGCTCCATGCCTCAGCCAGAACGCTGAGCGACCTGTTGCCTGCTTAAAAAAATCTCTGGATCTCTTTCAGCTAAGTTTCATGCACCTCCAACCTATTTCATCTGGTTAAAATGGATGTGACATCCTTGAGGATCCAAAGGATGGAAAAAGAAGAACTTTTGGGAATTACAAGTGAAAAAAAAAACTGAATGTTTGTTTTCATATTGTTTGCAAATGACCATAGGTGTATAGCAGGACAATCAACTTACGTGGGTGTTAAACAGTTTGAAGTTACTGTGCAGAGGCAAATCCACATCTTTCCTTCAAACCTACTGAAAATTTGTGCTCAAGTAGAAGTACTGTTACATTGCTGGAATATTACTAAATTAAAAGTAAAATTACTGGTGTTAGAAATATACTTAAGTAAAAGCACAAAGTATTCATCTTGAAAACTACTCAGGGTATTAGTTACTTTTAACTGTTGATGTCACTGTCACCTCTCTAAACTAGGGTTGTAAATTTTGTACATTTTCCCGAGCCGATAGTTGAAAAGGCTAATAACGGATCATTGATAATCTGTAAGATACCTGGAAAAGAAAGAGAAAGAAGAGAAGAGAAAGAAACCTGTGGCCTGTTTTCAGTTTTTTCTCATCTACGTTTCTTTACATTTTGGATGGTGAAAAGTTCTGCTGCAGCTCTAGTTTGCGTCGTCACGTCCATGTAACCATGGAGGAACAAACAACAACCACTGGATAACTGTGACAAGCTCCAGATTAGAGCTGCAACTAATGAGTATTTATAATATTGATTTTCTTGGTTAATTGATTAGTTGTTTGGTCAATGAAATGACAAAAAAAAATGTTTCCCAAGGCCAAAGATGTCCAAAGCCAAAAACTACTCAAACCAATTAATCAATTATCATAATAGTTGGTGATTACTTTAAGTAAGTAAGTAAGTTAGATGTAAACAGATAGAAAGTAATAACTCTAAACTAATGAGGGGACAGCTATAAGGCTGTCATGATACATGAAGACAATATCAGAGCAGTGACACTGATTCCAACATCTGTGTAAGACAGCTGTGTGTCACACTGCTACAGAGTGATCTTTGTCCAGCTGACAAACAGACAGGAGTGCACCCTGCAGATTTCATCAGCTGATCATTCATTAGCAAACTGGCTCTCTGCGTGTTTTACAACAGATTTAAAGCTTCTGTTTAATCTATATGAAATAACTGCTTGTCTTTTTATTAACTGCACCTGACCTGTCATCTGCTGGTTTCCTTTTATTACTTCAATTATGCGGGAAAATATATTTTAAAAGATCAAACTCTTGGCTATTAAACCTTGTCATGTGTCCACCACCATAGTGATTTCATGTTTCTTTATTAAATGTAGACGTTAACTGTCAACTTCATCAGATGGAAAATCTGATTGAGCTGACAAAGTCAACAAAATGTTTCTTTTTTTTTACTTTAGAGCAAAGTCATAGAGAGCAGACATTTTATATTTAAAAGCTGCTGAACTTTTTAAAAATATACATTTTTAAAAAACATAATTCTTATTTAGCTTTAATTTAGAAGTGTTACAGAGTTGACATGTTATAGTTGAGACACATCTGACAGTAATATTATTTAATAAACTGCAAAATGAAAAATAGAAATATTATTTGAGCAGTATTCAAGCCTTTTTTAAATCAGGAAGTTAGACAGGGAGGCTTAAAGTATAACTAAACTCTTTTTATGCTTTTAAGTCATGTTTTTGTAAAAGCCTGATGGAGTTGACAGAAATCGTGGGCGCAACTTTACAGAACCGACATTTTCATACAAAAAATTTAAAAACAAAGATGATTAATATAGTGTTTTTACACCCATGTTTTCAATTTTGAAGGCTTACAACACATTTTTCAATTGTTTGAATTTGTACATTCTTCTCTGAGAAAGTTTAGAAATAAAAAAAATCATAAATTACACATATTTCATGTATATAAATAATTAAAGATTAAATTTTCACTAAAAGATGGAATTAAGTGTATGAACACATAAACTGTCCTAATTCTTAAGAATGGATGTTAAACAATCTGTTACTTTGCAGTGTGTTTGTCTTTTCTTAAAGTTTTTATTGTTCTTGAGTCCATTTTCTGTAATTTATGAAAGGTGCTCTACAAATAAGTGATTGTTAATACTGGCCAGTCTTCTGTTTAATAACTGTCATAAGGAGGCAGTATGAAAGTGGTCAGGACACTGACACAAACTGCTGGTCTGTTATGAACATGTCAACAGACAGCACTCGGCACAGTCAGTCATTCTTAGAAAATTCAAAGTGTAAAACTCTGTTACTCACTGAGAGGAACGGAGAACTAACTTACATCCAATAAGTGGAAACAATCAGCATCATCTGTAACAAATCAGCAGCACACAAACACTGCAGTAACCATGGTAACAGCTGTACACCGTCCAGCTGTGACGCAGAGAGAGAGACACACACACACATCTGGAAGCAGTTATACATGCTCTGACCAAGAGGGGGCAGCAAAGGACAGATACTCACATCTGAGTCTGTGCTCTTATTTTGAAAGGAAGGCAGAATAAGTTGAAGCATGATCAGTATTCACGTGATTGGCCAGGTGCTGATCATGTGACTGCAGTTTCATGTGCCCCAGCATGTACTGGGGCAACACATTCATCTGTGTTGTTACTGGTGTCATTGTGTTTGACACTGGTACAGATCAGATACTGAGGTGAACGTGGTCAGACTGCGAGCGATGTTGGGTGTGTTACTGGTGATGTCACAGCTCCAGCCGGCTCTTGATTTTTCTGTTTCAGTCTGTTGTTCTGTTTCTGTCATGCTAACTCCAAGATCCAGCCACTCCCCCTGCCCAGCAGTTCCACCCGGCCTTCCCCACACACTTACTCACCTGCATCCCATTTCCCAAATCAGCTCAGCTGTATGTATACCAGTTCATTTCCACTAATACACTGCCAGATGGTCTAGTCTCATCTGCCCTCCATTTTACTCCATTTCCACATCCCTGAGTATTTTTTAAATTGTTTGAAGTTTGAAGTTTGTCTGGGACAAGGGTGTTTTCTGGCACAGAGCAAGTTCGGAAATTAAAGAAAACCAAAACATTTCATAAATTACATATATTTCATATTTATAAATCCTTAAAGAACAAATTTTCCCCACAACATTTGAATTTCAGTAAGTTTATTTGGTCAGACATGATTTGACCCAATTCTAAACCTTCATTAATGTAGATACAACCTGAAACTGAGCTGAGTATAGGAAGACACCTAATGTTGATTAAATATGTATGTGACATGTTAGAATAACAAGTGTTGACTATAGTTACAAATGAGATTTTTTACAGACAAGCTTAGGGATCTGCAAATTGCAGCTCCAGAGCCGTATGTGACTCTTAAGCCCCTCTCCAATGCTCCCTGTGATTCTGGCAAAAACTTATATGAAACTTATATGAAATTAATAACATTTACTTCTTTAACATTTTTATTTTCATTTATCATTGGTGTAGGTCTATGAACAAGTTGAGATATTTCAAGGCAACATACAGCAACAGATTTCTGAATTTTGAGCCAGACTCAAACTTTTAAGTTTTGAAAAAGTTTTACCAATCACTAATATTTTGTTGAGATGATTCATTTTAATTCTTTAGATAAACTTAAATCTTAGATAAGATTTTTGGGGGGTTTTAGAACCCCCCAAAAAGGGTATTTAAAAAAATTCAAGCGATTCAAGTGAAACTGAATGATGGTTAAAATGTAGACATTTTTTGAGTTTGAGTTGTCTCAGCTATTTTTTTTTTTTTTTTTTTTTTACAGTGTGACATGATTCTTACATTTGTCAACTGTAAAAATATGTAGCCTACATCAGAAAAAAGTTTTATATTTTGTCAACTACATCTATGGCTCATTTCTTTTATTTAATAAATTATAGAGTAAATTCATTCAAGTGAAAGTGAATATTGCTTAAAATTTTCATATATTCAATTAAAACTTAAAATTTAATTTTCATGTAGCTAACCAATGACAAATCAGGTTCACAGCTCACTGTGAACTATTTTTGAAATATATATGTTTTTTGAGTTTCTAAAACTCAAAGATTCAAGTTTATCTGAAAAAGAAAGGTAAATTATCTCAACTAAAAATTAGTAGTTGGTAAAACTTTTTCAAAACTTTTAGCATAAGTTGGGCTAAAAAGTTGCAGAGTCATCTCAACTATTTTGTTACAGTGTTAAATGCTTGCCAGCTGTAAAACTATGTATCTTATACACCAAATTAGAAAAACAGTTTTAAAATTTCATCAACTAAAATGTGCATCATAGCCTTCATCTATGGCTCGGTGCCTTTTCTTCTAAATTTTGATGGTGGCTCATCTTCTTACGTCTCTGTTTGCTATGGATGCCAATCAAAATAAAGGTCTTCAGGGAAAAGAGACAATTTAATAGTTGCAGCTCCAGACAGATTCAATTTCTTTTCTAGGCCAAAAATGGCTTTTTTGACCCTAAAGGTTACAGACCCCTGGACTAGTTGATCCAAATACTGGCAGTCAAGAATAACAGTCTAGACTTCTACCCCTTGTAAGAAAACCTTCACTGAGCAGACTACAGATAATATCGGCTTGGCTGGTCTATTGTTGTAGTCATATTTAGTACATTGTCCTTTACTAATAAGGAGTGTGTTTTACTGTGGTGAATGGCTCTGTGACATTAACTTGAAGTGTTTTGCAAATAGAAATGTTTTTAGGAAGGAGAATAATGTAGTCTCTTAGTTTGCTTCTGTCATCTCTACTGCAGTTTCCTGTGGATTTATCCCTCCCTGTTCCTTCCTCTCCTCTCTGTCTTTGACATTACATCATGCAGCTCAACTAAAACAAGACACACTGAATGTTGTCCCCCACAGACTCTCACACACACATGGTCACAGTAACGTCCAGGCCTTAAGGTTCCCATATCTCCTACTGTGACCTGCTGCTCCAGGAGACCAACTACTGCGTCATAAGGAAACACTGGAAAATAATTTATATGGTATCAGTCGTGACCTTGGCCTTGTCTGGTCTGGTCTATCATCATAGTGGTTAGAGAGCAGTGAGGATATGAGTCCAGTTAACTCATGTTTAGATCATCTTGTGGAAGCAGTGTGCAGTCAGAATCATGAGACCTGTGAGTTTGGCATCCAGCTCTTAATCTGGATCTCCACAGCTTGTGTTTGCCCTGGTGTGTTTGTCCTGCAGCCCAGTTTCCTACCTGTGTTGTCTGCTATGTGACACAAATTTCAATTGTCCCTAAAGCCCAATTTTCCAAAGAACAAATGATAGGGAAAACAGTTAACTCTTCAATCTTCCTAAAGTGATGTAAGCCCTCATAATGGTTCAGAGGGAGTGCTTGGTTAGGGTGAGCCCATGACTGACAGGGACCTTAAAAAATATTAGAACATTAGATAATATTTTTCAATATTAAATTATTAATGTGTCATCATAATTAGAATATTTTATTTCCCATATACTAAAGCCAACAGTTTCTTTTTATTTTATTGTTTTTGGTAGAATGAAAAAAGAAATCCAGAGAGCCACTGTTGGCCAAACCCCTTCTATTCACATGGAATGGTTCAGTCCGTGCCCCATACGAAACGTGCATAGTGTTTGCTAGCTGTGAATTTTGAGTGAGGAGCTGGTTTGGTTTGGGTTGGTCTGGTCTGGTCTTGTCTGGGTTGGTTGGGTTTGGTCTAGTCTGGTTTGGTCTGGTTTATTTTGGGTTTGTCTGGTCTGGGTTAGGTTAGGTTAGGTTAGGTTAGGTTAGGTCTAATCTCATTTGGTCTGGTTTGGTCTGGGTTTGTTTGGTTTAGTCTGGGTTGGTTAGGTTAGGTTAGGTTAGGTTAGGTAAGGTTAGGTTAAGTCTCATTTGGTCTGGGTTTGTTTGGTTTAGTCTGGTTTGCTCTGGTCTGATTTTGTTTTGTTTTGTTTGGAGTGCCATTAGAGCAGCATCATGTCTCATTAAAGATAAATCTGGTTTCTACAAAGGTGGTGGGGCCTGATGTGATCTTTTCATGGGGCCCAAAATCCCTGTCAACGCCCCTGCATGACTGTGTTGCTTCTCTAAACACTCTGTGTGACTGCTGTATTATCTCCATACCCTATGGAATATGGTTTTGTATTCATTCTCTCTCTACTTTGAATTCTTCAGAGAATAAACTCACCTGAGTGTGTGTGCTGTCTGAGTCTCTGCTGGTCTGCTGACTGTCTTCCTTTACTGCTGGAGACATTTCTGCTTCTGTAAAGGACAAAACCACATGAGTTTATCATAAGAGGACATGAAGGTTATCATTTCATGTTTGTTAGGTAGAAGAAAATATATTTGTGAGTTACCTATACTGATATATGAAACTAGGGATGGCTCGATCCCTCTTCATGTCCAATAATGTGACCTTGAGTATCTGCTGATACAGATAGCAACCCAGCACTGTCTTTTTCCCTCTTAAAAAACTTAAAAAGCTGTTAATAATGCATTTGTATGGATGCACTATGCTTAACCTAGGCTTCTAAAACAACATGCTCAAAATGTGCAACAAATAATCCACTCCCATGAAGGAAGAAACACACAGCCCACAGTATGACTAGTAAGTTAATATCACTGCCGCTTTTTTAAATTCAACTTTTAGTCAAATTTTTCAGTCAGCACTACTCAAACATTAAAAATGATGCTTAAAATAACTTCACATGGCTGCTGAGAGGTCTCACTCACATACAGCCTCATGTGACACAGGACACGTCTGTCTTCATGGCATGTCGCCGATCAGGCTGATCAAGGCGTACACCTTTTCAGATAATAAAGACAGGTCCATTGTGCTGGCTATATACACATCTCATGCACATAAAAGAATTAAAATGTGTGAATGAATTATACCTTGTGCACACGCCATAGCATATGGCAAAAAAATGTGATTTAGATTTTCTTACGTAGTGATCACTTTCATCAAAATAAAAGGCCTTGATTGGCCCCGATACCAAATGTGTGCTTTGATTCAGGACATCCACTCAATATCATCCAAAACACCTGTCAGCAAAACTGCAATGACTCAATAATATGTAAACACACTTAATACATAGAATAAATTATAAAAAAAAATTAAATAAACAAGACTCAAAATTTGCCAACAGGACACTGTGATACATCAGTGAGAGATGCCAGCTCCCTCCACATCCATCACAACTTTTACTTTTAGTCATGTTACTACTCAAGAAAACTACACGCAGCAGGATGGCACAAAAGTTTTAATATTGATGAAGCATAAAAGTAGAGGCTGGTTTCTCCTGCTCACAGAAAACAGGAGTGTAAACTCTGCAGACATCCGGAAGAGAGATCGACTTATTCTGAGCTGCGGCTCTGACCTGAACCCAACTGGGTTACAACCACACCACACTGGATTAGTGTTTGCTTCACATTTATTGCCAGTTGTTTTTAATCATTTCCATTTCTTTGTGGGTTATGAACATCATTTAAAAAGATTTTAAATAATCCTTCCAGACATACTAGTGCTTGAATCAGAATGTCAATTATTGGGACCGTCAAACACCCTGTGTGATTTTCACTTTCGACAATCGACACAGCTGGACCCAGATCAGAAAGACAGGGTTTTATCTTCCGCCTGGTGCAAAGCAGCACACAGATCAGCTGTCAATGCTATTTTCTTACCCACAAGTTTGTCACTTTCACGCCCAGGAATCAAGAGGAAGTAGCGAATCTATTTGCGACCATGGGAAAACTGGTCTCAAGATGAGATGTGATCAGGCGCATTGTTGGTGAATTGCTATGCTGACACAGCATAAAGTGCCCAACAGAAACTTGTTTGAAAGTCAATGATGCAAGACTTTCCAGCTATTCAAAGGTCTCATTATTCAGACAGTAAGATGCACCTAAAGGCAGCTTCAGAACATGTGTAGACACTGCTTCACAGACACTGCAGTTACTGGCAGGTCATAAAAATTGACATTCTGATCAATAAAGGATGTAAAACACAGTCAAAGTTCATACAGTAAACTGCTTGGAGTAAAGCAGCTGTATAAATCTTGACTTCCATCCAAAAAATTATTTCCTCTGTGTCCTCTGGAGAGTTTCCTCTGTCCTGTCAAGCTTATAATACAGTTTTGCTGCTTGAACATTAACAATATATGGAGCAGTGACATTACTGCACACATAGAAATCTTTAAAATGACCGAAAGCAGCCTCTCTAATCATTAAATCATCTTTTAAATGAGGTCCAGCAGTGCAAACTTTCCAGGTGATTTATCTATTTTGTGTTGTGTTGATGTCTAGGTGTTTTCTTTGACAATTTGTTTTAATGATTAGACAGGGTGCTTTCAGTCATTTCAACCATCTATGCTGCTGTGCCTCATTCATAAAGGCACACAGCACTTCTCTTAATGTGGAAACACTTCATCCTACTTCACCCAGATGCAACCCATCCACTATTAATCAATGTTCATTTTTTATGACCCTGCTGCCCGACCCGACAAACCCCAGTGCCTTCATCACTAGAAGTGGGTCATTTCAGCATCTGTTCACTTCTCCAACTTGCCAAATACACCTGGCTGTTTGAGGGAATAGGGAGATAACACTCATTGGTTTAATCCATGTTATACCCAAAATACACCTATGGTTAATTAAGAGACTAAATACAATCCCTTTTGCACCTTATCTTTTGCCCAGATTATGCACAATGGAGTTTAGAAAAGACAACCTAAATGCATGTATCTATTTAAATAGGACTCTCAGTCCAGTAGGTCTAGTCAGTCCTGAAGATTCAGTATAATTAGCGAATCATCCTAAATGTGTGTGTCCTGCCGCAATAGAAGGAGGAGATCAGAATGAGAGTCAGAGTGAGAAAGTGCTTATTAAATGTCAAGCAGCAACCCCCGCAAGTGAAAAGTGAAGCCAATGAGGAGGTGCCACAAGCTGCAGTTCTCAAAATGGCCATGTGAGGCTGGCTCCATAGAAGCCCATATTAAAATACCCTACTTCACAGCAGTGATGAATATGTTATAAACAATCTGGTACAAAATAATGTTTTGGTCAAGAAACAAACAAACAAACAAAACGACACAGTCTAACAAACCTTAGTTAGATAACTGAGAGCTGTGGTATCCTTTTATTCCTTTCTTCGTCCAGGTAACCTGATTGTGCAGTGGGCTGTGAGCGTACAGCGGTGCATTTAAATTGAGGTAGTGTGGACAAGGTCTGAGAGCAGGGAGGGAGGCAACATCAAAATGATGAGAATCACATCTCATATGATGTGAATATGATGATCCTGTTAGATGGATGCATTTCATCCTCTAATGGTGAGTCAGTCGGATGAGATGAGTCAGTAATGTTTCTGGTTAGAATAATTAGGGGGTGAAATGGAAAGCTTCTTCCTGACCCAGCCATGCAGCCTGGAAAGTGTTGGAACATTATATCATATACCTCCAGAGCTGCCACTCCGACTGTTCATTTATGGGAACTGTAACCTACAGTATGACGATTTGCACGGGGCATCAGATTTATTCTGTTAGCTTTTGGCTCATCTGTAAAGCAGCTTTTCATTCTGTCAGGATTCTCTCCATTTCTGTTAGTCTGTGATTAGAGGACCTGCTCTGGTGTTATACAAAGGGAAGTTTTCCACCTTTAAGAGTGGTTTGGTTTGACAACTCTGAATCTTCCTGAACTATGTTAGCAGCCTTGCAGGCTTGTCCACAGGTTGGGGGAGGGGGGGTTCAAAGTTTTTCAGCCAGCACAACAGTCAACAAGTCATAATTTTCATAGGCAATTTGAATAATCAGGCTAAACAGGTTAAATAAACAGATACACCTTTCAAAGCTCTTGAATGCATGACCATGTCAACAGATTGTACTCATCAACCTTATCTACAGAGAACATCTGGAGAGACAGACAGATGAAAACATGCCATGAGGAGCCGTATTCATAAAGCTTCCTCATGCAAAGAGCTGCTCCCAGTGATAAAATTCTAAGAAAATCCTTAGAATTACAATGTTTTCTAAGAATTTTCCCCTTAAAGTTAAGACTAGATTTAGAAGATGAAAGTTATTTACAAAGCATCTTAAACTGAAACTGAAAAACTGTTTCAACATATTCTCAAAATGCTGAATAACTGCAAGTTAATGAAACTCTACATATTAGATCACACAGGGATAACGTGTGGTTGATCTCCTGACATGTGCTTACATAATAATAATGCCTAATAATAATAATAATTTATTTATACAGCACTTTTGCACTTTTTTGTCACTTTGTCTGTGAGCCTCCTCTGTTCATATGGTTGGATGATTGCATGAATATATCATCGATCGGCAATGAGCTGAATCCTTTTTTTTCCTGCAATTTTTGGGGCAATATTTGTATTTTATTTTCCTATACATTAGCGTGACTCTGCAGTCAGAGCTGCTGATCTGCTACACACTCAGCAGCACAGTACAAACCCACTGAGCTGGAGGGCAAATAAGAGGTAAACAGCCTGTAGAGCTCCAACTATTTTCACATCTAACACAGTGAGTTAATGGTTCATTTCAACCAACACAGAGTTGGTGATTGTTGGAGGAGAAAAACTAATGATTTAGCAAATTACTTTATTATTATCCTGATTTGTCATTGTAAAATATAATTTTAATAATAATTATACAATTATATTTTTAGATTTCACATTGTATTGTCAATGGGTTTTTACAGACAGCTTTCAAAAGGGGCCTTGGCCAGATGTAAGCCTTTTGGGAGGCCTTGGCATGAAAAAGTTTGGGAATCCCTGTGCTACTACACATTCATCCTTACTTACTAAAGTAACTAAATTAAAATGAATTAAAATTATTCATTTTCACAGAGTTTGAAGTCACAGGTGTAGCCTGAGTACTACTGTTTAATTATGACAAAACAAAGACATATTTATTCAAAGATATATATCTGTTTAAATTGTTTTCTATATAGGCTTGTGTCAAAATTGTGATTTTAGTTCGCATGTGCCAATCTAATTTTTGACAACCTCAGGGCAGACAAAGCCTTGGGGACCCCTTGTGATTTTTTTAACCTAAATCTTCACTGTAGATCCTTAGCTTGGAGCCACGTTCATGTGCGCATGCACACTGTCTGAACTGGGTGTGTGTGTTGTGATGGTGTGTGCGTGCAAGTGAACGGCATGTCAGGGCTTTAGGAGACTTGGATTACATCAGATGAGCAGTATGGAGGTATTTGATGTAGGCTTATGTGGGAGATTCTGCAACACTGTTTACCTGTGAAACTCCAGCAGTGTTTTGTGAACTAAAAAACTAAACCCAACCTTCAATCAGCATGAAGGTGAGTAGATATTGACTGAATTTTCATTTTTGGGTACACTAACCCTGTAATGATGGTTCTGTTCAGTTCAGATATCTCGGTAAGCCATGACAGAGTGATAAGACACACAAACAATCAGACGAACTGTCATCTTTACAGTTCGGGTTATAATTGTACCTTTCACCTTTCTTTCAAAATTGTATCCTTTATTTCAAGCCTGTCTGATCATCTGAGTTCTCAGTTTGTTGACCCATCACACTTGTTTACCATATTACCATCATCAGCAGGTAACCTGGTGATTACACTTCTGAGAGGAATGATGAGCAAAAGAACTTTTATTCTTTAAGCCCTGCAAAAGTGCACAATCCTGCACTGGTGTTCTACCTGCACAGCATCATTTCCTGTTCTGAGTGTGAGCTGAGCTCTGGTTATTATAGTCTTCCTGTGGTGGTTAGGGGAAGACAAGCTGTGGAACCTGTGCCTCAATAAAAGTGACAAATGTTATAATATCATCATGACCAGCTATAAACACAGGCTGAAGGGCCAGACACTGTTGCTGTGAGACAACAACCAACAGTGTTCACCACTGAATCACTGCCACACACACACACACACACACACACACACACACACACACACACACACACACACACACACACACACACAGTAGCTCAGCCACTGAATCACAACTATTACAAAATGATGATGTGGCTCTGCATCACTGTCTCACACACACCCACACCCACACTTTCATTCACTTTAGTTTTACATTCACACACTCTGTGGACACACAGACTTGCACAAGCACACACTCACTTTATGCATCCAATAATACACACACACCTTCAGACCGCCCACACTGAGCACAGCACATTCACACACTGACGCATGCGGGTACGCACACGCACAGCACAGCCATTTCTCAGCCCACGTCTAGTTTCACTGTCCACTGTTAAGTCATGACGACATCATTAGGTTGCCTGGAGATCGTGCCCCATACAAACAGAGGAGGCAGATCAACAACTGTCTCTCTCTCTCTCATACACACCCCTACAGTCCCTGCCCTGTTACTCAACATTATTCTGCTGTCTCCTGGTTTCCCTCTGTTCTAAACTTATCAATAGATGTTATAAATGGACAGTAAAATAAAACAATCAGAATCTGAATTAATACCAAAGTCACAACAAACTTTGATCAGCCATAGACCAGAAACCCCCATCTTCTGTGAGCTAAAATGAGTTTGGTTGCTTTGGAAAGAGCGATATTTAGCTTTGTGGTTTCTCAACAGAAAAGTCTATCTAATGGCAAGGTCAAGAGGTAAAAATATTCTAAATATGGTGTACATTTAAACTGATATTGATTTTTTCAGGTGTCTAAAATACGTGTTGCTGCTGACCCTGTCTACAGCAGAACTATGCGTAGCTTCTAGGGATGCAGCAGATCACAGTTCAGATTGTATCACAGTTCTGAGTCACGGCTCGGATCATTTTTCAGATCAGCAAAAAAGAAAAGAAAGGTGCAATTAGCGTTAAATTTTCTTAAAAATGCACTTTGCTTTGGTCTCTCTGTCTGTAGTTATCACCATAATAATGTAATGCAATAATAATAATAATAATAATAATACTATACAGTATAGTTTAAATACTCTACACTATTATATTATACTATACTATAGTACATATAATAGGTAATTATACACTGTACAGCATAATGCACTTTGTAGTCTGGCTCACTGTTCCGCTTACAGCACTATCTAACTGCTCTGTATTGACAACACTAAAAATAAAAATTAATAAAAGATTATTGACAGTAACCGCAACAGTAAAACTGTTATCACACCATGGTGGTTACATGTAATTCGCAGATAACATGCATGCCAAACCGTGGGGGGCGTTCCATACCGGTCACAGGACAACTGTGATCTGTTGCACCCCTATTTAGCTTCCTACACCAGTACTCCTGCTGCTTCTCCAAACTGGGAGAGTGTTGACCACCATCTACTGTACGTAATACACTATGATTGTATGACATTCAACCAAATAATCCAAACTATGCCTTTAATAAGAAGGATCTGCATCTTTTTATCTGGGGCTGCACAGTTAATCAAAATATTATTGAAATTGCAATATATCCAGGTGCAATATCCTAATCACAGCAGCTGCAATTTTTTGATGAAGGTAAAATGTATGACAAAGCGCATCACAATTAAGTACTACAGTGTTGCATAGATGTAAGAAAACATATTGGTTTGGTACAGATTGAGGCTGACATGTCATACTGACATCATTTTAACAGAAAGTGCGATATGTGATATGATTAGATTGAATGATTTTTGCACTGCAAAAATCATCTGGAAAACAAGATCTTTTTAGGAATTTTTTCAGCCATTTTTAGGAAAGAAAAGACTGTGAATGTAGACTGAATAACTGCACGAATGGAAAGGGTTGCTGCACTGAGATGTGTTTATGGACAGACAGAAATACAGTGGAAGGCTGTAAAACAGTTACCTGTGTGGCGTGTGCCCTCCATTGTGACCATCTCTTTTGTGGCTTTCTCTTCACTTTTCATCTTATTCCTTTCTCTCTCCTTCCATCCGTCCACTGCATCCAGAGTGTCCGAGTCTTTATCCTGCCCTTCAAACGCACCACCCTCATTATCCATCGCCACACACTCCGGTCCTTTGCTCTGCAACGTGACACTGCCAGCATCGAGAGGGCTGGCAGGGACGTTCTTCATGTCCACTAATGATCGGCATGACTGGGTTTCCACATTCATAGAGGCAGTCGGCTCATCTGGACTGGGATCAGCCACCAGAATCAAGTCACAGGGAGGAACAGGAAGTATTGAAAAAGTGGGAGTCTCCCCTTCGCACGGTGTTTGAACCTGGCCATCAAGTTGTTGATCGCTCTCATGACCTTGAGCCTGACAGTCTGAGTCCAACGCTGTCTTCTCTGCTTCACACTGCTCCTGTGCTGGCCTCCTCTCAGCCTCAACAGGCTGACCATCATCTCTGTCAAGTGTCTGACTGTGCTGAAAAGGTGAATCTGATCGCTGTCTATCACTCTCTACTTGTATCTCACTCTCTTCCTGACAGATAGGCTGCTCTGGTCTGGGACTCTCTTTAGATTCAGTACAGAAAGTCTCAGACGCCTCTGAATGTTGTCCTGTGTCTACAACTGGACAGGAGAGCTGGTTTACTTCTTGCAGCTGGATTTCCTCCTGCATGTAACCTTGGCTGTCTATCATTTCATTTGCTTCTAGCAAAGGTTTCTTATCAACTTCTTCAGCAGGCGGACATAACATAAAGTCTTCTGTAGTTTTTGTTTGAATTTCCTCTTTGTCATGTTGTGATAAACTCTCTTGGTTAACCTGTTGGTTGCTACTTAGGCACGCTGCTGGGAGCTTTTCTGTCTCAGTGTTACCCTGTTCCTCCTGTGATATTTCAACTGTAGCTTGTTCTTTAGATACAAACTGATCAGTAGGTTCAATGTGTGACTGTTCTACAGGTTGGTTTTCTGTCTCAGCTGCTAACAGTTGACGGTCCTCTCTGTCCATCAGCTGTGCAGACACTTGTGTGGACTGAACAGTGTGGAGTAAATTGTCTGCCAGCTGGTTTAATGTATCACTTGCTACACTGCCATCCTGCGCTAATGGTTGATCATTTGCTGGTTCTTTGCTAGCACACTCTTCATTCTCAGACTGACTGTCTGCTAACTGCTGGCTTAATTCTATGCTAGACACAGCTGATGCTATTGCTACGGCTACAACTGCTACTGCTGTGGCGACCAAGTCTTCACGGTACTTCTGCTCTTTTTCTCTGTCCTCCTCATCCTCCACCTTCTTGCCTTCGTCTATGGAAGTTACTTCCTCACCGGCCACCATCCCACTGTCATTTTTTTCACTCATTCTTTCCCAATGCCTTTCCTTACCCGCTTCCTCTCCACCTATCCACAACTCATTTCTCTTTTCCTCCTCGCACTGCTGATCTCTTAACGTCTCAGAGGCCGAACAATGCTCTATATATTTCCTCCCAGTTGTCTCGGCCCTTCCTTCCCCTTTTTCAAGTCGTGAAGCATCCGCTGTACCTTCAAATGGCACACCCCCAGCTTCTGTAGTAAAATGCACAGATTCCATAAATCCTACGGGTCCTTCCACTTGACCCACGGGCTGTACTGGTTTGTCCACAGATTGTACATGTTGTGTCTTCTGTTCAGGAAATTCCACAAGAGACGAGTCCTCTGTGAATTCTGTAGAATCTGAATGTTTGACGGGAAGTTCCTCTGGACATTTAGATTCCACCAAACCTGTTCTGTCCTCAGTATGCACTGTTTGTTGAGTCGGACTGGCAATGCCCTTTAATTCCAGCTCCGTAGGATCCAGCACTTCCTTTCCGATTGGTTGCACAGTTGTAATTTCGCCTGTGCCTGCCTTTCCGATGTCAGTTTCACTCAGTTCTGAAGAAGTGACAGCAGAATTTAAATCATCAGATCCATGAAAGTTCATGCTCCCGTCCTCTGATGGTTCCTTTATTTCTAAAGCCGGTGGAGCTGTACCTTCACTCAGATCTATTCTCCCGTCTGTCGGACTGATCTCTGGAGTAGCATAACTGGAATCTGAGTTCATAACGTCACAGTCAGGTCCGTGAACGTCCCTGGTCTGGCCCTCTGTCTGGCTGGGTAGATGCATGGCGTCCTTGTCAGCTTCCTCTCTCTGGGTTGGCTCAGAAGCACTGGGAGACGGGACATGTGCCCTTCCTGTTTTATCCTTGGCTTCTGACTCCGACTTTGTGTTCACGTTTGTCACTTGCTCTCTCTGGGTTTGGAACGCTGTCTGACTCTGGGACTCTATACTGGAGCTGGAGCTGAGTTTGGCCTCTGTGCCTCCTCTCTTCCCCTTCTTCTTCCTCCTCTTTTTTCTCCCCTTTGCCCCTTTCTCTTCACTGCCTTGCTTCTCTTCTCCTCCCTCTTCAATGCCTGCTGTTTCAGAAGCCGTCTCTCTGTTACTGACCTCCTCTCTGTCTCCCTTCTTCCAATCTGGCCCTACTTCCTCCTCTTGCTGTGAGCCCTGTACTTCCCGTCTTTGTGCACGAGGCCCATGTGACGGAGCTGGCTGTGTTCCAGCATGCTGACTAAGAGCTGCACACATTTGATGAGAACTTAGACCCTGTTCTAGCAGCTGTGGAGGACTAAGATCAGGAGCTTGCTGTGAGATCAGATCACATTCTTTCTGTGCATACTGTTCATGTTTTCTCTGATCCTCTGAGTCACCGTCATACCAAACTGACTGGGAGTTCAGCTCCTTTCTGACACTGACACCCTGATCTAGGTTTTCACCCTCATACCAGACTGTTTTTGCTTCTGTTTCTGGTCCACGTGGGAGTGATCCCATTCTGCTTCCGATCCAGCCTCCATCCCGCCATAGTCCTCTACGAGACTTTCTTTCTGAGTCTGGGGACTTGGGGCTGGTCCTCCTGTCAGACTCTGGACTTTTGTTCATGGTGTCATGTTGGCTGGGCTCCTCTGGGTCTGACTGGCTTTCCTGGGGATCCTGTGATTGTTCCTGGCCCATGGTTACTGAAAGAAGACAGGATTAGATTAAGGACTGCAAAAAAAATTTTTTTTTCTTTAAACGATTTAAAACAGGGGTCTGCAACCTTTAAGATCAAAAGAGTCATTTTGGGCCAGAAAAATAAATAAAAATGTCTGGAGGCACAACTGTTAAATTCTCTCTTTTCCCTGAAGACTTTTCTTTTTTTCTTAAATTTGGCATCCATAGTGAGCTTTAGAGACTCAAGAAGAAGTGCCAATGTCAAAATGTGGAGGAAAAGGCATCGAGCCAAAGATGTAGGCTATGATAAACATTTTAATTGACAAAATATTTTTTGGTGAACAGGCTACATATTTTTACAGTTAAAGAATCAACTTGCACTGTAAAAAATAGTTGAGACAACTCAACATTTTAAGGCAAGGTACTGCAATAGATTTTTGAGCCTAACTTCAGCTCTTGAGTTTTGAAATAAACTTTAAAGTTTTGCCAACCTATTATGTTTAGCTTAGATTATTTACTTTTCTTATAAATTTAAATCTTTGAGTTTGAGAAACTGCTAACAGTGTATTTCAAAAATTGTGAGCCGTGAACCTGATTTATTATTATTTCGTGCCTGAAAATTAAAGGTATTAACTTAAAATATTAAAATTTTAACCATCATTCACTTTCACTGCAAAGATTTTTTATATACCGGTAGGTAATTTTTTTTCAGAACTTAAGATTTTGAGTTGGGCTCATAAGTCAAAAATCTACTGCAGCATGTTGCGTTGAGTTTCCCAACTGTTTTGTTTTTACAGTGCACACCTACAACAATTTTAAATAAAAATTAAAATACTATGAGCCACTGGAGAGGGGCTGAAGAACCACATGTAGCTCCAGAGCCCCAGGTTGCAGACTCCCAATCTAATGAGGTCAATAAGAGCCTGGCACTGTTTATCACAGTTTTGGCCATCATTTATATAAATTACTTATCAACTAATTACTGAGATCTAGAAACATGAGGGGTCACGGGCAGTCAGATAATCAGACAGGCTGTAGTAAGTAAATCAGATCAGCGTTTCAACACATTCTCACTCCCAAATGGTCAAATATGGCAGCTTGGTCAGTGGCTGTAGGTACAACTCTAGTGCCAGTTCTGCACATGCTGGATAAATATGGATCATCCAGGCAGACTAGCAAAATAAAGGCACAGAGGTATTTTGTTAGATTTAGACAACACAACCTCTTAGTTAGGTTTAGGACAGGATCATGGTTTGGGGTAAAATAAGTACCTTAGTACATGTAAGTTCATGTAGGTAACAAGTTAATATACATTATGTAACTTGAAAAAAAATGAATGTTGACTTGGTTTCAGATGGGACAACCCCCCTCTCCTCAGTCCTGTTTTCGTTCGACTCATCCACCCCCTCCTCCTCCCAACACGGACTTTCTTGCTCTTTACACTACACCCCCTGACTTCAACAGCACATCAAACATAACACTAGAGAGGCCCGTCTAGAAATGACACCAGAGGGGTATCTACAGCGTCATGGTTTGAAGCCTGCCTCAGACTGTCCTGGGATTATTGTATAAGGACAAGAAATCTACCAAACTCATAGTTTTGAGTGCTTGTCCCTCACTTTCAAAGTCTTTTTGGGCCTGGCATCACTGAGAGCTGCTTCCTGGCTCTCAGTCCATGCTGCTTGCCACAATATCTTATTTATTTAATTCTCTACAACCATCTGGTGACCCCCACAAATTATCTGGACAACCACTGGTTTAAAGCATAGCGGCACTGACCAGGCTGCTGTATTCGACACGTTGTTAGTGAGAACAGACTGACAGTTGATGAACTGTTGACATGATCTGTGAAAACAGGAAAGAACTTTAAAAGGTGACAACGTGTGAGATGTGATCAAAATCTTCAAGTGGACGTAACTGGCCAAAAATATCAATTAATAAGTGACCTGTTATGTTATTTGTTTCCATATGTTATTATCAGGCCACTCTAACACTGGTTTACTTTTCTTATCATAGTTATCATAGTAGCACAGAAGCATAATGCTGCCACACCATAAAAAGAAAAATGTCTAAATATCACATTAGAACATGAAACCTTCATTGTTATTACAAAATATTTTCATGTTACTATGACACACAAGCCGTTATAAATAGAAATGTTTCTAGTTTTAACTATAACATGAAACATTCCATATTATAACATAATAAGTTTTTGTTACAACTTAGAATATTTCATGTTATGAATCTATATTGTTATAAGATGATGTAATAACTAGGGATGCATGATAAATTGGTCAATATTTGCCTATCCTGCTATACTGATCTTTATTCAGTCCCTCCAGGATTTCACAGGATTTTTTGGGGATTGTTGCAACCTAAAATCCCTGATTTCATGGCAGGTTTTCTAAAAAAAACTGATGCACATTGCAATGTCTGTACAATGAAAATTGCAGGAGCAGTGACAATAGCAGAAAAAAGCTGATTTTCTTTTTCTTTCTTTGTTTATATAATTGACTAAAAATCAAAGGGAACGTGTTCTGGGGAGAATAAACCCACACATTTTGGGCATTCTTAGTGAACCTACCAAAAAAAGGATTACAGGATTAGTTTTTGTAATTATTATTACAAAAATTCTAACAAAATCTGCTTTATTTGTAAATGAAGAAGTACACCTGGTGGGCATTTCAAAAGAAGCAAAGTCTTTGCACACAGCGTTGATAAATGTCAATAAAAATGACAAACAACAAACATTGTGTTCTTGTCAGTACCCTCAATGAAATGTGCATGTATGACATTTGCGTGGGGACCTGATTGGTAGAACTTGTGAGAAGCTACAATGTTCTCACTGGTATCTGTGTATATTAGCCGATGAAGATCAGATTCACTTATAAGTGATTTGACAGACTGTCTGTCAAAACATTGAATCTGAATTCATGGCTAAAAGCTCCATATACAGTATACTGGTGAAGTTTCTGATCAACTTTACTAGACAGACTGAATGAACATTTGAAGAGTCAGATCTGTCCTTTGCTTTGTGACTTTCTCACTCAGGTTTTGTTATCAATCAATCGTTTATCAGTAACAGCTGTCAAAAAATAGATATTGTGCATCCTTAGTTATATCAGTACAAGTTATCGTGTTATAATGTGACAAATGTCTCACATGATAAACAGGAAATGCTTCTTGTCAGAAAGTGATAAGTCTGTGTTGTGTTGAAGTGAAAATATCTTGTTATAACATGAACAACATCTTGTAATAACAAACTTTTCCTGTTATAACATGATAATGCTCTGTTTTTCTTCTAGAGTGGCCATAATATGTTGCTGTATTGTAGTTCATTTTCACTACTGATAAAAACTTTGAACTGTGTCTGAAGAGCAGGGCTGCAAGTAATCATTATTTTCATAGTCCATAAACTGATTAGCTGTTAAATTTATAACATGTCAACAAATGTCTTATATCGTCCACAACTCAAGATATTCAGTGTACTGTCATAAAGGAGAAATCTGAGAATTTTGACTTTTTTTCTTAAAATATTACTCAAACCAATTAATCGATTATCAAAATAACCGATGACTCATTTAATAATCATATAAAATCAATTCTTTGCATCTGATATGCTTGTGACTTGTGTTTCTTTTGTGCCTGTACTGCAAAACTATTTTCACTTCGGCTATAATAGTTAACCAACAGTCAGCAGTGACATAAGCAAAAAACAGGCAGCGTGACTCTGTGTTCCTGTACTTGTTGACTGTCTGTCCAGTCAATCTGTTTCCCTAATCACAAGTTGATTTTTATTATTAAGGTTGGCAACCTTCTAATTATATTCAATATTATATTTGTCTCTATTTTGCAGTTTCAAGTAAGCAACTTTTCATTACAAGGCCTAAAGTTCCAATCACTGGCCTCACACTCCCCATTCAATGATCTGAAACACTGTGCAAGTCTGTGAGCAGGGTGATGAACTCACCTGTCCTCTGTGAAGCTGATTCCACAGCTAAGTTCACCTTAGCTTCTTTTGCCTGGAGACTCTGATTGTCCCCCTGCTCTGTCTCTGTCTCTGTCTCTACAACTCGCTCACATATCAGCAGGTCAACTTCCCACTTCTCTCCTTCCTGTTTTTCTGCGATGGTGGTGGTGGTGGTGGTGGTGGTAGGCAAGGCAACTGCCTTCCTGCCAGCACACTTCCCATCCCCACCTGGTGCAGACACTGGTTTTGTGGGTGATGGAGTTTCTCGTGTTCCGGGACTACGCTGAGATTTTGTAGCTCCTCCGTCAGTGATCACAGATGCTGCCGCTGCTTCTCTGGGTGAAATACTTCCATCTGTCTCTGTTCTTGTTCCTGTTGTCTTTGCAGGCCTCCATGCAGTCCCTCCGCCAGCCTCTGGGGTGCCTCGGTTATTTCCTGGAGATTCTGTAGCATGTCTTGTGGTTTTTGTAGTTCTCTTTTTGTTTCTCCTGTTGCGGCCAGCAGGAGAGTTGGCAGCTGGTGTGCCCCTCTGCACTCCCCCAGTTTCCTGGCTCTGATAAAGACTTCCACTGGTACAGGATGTATGAGTGACAACCGCAGAGTCCTCCCCTTGTGTTCTGTCCACCAATGATGAGGGACTTCCTTGTTTCTTTGTTGTTGTACTACAGTTGTCTATGGTTACCACAGCCCGGCCTGCATCCTGCTTGCTCTCTTGCTGACTGTTAGAGGAAGGCTGCAGCCCACAGGCAAAGCTGACTGGCTGATGATTGATGGAGAGGGATGTGGAGGCATGTGTCACTGCAGCAGTACTATCGGAGTTTCCCTGCAAGACGGAAGATAAATCCAAATTAAGTCTTGATGGAAAAATGTCCTTACTAGCAGTTATTCAATATTCTGACAATCAAAGGTGGTTCAAGTAAACTGTGATATGAAAGTAACCAGACCAACCACGTGTGACAGTCGGCATGTGTGAAAAGCTAAAGTATGGGAGATGTCAGAAAGCAGGGGGCAATAATGACAGAAGCAAAGGATCAATGTGGTATAAAGAGCGAGAAAGTCCATGTAGGGAGGAGGACACAGGACGTCCACACAGAAGACTGGGTTCAAGTCCCATGAGAGACCAATAGTCGAGGTTGATTGTTTTAAGGAAGTAATTTTAAGCCAAACCATGATCATTTCCTGAGACCAACCACATAGTTTTGCTGTCTCAACCTAACCAAACTGTGACGCCACCTGAAATGTTTCTCAGCGAGCTTTATCCTGAATGTTTTACTCAGGGGTCTGCAACCTTTAGGATCAAAAGAACCATTTTTGGCCAAAAAAAGAAAAAAAAATCTGTTTGGAGCCACATTTGGCAAATGTAAGAATCACGTTACTCTTTTGTTATTGACATTCATCAGTGCACTGTGCGCTTCTTTTGAATAACTTTGTGCTGTTTTGACTGAGTTTGACTTCTTTTGCTTCTTTGTGGAACACCCGCCCAGGTGCCACACCAGACGGTTCTACAGATCTGGGAAATTGTCAGTAGAAATTATTTGGAAAGAGGCAGACACTTAAAAAAAAAAAAAAACACTTAGCAGGTGATAAGATATAAACCAGCACGAGCTAACTTCAGCCAATCAGATCAACTTTAACAATTTCCCCCCAGGGAACAATAAAGTATTTCTGATTCTGACCAAACCGATGCTGGAGCCCCCTGGAAGAGGAGTGAAAACATCTTTTTCATCGATGAAAGTCCTGTTCTTTGACTTTCTTTCTTTAAATGAAGAAATACTGTTAAAGCTCTGATATAACTGATGCTATCATAGTTGCTATTCTAACCACTTCAGGAGCCGCCATTGTTTGTTTGAGATGAGTGATTTCCATGGACGCTTCTCACTGTCATCACACCTAAAACCACGCCTGTAGCTGCCAGCAGTCCCTCCAAGGACACTAACTGGCTGCACCTCCTCTAGTGCAGACACAAACTGATAACTTGGAGCCTGGCAAGATGAATTCTTGCATGATCTCGCAAATCCAGCTGCTCCTCGCAAGGTAACAATGTGCCTTTGTCATCTAGCAAGCGTATAAGCATATTTTGTTTGATTTTTTGTAATCCTCAGCCTTTTGACAAGGTTACTGAGAACACTCACTCAGAACAGAGTGCAATTTTATTTTTCCTGGAACATGTTGCCTCTAATTTTTAACGAATTATACAAAAAAAATCTCCCCTATTTGTCCCACAGCTTCATTGCAAAAACTGTCTAAAAACATTGGCATGCAGCATGCATTTTTTTAGTAAGGCTGCTGTGAAACTGGGCATTTTAGGATGTAACAATTCCAAAAAACAGTCTGACTGACCAATAAAAATATAACAGCTCTTATTTGAATGGATGTGCAACAAGCAGATAAACAGGTCCAGTGTGTTTAAGTAAATGATGCAACACACAGGCCTGACAGCCATGTAAGAGCTCTGTTGTAAGGTCTCAGTCACGCACTGACAGACATTTGAAAACACTTCAGAAGGGTTTATGACACACGGTTCTCTGAGGATGTCGCTCATTGATCTCAGCGAGGGTTAAAGAAAAGCCTGTGAGACAAACAGCTGCTGTCAGCTCACCTTTTTGTCTGTGTGAAGACGAATCAGTCTCCTCAGCTCCTCCACCTCGTCCTGTAAGCAGCAGTCTTCTCCGCTCTGTGTCTCCACTCCCCCTTCCCTCTGATGGAGGGCGGGGAACGTTAGGGTGTAGGTACCGAGATTTGCATGGTGCTGAAACACTCGGCCTTCTGGGTAAAAGTGCAGCTGCTCCTTTGGTTCCACTTGGACATTTGAGGATGTCTCATACCTTCAGTGACATAAAATAACACATCGATCAGAGAAACCTTTGAAAACATTTACAAAATAAAGAAATGTTGCATATGACTGTTATGACACCTGTCATAACAATTAAGGACTCTTTTTATGACACCAATTGTCATTTTGTCAATTGTCTCATTTTTAATGCAAAGTGGACATTGTTTGGGATGTCATTGTCATGACAACTTGACATTAACAGAGTCAAACGTAACAACAGGCCTAATTATCAAACTTAAAGAAACTGCTTAGCTTTATGTGTAAACACAACTTTATACACATTCTGGTGGTGTCCACTGATACAACACTCAGAGGTCGGTTTCACAAAAACAGACTTTGACTGTGGTTTAGATATAACAGATTTCAGATTTCAGACAGAAGTCTAAAGTCATCCGACAGAGTGACCACATCCAACCGCTCTGTAATTAGGCATGTCATTAAGATGTCATTAAAGATTATTACACTGTCTTTTAGCTATTTAAAAGCACTGCACGTTGTTCACATCACAAAAACATTTAAAAAAATATCAAATTAGCATTAAAAATGAAATAAGTGACCAAATGACATGATGAAAACAGTCATAAACATTCATTGACTTCTGCATGTCATGTCATGGTTATGAAAGTGTCATATCAGTCTTACGCACACTTCTTCTGATAAATGTTAACCAATTACTATATTTCCTTTTTGTCACACACAAACGCATCCATGTATTTTACTCTCTTGCCCTTTCAATCATGTAGAAAAATCACACACCCGTGTATGAATAACTTTCAAAGAAATGCATCTCCAAGGTTCTTACCTGTCCGCTTTGAAAGTCAGTGGAAGAATAAATGATTACTCGCAAAAAGTCTCTGCATGACTAAGAACGAAAGTAACAAAAAGGAGGAGGTGCTGAGATTTAGATATGAAAAATAAAATGTTGGAAACAAGAACGAAAAAGCTTGACAAGCACACAACACTGAGCCTATGTGAGACACACACTCACACAAACATTCAGCCCTGTGTGGTGAATGACATGACATCACTCATCCAGACTTTGTAACCCCGCCCTCCTCAAATCCACCTACACCCTGAGCTCGGATCAGCTGATCTGCCAATCACTGCTGCGGCACTCATTGTTCTGAAACGCCTCTCACTGTTCAGCAGCACCACTCATGAAGAGCTGCTCACCATCAGAGCACACAAAGATGACTGAGTGTGTGTCTTCACAACCGGTGTTAAAGGTAGAGTTCACCCAAAAAGAAAATTCAGTCATTATCTACTCACCCTCATGCCCTCACACCCTCATTGGTCCACAAAACACTGCTGGAGTTTCACAGGAAAACAGTATTGCAGAATCTCAAACAATGAAAACAATGGAAGTGAATGGTGACCAGTTTTCAAAAACACAACAGAATAAAAACATAAAATGCCTCCATACTGCTCTTCTGGTGTAATCAAGTCTCCTAAAGACCCAACATACCAAGTTGACCAAAAAAATGTTATTTACACCATGTTTTTATCCTGAATTTTCACCGTAGATCCATAGCGTGAAGCCACATTCAAGTGCATGGCATGGTGTGTGAACTGGGTGTGTGTGCAATGCTGTTTTCCTGTGAAACTCTAGCAGTGTTTTACAAAATAAACCCAACGTTCAACTGGCATGAGGCTGAGTAGATAACAATTGAATTTTAATTTTTGGGTGAACTATCCCTTTAATGCTGTCACTGACTGCAGACACAGCGCAGACAGTGTAGCTGGCACACAGCACAGTGTTTTCCCAGGTACTGCTATCATTAGTAACCGCCAAAAGACACAAAGAAACACATCCCACTGTGAGGTGCACACAAACACACACAGATTCCCAGAGAGTGATGTGTGTGTTGTAAACCGGTTCCTCTTCATAGTGACAGCATTAATGCAGTCAGTTTCTGCTAGATTATCCTGTTTGCCAACTCAGCCCACTGATTAATTAAAACTCAGAAAGATCATTTGTCACGAGTGGGTCATTGCATCAGATCCATGAGAACACGGTGGTATAAACACAGAACAGGTTTGAACTTTATTGCTCTGGTTCACTCATCATTCTCATCGTGTTGCTTTTGGCTGCAGCAGGGAGCTTATTTCAGAGAGAGAGCTCAGATGCAGCCACAGAACACGAGCTGCTCAGCAGTAAACAGCACACAGACACAGTCAGAGACGAGTGAACATGACAGAGCATTTAGCAGACACAGAGAGACATTATCACTCATTTAAAGTCCAGTATTCACTCTCTTTTAGCAACAG
The DNA here is from genome assembly GCF_056507025.1 of Lutjanus erythropterus. NCBI lineage: Eukaryota > Metazoa > Chordata > Actinopteri > Lutjaniformes > Lutjanidae > Lutjanus > Lutjanus erythropterus. Next base: position 1,959,960 of record NC_139329.1, on the reverse strand, counting down.
CTCCTGAGGGAAAGATCTGCCTCTTTAGCTGCTAAATGCTTCACTATACACACCAGCTAACCAACAGGGCTGATCAGAGCACTGAGACTGAAATAAACAGTACATGTCATAAAAAACAAAACCTGTCATTTGACCCACTATTAATAGAAGTACTGATTATTGGATATGTGATGATGATGATGATTATACTTATTGCAATAATAATGTAGGTATGACTATTGGTGCTTTCACAGAAGTGTTGCAGATTTTGTGTATTTTCCTTAACCAGTAGTTGAAAATGGTAACAATCAATTTATCATAATAATTAATAAGAAATATAATGCACTTTTCCCCCTCATTTTCCTTATTTTTTCTTTTCCTTTTCAGTCTTTCCATACATTTTTAATTGGTTAAATTTTTAACTTTAATCGATTAGATAAAACAGTGACATCTCTAACTGACATGATGAGATTTTTCAATAATAAACAGTAATGTAAATAACGCTCCAAATATGTCCATTTTCAAAGGTGTCCCTTGACCTCTCACCTCCAGACAACTGAATGAGAATGATTCTCCCCTTTACAGACATGCCTACTTAACTAATGCCATCAAGCTGAGAGCAAAAAATATGCAGTTTTTTTTGCATCTCTATGTTTCATTACAATGAATGACGTGATTCACTGCTGCTTTTTTTATGATTTGAAGTAATTGACCTCTCACAGACAACAGCACCTGTATATCTCTACCTATAAAGTGATACTGGCACTCTCAGGAAGGTGCCAAGGTTCTGATAGATCTGTGATGTGACAATATCAGATTTTCAAAGCGTGCATCCTTCTGTAGTTCAGTTGTTAAATCAGTTGTCCTGCAGAGCTTCTCTCCTGAGGCTGCAGCCACTGTCCAGCATCACCTGTCCTGCGCTCTCCTTTACATCATAAATGAAGGATTCATTTGGACCAAATCAGAGGTGATTGTTGGGACAGTCAGCTCAAATTAATGATGATGTACAGTTGAAGACAAAATTATTAGCCCCCTATGAAATTTAAAGTTTTTTTCAAAATTTTCTTCTGTGCTTTTTTAACAGAGCGAGAAATTTTCAAAAAGCATTTCTAAACATACTAGTTTTCTTTAGAAAGCATAACTTATTTCTATTTGCACACAATAACAAAATTATTTCATAATGCAAATGACCCTGGTAGTTTTTGTTTTTTGTGAAATAATTTTGTTTCTGCGTGCAAAGTAAAATAATGTAAGCATCCAAAATAAAGCTAGGATGTTTGGAAAAGCTGTGTTAAAAATTCCTTGCTTTATTTAACAGCACTCGGGAAATACTTAAAAAAAAATGAAATTTTCATAGGGGGGCTAATAATTTCATCCTCATCTGTATACCACTTCTATGTGGTACATAGTGTTGACCTGCCATCTCCACAAGTTTTTCGAAACTAAGGATGGAAACCTGTTGAGTTTGACTTTTTGTTTCAGTGCCAGTGTGTGTGAGTGTCGACAGGAGAGTCAGGCACAGAGAGGGAGAAGCACAATGGAGAGACAACTGGAGAGATCACACAGTGTGAGGCATGCAGGGCACTTATTGGGCACATAACAGGAAAAAATGAAGTCATATTCAGAGGAATTCCTGCAGTAACAATAGGTTTCCTTGTTTGACAGTGAAAACACAGGCAAGACTCCTCCCTCCCAGTCTGTGTTTATGTCTCTGTCAGTAACTAGCAGCTGTGTGTGGAGCAGCACTGTCCCCAAACTCATCTCCTCGCTCTCTTCATCCGTCCTTACGCTCCTAATCCCCTCTTCTTTTTTCCTTTTCCATCTCCAGAGACAAAACTGACCGACTGACTCAGTTGCTGTGATGTCATCAGTACGAGACAAAAAAAAAGTGAAGGGTGGGGAGAGTAGGGGGGAGAGTAAGAGGATATAATCCCCTCTGTCTGCGGGGAGGTGACTCACTATCTCCACTGTTACATTAGCTCCTCAACACACACAGTTATAAGAGCATGTTGTACAGATACAGGCTTGGGTTTGTCCTGCTGGTGGAGCTAGAGGACAGTTTGAGGAGTGTCCAAAACAACAGAGATCAAGAGTACAAGGTTCATTTATTTATAATTCTGCAACCAAGTATTGTACAATGAAATGTAAGTTGTAGTCCCTTTATGCTACTTTAATATAAATATCCATCCATCCATTTTCTGTAACCGCTTATTCCGTAAGGGTCGCGGGCTGCTGGAGTCTATCCCAGCTGACATTGAGTGAGAGGCGGGGTTCACCCTGGACAAGTCACCAGTTCATCACAGGACTGACACATAGAGACAGACAACCACTCACACTCACATTCACACCTACGGGCAATTTAGAGTCACCAATTAACCTAGCATGCATGTCTTTGGACTGTGGGAGGAAGCCAGAGAACCCGGAGAGAACCCACGCAGACACGGGGAGAACATGCAAACTCCACACAGAAAGGCCCTGCCCCAGCAAACCAGGGGATCGAACTCAGGACCTTCTTGCTGTGAGGCGGCAGTGCTAACCACTGCGCCACCGTGCCGCCCTAAAAATAGGTATGAATGCATGAATCATTAATGAGTCATAAAAATACTATTAGAAGGAGGAACTGATGAATCTCACAGCCTGAAACTAACCCTCCTGTCCTGGGCCGTCAAATGCTAGTTTGTGATGTTTCCAGTCTGATGACAAGAACTCGGCGCAGGAAATTTGCCCTCTTATGTTTCCTTAAGAAATACAGATGTTTCTGAGCTTTCTTCACCAGAGTGGAGACATGTGATGTCCAGGACAGCTTCTCTGTGATGTTGATTCCCAGGAACATTAAACTGTTCATCTGCTCCAACTCAGCTCAAGTGACAGTGGTGTCATCGGCGAACTTCACAATCAGTTTTATGGGGGAGATTGTGTTGCGTGCTGAGCTGAAAACAATACACAGCATTCTGTAGTGTTGTTCTCCTCTAGGTGAGTGAAGACTGAGTGAAGACCAGCGTAGATGGCATCTTCTGTGGGGGTTGGTTCTGAATGCAAACTGGTGAGATTCCAGGCTGGCTGGGATGCTGTTCTTCATGCTCTGGAGAACCAGTTTCTCAAAGCACTTCACCAGAATTGGGTGAGTGCCACAGGGTGGTAGTCATTTAGACTAGAAGTTGCAGACTTTTTAGGCACAGGGTGATGGCGGCTGTCTTGAAGCAGGTGGGTTAACTTCTGCTTTTGTAGCCTGTGATGTTCTGGTCCGCCTGCCACATATATTTGGTGTTGCTGGTGTTGAGGTCTTTCTCCAGTCTCCACTGACACCTCTGCTTTGCCTCCTCAATGCCAGGTTTGCTCTGGCAGTGCTGTAAGCTTCCCTGTCACCTGACCTAAAGGCAACTTTTTAAGCTTTATATGTTCATCCAGGCTTTCTGGTTGTGATATGATTTTCTTGCCTTTGTCATTACATCATTAACACATTTGCTGATCTATGATGTCACAGATTGTGTATATTCTTCAGGATTGATGTGGTTCCTGTGGTTGGCAGCATCTAGAGACATTTTGTTCTCATGATATTTTGCTGAAACTGGTCTAATGTAAACACAGGACATCTACTGAGAGAGATATTGATTTGTGAGTCTCTGCTGTCTGGAGACACTGCAGCATCAAGCCAAACAGAGCCAGCATGAGGGGGGAAAAAAAGTAGAAACCTAATTGGCTTAGATCATTATCACGAGGAACATGCAATTCCTTGTGTGCGTGTGACTGACAGACCTGAAGCTTGTCTGCAGCTAATCTCTCATTCTGTCAGACCAATCAACCAATTTTTTTTGTGCACATTCATCACTCACTCATCACCGGGATTTTGTTTTCAGGTCATCCAGTTCCTGTGAAAGTGATATCTCAAGAACACCTTGAGGGAATTTCTTCACACTGACGTACAAGTGTCCACTTTGACTCAAGGATGAACTGATTAGATTTTAGTTGTCAAAGGTCAAGATCAAGAATTCATATGCTGATTATGACAGAATCAGAATCACACATAAGAAGAACTTTCACTTTAACAAAAAATATATACAAACTAAAAAAAACACATCCTAATAACATGTAGTAAGCTTCACTACCAGAAAAAAACAAACACAGACAGAATCCTTTAATAGTTGACTGAGTTTTGGTATCAGGTACTCACTCTGTGAAGAGCTCCACCAGCTGCTGATGTCCTCTGCTCTCTGCCAGACACACTGGAGTTAGTCCCTGAGCGCTGGGCCTCCTCAGTGCCTCCCTGCCTCCAGGCTGCTGCAGGAGGAACGATGCCACCGTCCTCAGACCGTGACTGGCTGCCAAGTGCAGTAGGCTGGAGAGCTGCTGGCACTGAGACACAGCTGGAGAGGAGGAAGAGAGAGAAAAGGTGAGGTGAGGGGGCGGACTCAGCTGATCAGACTGAACGGAGTGAGGTAGACACCTCCTGGCAGAGAGAGAAAACTGAGGAAGAAGAAAAATTATAAGCAGCTCACAGCAGGATTACACCAGGTTACTGATGCTGTTTGGAAAACTGATATTAGTCTGTATTTCAACATCAGTCCATGACAGAGGCCCAAGTTTCAGTGAAAATTAAAATGAAATTATTTTGTTATTTTGGCTCTTCACAGTATTTTCACAAATAACTCTCTGCTTCTAAAGGACAGCACATCCTGTGCTTGCTGTGCTTCATCCTCTGTCTCTCTACTCCTTCCTGTCATATCTTCAGCTGGCCCTCTCAAAAATAAAGGCAAAAGCCCAAAAAATAATCTTTAAAAAATGCTGAAATGATAACAGAGAAACAAAGAACACAACAACATTTATCTGAGCTTGGGAGGAGAGGAGTGGCAGAAGAAACTCACTTCTGGAGTTGTGTTATCAGTCAAATGTGTTGACACTGCAAGAAAGAGGACTATTTTTTCACATGATATGGAAATGCCCAAAACTGGAAATATTTTGGAAGTAAGTTGCTTTTATGCTATCTGCTATTACTAGAGAAAACATGACCTCAGACTCTTATGCATTCTGCTAGAAGTAAATATGTATGAATGTCTGGATGATACCTCTATTTTGTGTAAGCATGACCATGTGCCACGATTTTTTGTCATCAAATATAAAGACCATGTTATGGATAATAAGTAACCTAATTTACAGCAATAGTGAGCATACAGTTTAACATACAAAACAAAAACAAAACAAAAAGATTCTCCAGATAGGTCACCACAGAATACAAAGGAGATTATATGGAACAATACTAAACAAATAAATAAATAATACCTGAAATAAAAGGGGGAAAAGTAAAATGCAGAGAAGTAGTTATAATTAGGGCTGAACAATTAATTGAAATATTATTTCAATCTCAGAATGACTGAGTGTGACATACAAATTGCAGAAGCTGCATTTCTGTGACAAAAACAGAATGTGTCATGAGATACCACAACAAATGAAACTCAAAGTGTGCCAGCCCGCAAACCAAACCTCAAAACATGAGGGAGGGTGCCTCTTCAGGACAACCCCTGAAGAAGTCACACCATCACCTTAAAATCAACCCAAAATGAAAAGTCAGTTATTATCTACTCACCCTCATGCGGACTCAAGGTCAGTTATAGTTTTTTAGTCCACAAAACACTGCTGGAGTTTCACAGGAAAACAGTTTCTTCTTTAGCACCTAACATCCTGAAAGTTCCAGACTAACAACACCTACACAAACACTTAACCACTGAGATTTACCACCTGCCACTTTTATATGAGAAGTGCCACGTGTCGCTTCATCATCATTTTTGGTTTCAAATCTTTCTTTTCCTGTACCTGATCAAATATATGTGAAGCTTTGTAAAACTTTTCCCTGAGCATGAAATAAATAAAAAGAAAAAATAAACAAGTGGCACAAGGTGTCTCTCTCTCTCTCATGGCTCACAGATGGAGCCACTGCCTCAAGCCTGCCTGTTGGACTTGTGACCTTCAAAATAAAAGTGTGCTAACTCACCGCTGCAGTTGTCTGTTAACGTGGAGACGTCCATCCAGGTTTCCTCGTGTGTCTCCGTGTTGTGTCTCTTGTCTGCATCACTGTGCGTGTCTGTCGCTGTTTGGTTCCCCTTCTGTCTGTCCAAATCTGTCTGTGTATGTGCGTGTGAGGGCAGTGGTTGTGTGGACCTCTGGTGGGACAGGGTGAGGTGTTTCAGGGCCAGGGCCAGGCTCTGATCCAGCCTCTCACACTCTCTCAACGGAATCTGACACACACAAAATACAGACAAAATATAGTACTTTTTCTTTTCATTTCCTTCCCTTTCTCCTCTTGTAAAAACATTTATTTGCTTGTTGTTATCCGAGTTACGTGATACTTCTTACTTCCATTTCTACCCAATATCGGCAATATCAAAACAATTATCTAAGAGACTGAATGAAGCAGTAGACAGACTGAAAACGAGTCCTTCCTAGACATGCAACATGTTTCGAGTCCTCGTGGTCTCTCCTACTGACCTGCTCATCGTCCAACAGTAATGCTTCCTGTGGAGCTGTGTTGACCAGCAGGAAGTGGGCCATGTCGAGAGCCAAGTCCTGCACACAACACACATGCAGATGCTGCTGTCATTATTCTGAACGACTCAAAGCTGGAACAGACAAGTGTGTGGTGCCCCCTAGTGAGCTGCTCCAACTCAATAACCAACTGCTGTGCAGTCATGACTCCACACAGCCACAGGCTGTTAGGATTAGTAACTTACAAAGTTTTTTAACTTTTTAAAATCAAAAGCGTAATGCCTGCAGTGCAGAATCATCACAGATACGTTTAAGGTCTAGAGCCCTAGAGATATATCTCTCGACCACAATTATTGGCCCCATATTGGCCTATTACAGCTATATCCAATGTAATGTGTATATAAGAAAATATTTTCCTTTTTTTCACAGAACATGATGCAGATTTTACTTGTTGGCTTTACAGGCAGCATTTAATGTCTATTTAATCATTCTTCTTAATTCAGGTTTAATAAATATACATATATTTGACTTTATCTGTGTTTTTTTACCGCTTCAGTGCCCCAGTATGATTTAGACTATAACATTTATAGGGCTACAATCATTTTTCATCATCAGTTAATTTCACAATTAATCAATTGATAATCTATTAGTGGCTTAGTCTGTAAAATGTCAAATACTGATTACTGTTTTCCAAAGCCCAGGTTGACGTCCTCAAATGATTTTCAGTCTAGTGTCATAAAGGACTTAAGAAACCAGAAAATACTCATATTTCAGAAGATGAAATCAGTGAATTTGGACATTTAAAAAAAAAAAGAATCAAAATGATTAATCAATTAACAAAATAGCTGGCAATTAATTTAATTGATTCATAATCAATTACTTGTTGCAGCTCTAAACATTTATTACTAAACTGTTAAATATCCTGCCTGCATTCCATATCTTTGTCACAAGTGTTAGCCTTTTGAGGGACCATAGAGAAAAATGGGCATTTATGTAAATATTCAGTATATTATATTCTGTTTTTAGAATATTGGTCAATATATTGATGTCTCCTAAATCACTTGTACGCAGCACTTAAGAACTAATCTGTTCATACAAGTGGTTCTTGCATGAAGCCCAGTGCTCTTCAACACATATACATTCACTGAGCAAAATAAGAAAACTACTGCTGGCAGGTATTTTTCTATTTATTCTTCAGAAATTCAAAGTAATGATCAGGTGACGGCTCTTAAAATGAGCAATTAAATTTGTAGTGTTGAAGGAATGTGATTTGGCTCCTCCTCACATGACCAACACTGACCAATCACTGCAAACAGACACTCTGATATCCATTTCAAACACCGCAGACACACACATAACAATACCGATATTTCATTAAAGACTTTATCAGCCGATACAGATGACAAACTGATATTATCATGCATCCCTATTTGCAATGAATTGTGACAATGATATGTAGTTAATGGGACATTTTACAGTGTTAAGTTAAATTGTCAGCGCTCTCTTGTGGCTCTTGGAAACATGAAAAGAAAGAAAAAGAAAGAAAGTGTCAGATTGAATTCAGTGACAGAACTGTGCTGTGTGTTACCTGGACAAAACAGAAGGTCTCCTGCGAGTGTGTGTCCACCAGACCACCGGGCCGAGCCAAACATAATGTCACCAAGACCTGCTCACACACATTATGAGCTACACACAAACACACACACACACACACACACACACACACACAAACCCTTTATGACCTTTATCTGTGTGGTAAAACATCCCATCAAACAATGAAGTGTAACTTCCAACAACAAATATCAAACATCCAACCACACACACATTCATAATGTCCTAAAAGAACTTTTAATATAAATAAATATTGATACCAATACTGTAATTCTTTACAACTTCAAACTATTTAAAAACATGTTAAAATCTAAAACTATATCTGTTGATAACATAGATTTAAAAATGAGCTATTAATATCATCTTTGTCTTAAAATCATTTTTAATGAAAATGTTGGCCCTTTAAAGGGCTGATCAGATTTCCATCAATATTTTTACAAAAATTTAATCAGGCATAAAAAGGGTTAGCTATACCCTAAGGACCCCTGTCTCACTTCTTGGTTTAAAAGTTTTACATTTTCCAGCATAAAGAGTAAAATATCAAAACCCTGTCAAAATACAATTTTGTCTCCGCTCTCAAGTATGAGTGACATACAGTTCATCTACACAGATAAATAAATCAGTTTGTTTAATAAAAGCACACAGATCTCAATGAAACCACTGGTGTGTGTGTGTGTGTGTGTGTGTGTGTGTGTGTGTGTGTGTGTGTGTGTGTGTGTGTGTGTGCGTGTGTTGTACCTGGACACACAGCCTGCAGTGTGACGTGGCTGACTCGCAGCGTGCTGGTCAGATGTCTCTGTGTGGATCCTGAAAATAAAAGATAAAATTCTGCCTCCTCCTCTTCCTCCTCTTCCCCCTCAGCACGACACACATCGTCGTCATCGAGCTGAACAGTCAACACACACTCTCCCTGAGAGGAGACACAGACACAGTCATATCAGCAGGACATGTCAGCATACACACACCGTCTTCATGTTAAGACCCTGACAGAAAGATCACACTAATGTTACAACGTCCATGTATTTAAAGGACAGTTCACCCCAAAATCAAAAATACAGATTTTTCCTCTTACTTAAAGTGCTATTTATTCATTGATTCAATACTTATAGTGTGAGTTGCAAAGTTTTGGAGATATCAGCTGTAGAGCTGTCTGTCTTATACCTTCACAAGATCACAAGAGAATCCATCCTTCCAGGCTCCAAGTTATCTGTTTCTGCACCTTTAGTAGTGCAGCCAATCAGCATCCTTTGAGGTAGTGTTGTCATGATACTGCGATTTCTGATTTCGATACACTACCTTGAAAAATATTGTAAATATAACAAGGCTGAAACATGACAATGGATTGTATTGAACACATGGATACTGAGAAAAAGTATTGATAGCATTTCAAATATTCAGCATCGATATTTCTCAATATATCAGTATTTTCTGACAACACTAATAGGAGGGACTACTGGAAGCTACGGGCGTGGTTTTAGGTGTGACAACAGCGAGAAACGTCCATGGAAGCGACTCGTCTCGAACAAACAATGGTGGCTCCTGAAGGGGTTAGCACAGATACTGTGATAGACAGTATCTCTACAGCAGACATCTGTACAGCTGATATCTCCAAAACTCTGCAACTCACACACAAAAAATCTAGATGGATAAACAACACTACAGGCAAGATGTACTGTCCCTTTAATGTGTGAGGTAGCATTGGGCTGCCCACTTCTGACTAAAGGGCATTTGCATTTTTTTGTACACATTTGATGACACAGATAAGCCCCAACCAGTGGACTCCATGTCAGCATTGGTGGAGTTTTGAGTCATTTTAACCAATGAAATACAAACTTTTATTATATTTGATAAGATGTGAATATTAACACCAGCAGTGATCACTGCTCACAGTCACTTCATCTAGTTTACAGCTCAACAAACGTGTTGAAGTGTGCAGTAACTCTTGAAATAGTTGTTACTTTAGATTTTGTTTTGTCCTGGTGCTGCTTACCATCATCCACCACGGACCTGAACTGTTTTCAGATGTGCACTGCTTTTGTGTTGCATTGTGGGACAGTAGGCTCTATCAGCAGCCTAAGGCTGAATGTTTTTGGAAAAAATAGATCATTGTGAGTATTTTGACTGATATTGCAACTATGATATGATTTGTGATATTAAATGGTAATTTTTAGACAATTATTCTCGTTTTCACTGAAACAAAGATGTTTGGAATATGATGTGTAGGCCAGGACATCTCTGCTTCACTACATTATTTAATTTACAATGATATTTTCACACACACTTTACCTCTAACAAATATTGTGTCTCTCGTGATTTGAAAATTGCAACATGCCATATTACTTGTTCAGCCCTGAACAGCCCATGATATCAAGTCAGCTTCAGAAACATAATTTTATATTTAACAGAACATCATTTTGCCACTATTCTGATGTAAAGCACAAATAATGATTCTTATTCACGTTACATTTCTCATAATACCTAATGTTGAAAGGACGAAGAGTTCAACCTTGAAAACACACACACACACACACACACACGCACACGCACACGCACACGCACACACACACACACACACACACACACACATATCATCTACTTCATCTAAAGGTTGAAATTTATCTGGAGTCATTATTTAATGTGTTTAATTAAAATGATTTTGTTATCAGGACTCTTTGACTTTGGTTTCTGTTGATTTTAAGGCTGTGATGATAACCGTGTGACCACAATAACACAGTCATGTGATGTCGACCACGGGCCGAGCTCATTACTGTCATCACAGCTGTTTTTTATAGGGTCAATCTCATATTATTATATAAGAGGTTAAAAATGAAAAGTTGCTGAGCTGTATGTTCATAATATCACCGAACAAAGCTCTATAATGTAGAAATGTAACATAATGTAACAGCAGCACAAACTGTATGTATCTCTCTGTCACAGGAACCTTCTTTGGTGATGCAGAGTCATTTCTTCCTGTGTGCTTCAGATCATATTAACAGACACTTTGAATACTATCTAAAGCTTGTTTTGCATCGCTGATGTTTCAGCCCACAGCTCTTCACGATAACAATGTGTTCACCTTGACTGAGGTAAGTTATTCATTATTATTATTATCATTATTATTGTTATTTATTTATCAAGTAAATTAAATTAATCTGCATCTATTTTGATAATTGATTTATCATTTTGAGTAATTGTTTATGAAAAAAAATCCAAATTCTCTGAATTCAGCTTCTTAATGTTAATATTTTCTGGTGTCTTTATTCAAACTTAATATTTTTTAGTTGTAGACAAAATAAGACATCTAAGGACATCATCTTGGTCTTGGAAAGACTGATCTACATTTTTCTCCATCTTCTGACATTTTATGGACCAAACAACTAATTGATTAATGGAGAAAATGGTTGACAGATTAATCAATAATGAAAATAATCATTACAGAAAAAAAAGAAAAATAGGTCCAAACATGTAGACATATGTCCGTGTATTCCAAATGTTTGGTTGTTTGTTTTTTTTTAAACCTATTTTTTAACTAACAAAATTGTGACAGGATTAATTTCAATTAATTGTTTTGAGTCTTTTTTTTTTTATTTAAAAAAGTCCAAATTCTCTCATTTCAGCTTCTTAAATGTAAATAGTTTCTGGTTTCTTTACTCCGCTCTGACAGTAAACTGAATATCTTTGGGTTGTGAACAAAACAAGACATTTGAGGACGTCATCTTGGATTTTGATCAACATTTTCTAACATTTTCTGACATTTCATGGACCAAACATTAAGGCAATCCAAAAGTAGCACAGTAATCAAGGTTAATATTGTGATACTTGGATTTTTTAAACAGGTAATTAGTAATTGTATCAAAAAACATTTTGAAACGTTTTGTGTTTTCTTTTATTCTGTACTTTGTGGCAAAGGTAACATGCTCTCTGCTTTTGTTTTTGTTTTGTTTTCTTGTTTGTTTTTTGTGTATTTTTCATCCAACTTTTTTACATTATGTCAGTAACTTTAAAGTGGCAGGTCAGGATGAGGATTTTTCTCCTCTCTCGCTCCCAACTCTTTGGATATTTGGGTTAACCCTGCGCTACAGAGTGATTTGTGTGTTCCTAAGCCCCCTTCTGTAATGACAGGATGGACACTGTTCCTGTGTTGTGGTGATAATGTGGAAACTATCAGACTCTCTCCACTGACACTGTGCCCTCAGTGACAGGACCATTGCAGTGTGGAGGAAATACGTGTTGAATACAAGTGGAACTGCACCAGTCCTATCAGACTGCACCACCGTTACATTTTCCACAGTCAATAGGGCATCATCTTCATCATGTCAAAGGTGTTAGAGGCTAAACAAACACTGGTAACAAATGATGCAGGCAGCAAACAGTGGATGTGACATACAGACAATAACCGACATGTTCCAGTCTGAGAGAACATGTGATGAAAACTGATGTGTGTTGATGCAGAACACTGTTGTAGACCTCCAAGTCAACTCACAGTGATGTACATCCAGGCTCTGCCCAGGTGTGTGTTTTATCACACATCACAGACTATACAGCTGCAACTATCAACTCTCTTCATTTTAATCATTTAGTCTATAAAATGTCAAAAAAAGAAGAAAAATGTTCATCACAATTTCCTAAAGGTCAATCCTCACATTTAAGAAGCTGAAAGCAGCACACATCACATCATTTCTGCTTGAAAAATTGCTGAAACCATTAATTGATTATCAAAATGGGTGTTAACTAATTTTCTTTTGACCAACTAATCAATGAATTGATTAATTTACTAATTGTTGCAGCTCTATCACACACTGCTGTGTCTGTCAATATGTAAATGTAACAACAGTTGAATGAACTTTCTACAACAACTTACTTTAAAAATGAATGCTGATACATGAGCAACAGTGATGTAAAAAAGTGATGTGTAGTTTTAGTTGCCTTATGGTCAGCATCACTGGAGTAAACAGCAAGTGAATGAAAAGTTTCTTTCTACCAATCTGTTTTCAAAACTCAACTACCCTGTTGTGAGGCAGCAGTGGCTCTAACTTTGTACATGTTATGGGTGGAGCTCTTATGGGTGGGAAAATGAGGAAAAACAGGGTGGGGTGAAATATCTGCACTGATGTCTGTTCACTGTTATGGCAATCTCTAATAAACATAATTATAAAAAAGGAAAAAGAAAACAAGGAAAAAATAAATAAATAGGGATGATAATGTTTAATGGATGACTGATTAATTGGTTGTTGAGAATTTGGTTGATCAAGTAAAATTTAATCAATTTACAATCAAATAAAAAAACTATCTTTACATGTTTCAAAGGCTGTAATTCTGTCAGAAAATATGCAATATGTTGCTATGGAAACAAAGCTTTGATTAAGAAGCAAAAAAAGCACTCGGTATTGTTTGATATAAGCAGAAAAATCTTTGGTACAAAACATGGAGGTCAGTTGTAAAAAGTCGACGTTTGTAAAACAACCAAGGGTTAACAGAGTGTGTGTTTGTGTGTGTGTTTGTATTTTGCTCCTGTATTTATGCCCCTCCCCTCTGTGAAACATGACACAACACACACACCCTTCTTGCTGAACATGCAGTTAACAGCCACACCCACCCAAACGCAGCCTAACAATAGCTCACAGGAATGTTTCAGATCACTCTCACTCACGCAACACACACATGCACATACACACACACACACACACACAAATGGATCTGAGGATGTCCACGCAGATTTCTACTGTTGAAGTCAGTGTGTCACAGTGATCCAGCTGCTGGAGCTCTTACAGATGCTCAGCTGCTGGTGAATAAGACACATTCAGGCTGAGCAAACATACTTACATTGTTATTGAGCTCAGGTTCTCTGCAGGGGAAGATGAGGACACTGCACCGGAGCACATGACTGACATACTTGGTATATAGCGTGCTAAAATTACATAAGAAGAAGGACTGAATGTTGAGAACTGGTTCTACCTGAATAAGAAGAACTCTGATGAGTCTGATGCGTTTAGACTGCACTTCATTATAAAAGTGGATGAATTTAGCAAGGGCTGCAGGCCTTATTTTCATGTTTTTGGCAACAACAACAAAAATCCAGAGCCTCGACTTACATGAAATGGTTCCTGCTGTTAACTTTACACCATGTGTCATCTAACTGTGTTATTCTGCTGTTTTGTACTTTCTCTTTACTTTATCAACCTCGTATGAGACAGAAATGGCTAAAACTAATGTTACAGACTGTCTGTAACTCAAAGTTTGAAGTCAAAACACTGATTGTTCCGTTCAATGAAGGGTTGACAGTGATTAGTGATTTCAATTAATATGCATCACAGCTCCTTTTGAATTTGACGTCCAGTATTGATCAGGCATCTGACTGAGTCTATTAAACAGGGTGGAAGTTAGACTGACTTTAAGATACGGCACTATTATCATTATTCTAATGTGATTTATGTGTCTATTTGTCAGGAGTATGACTGAATAATATATTGAAATATTAACGAGACAAAGTTTGATATGTATTTTAGGTAAACTAATTTGTTACATATGGATTAATTGATTAAGAATACTTGTTTGGTGCAGCCCTGGTCTGGTCTAGTCTGGTCTGGTTTGGAGAGTTGTTGGAGCAGCATCATGTCTCATATTAAAGATAAATCTGGTTTCCAAAAATGGAAAGAAAGGAAAGAAAGAGAGGAGAGAGAGAGAAGGAAAGGTCACCCAGTTCTTCAGAAAGAAAGGTGGGTTTAGTCCATGAGAGGTGGACATGAATCAGCTTTGGCCACAGTCAAACAGGCTACTGTTGCTACTCCATCATAAGTTACTTTATATTTTCACAGAAAATTCTGAGTGTTTATATTTCACTCCTCTTTTGGTTGACATCTAACCAGCGCAGACAAACTTTTGGTAAACTCTTCATGTTAAATCAGTTGGTCCTGCTGCTCCTGATGTCAGGTCCCACATATGTGGATTCAGGCTCAGCAGACACGTCTCCCCGTCCACATTTTCCAAATGAACCTGCCCTGCTCCCATCTGAAGACAGTGAGCAGTGTTGTGTTCAATGACATGTCAGCTGGCATAACTGCAGGGGGTCCGTGGCAATTTCCTTTTTTATTATTATTACAAAAAACATGTAATAATTTTCAGTGACAATAATTCCAACATGTTTAATTTTTTCCACATGATGATCATTTAAACAAAATCAGCCGGCAGTCTGTTCTGGATGCTGGACAGTTTAAAGCACTGAGTGACTGAGTCTGAGTGACAGGCAATTTTAAAATAATACTTTAATAATACCTTGATGCAGACTGAAAATATGGTCATTTACATAATTTAAGTTCACATTTATTTTAAGTTACTCAATAATGTAAAGAGATTAAAAATTACATTTAGATCGTAAAAGATGGCCTTTAGCACATTTCTTATAAAGGGTATCAGAGCAGTCTTGTATGCAGAATGTCTCATGCATCATGTCTGCATAGTGTTATATTTTCACAGCTCACTGTCAGTAAATACTGTACAGTCAGTATTGGACTACATGAGAGTTCTAAGCCAGTAAAGGTGGAGTTATGTAAAGCTTGGAAAGGGTCGACTGGGTTCTGGAGGTTTGGTTACAGCAATAGCACAGGGTTGGCTTGGCTATTCAACCAACAACAACAATTGAGCTATTTCAGGGTTCATGTCTGAAATGTGCAGCATAGAAAGTGTAAACATCCCACCGGGGTGCTGCTGTGTAATTTCCCCGAGACCGAAACACATCTCTTAATGACTGGTTGAATCCAGCCACAAATATGTTGTTGTCTCTTTCTAATCTGAGTACACACACACACACACACACACACACACACACACACACACACACACACACACACACACACACACACACACACACACACACACACAGAAAGAGAGCTGGAGTACAACATGTGGACAGAAGACACTCTTACACTGGCACATATCCGAGCTCCTGCACTGATAGGAAAACTACAGCTACATAATTTTCTATCAGATACACAATCTAACATGTACAATAAGTGTGTACAGCTGATTGAAACTTGCAGCGGATCTGCTGCTGAGGCCTGACATGTGTTTTCTAACAGCTGGGACACTCGTGATGAAGGCTGAACTGACATCAGTTTGTGCTAACACAATATTAAATGGTGAAGCTCCACAGCACCCACACTGAGAGTCTACTGTGATGCTCACAGATGACTTCATTTATTTCTTCACACACATGTTAGCAGTTAGCATTTAACCACACAAAGTTTTTTTTTTTTCTGTTGCTTAAAACAGTTTTGTTTTCAGGCTCACGACACCAAATTACAAACAGGGCTTGTAAATACATTGTTATATTGGACATTAGGGTTGGGCGATTGGACAAATATGACGTTGGACTGAATCCATCGCCGGTTGCTTTTTCTGGCTGATTTTTTGGTGCAATATATGTCATTTTAATTTGCTAATGTAACAGTCTGCAGGTGCTGCTCTGCGCAGCAGCGCAGTACACACCCACTCAGCCAGACCAGCCCCTAAACTACCCAAACTAAAAGTCTACTGTGATGCTCACAGATGACTTCATTTATTTCTTCTCACACATGTTGGCAGTTAGCATTTAACCACGCCATTTTTTCTGTTGTATAAAACTTTTTTTTTTTTGAGGTTCACGGTACCAAATTACAAACAGGGCTTGTAAAATACATTGTTATACTGGATGTGTTTATGTTGAGATGTCAACTTAGTGTCTTGCTTTTGGAATACAGTCTTAAAGGACCAGTCTGTAGAATTCTGTGGCATCCAGCAGTGAGTTTTGCAGATCGCAAACAAACACGATGCCTCACTCCTCACTTCTGAATGTGAACGAAAACGTGAAGTACTGCATCTAGAGCCAATGTCTGGTTTGTCTGCTCTGAGCTACTGTAGATACATGGTGGTAATAGAGCCCCTAAAGTCTGACACACTGACTGGACATGCACATGAACAGTCCCAAAATTTCCCAGTGTTGATGGTGAATGTAGTCAACTGATGCAAACTGAAAACTGAACTCTGTGCAGCAGTGCCTGCATGTACCAAGATACTTTGCTGGTGAGCTTCTGATGCCTTCTTCAGTGAAAGATGTTAAAAGCATTTGATTACATAAAAAGAAACACAAGCAAAAATAGTTGATTGTGGACAAAATGTCTTTCAGAATAAGATTTAAGATAAGACTTCTTTGAAAGATGTTTCCTTGTAAGTAACAGGTTAGTTTATATGTTGTTTACTCCTTAAAGTAGAAACAATGGAGAGAAAGTGATTGGGTCATTTTGTAACAAATGTGTTCATGTTCTGTACATTTTAGTTTAGTATTTCAGCCCTGCAGTTACAACAGAAAGGAAATGGTGAAATAAATCACACAAGAGAGGAAATAAGCTCACAGTGCGTGTTTATAGTCCTGACTTTGACTTCAACAACAGAAAAAGATACTAAACACCTTTCTAAATGTTTTTTTCCCAACATTGTCTTTCACTCTTTAAATTTAAATCAAGAGCGCAGATAAGTGATGCAGATGTGTTACAGTTCACATCAAATGAAAGAGAGAAGAGCCCAGTGCTAACCTGCTGGCCACTGGTGGTGCTTTGTCTATTCTTGGAAAATGAGATAAATACCAGCCAGTAGCTGTAGAATGTGCCACTGGCTACTGGAAGAATTTATTTAAAAAAAAATAGCACCTGCTTCATCCATACTAACTGTTTATGAAGAACTGATATATTAAGAGCATGCTTATTTATAGAAAACTAAATAAAAATCGCTGTTGCAGTATTTGAGCGTGAATGTACGGGTCAGGATGATGAGGTGTGATAACAACAGATACTTACATATAGTGGAGCTTGCTGGGGATTCAGTTTCATGGTGCTGGACTCTGGAAGAACAAACAAAGAGATGTGAGACTTGATTCTACAGGAGGAAGTATGTTCAAATCACACAAAAAGAACTTATTAGTGCTGGATGGGACAGAATGAACTGACACTGCTTCTTCCACATACACACTAAACAGTAGAAGCATCACAGGGAGCCTGTACTACAGGTTAGATGGTCTTAATGCAGGTTTTCCAGACGTCAAACAATATCTCCTTCATGGTAGGTTTGTGCGTCCATGCTAAGCAGTCTCATTTCTAAAACATTATCTCCACCAGACGTGGAGCTTGTTTGCAGCTAATCTCTCACACTGCTGGACCCATCAGCCTAAACTTTTTCTGCACATTTATGACATGACATGCTCACAGACCTCTCCAGGTTCCGGTGACTGACAGTATTTGTAAAACCTATATATAACCTATATATAACCCAAATGTGGACTTCTCACTCTCCCTTATCAGCCAGTAGTGGTCGGAAGTCATTAACAACAGTTAGGCTCAAACCAAGGCTCACCTACTAACCTACACTGTACATTTACTGCCAGATTGACAACTTTAATGCTCACTCTCTCACTCACTCAATCAAACATTCACTACAGTACACTACTCTGACCAATCAGTGTTCTACTGAGCTTGCTCAGTTTTAACATCAGGACTTAACCCAAAATACTGCCAAACAGGAGCAGAGGTATTTCCCTTTTGTACTACCCCTGTAACATTACCCCCATCACTCACAGTTGCCATGTTACTCAAGTTCCGCTGACTTCTAATGGTTCATGCTGTGCACTACAATATATCACCTCAATACAGCATCTTCACATCAGTTCAATAGAGAGAGCAACTTCTGTATTTTTGGCAATACTGAAACATCCTCGGGATCACTAAATACCCTGGTATACTGCAAAACCTTGATATTGCCCAAGCCCATTATATGCAGCAGTAGTGTTAGTGTTAGTGCTATGACTTGACAACTGTTGGGCTGTTGAGACACATTTTAGTTAACAAAAAACTGTTTGTTTTTTTTTGTTTTTTTTAAAAATTGGTGTATAGGCTACATATTTTTACAGTTGGCAAATGTAAGAATCACATTACACTGCAAAAAAAAAGCTAGCTTGGGTAAAAAAAAAAGCTGAGACTAGACTTGCACCGATTTCAACTTTCTTAGCCGATTCTGATTTCCGATTTTCGAGGGGTCTGACCTACCTTCTGATTTCCAGTCTTTCTAAGAACTGTAATTGACAGCATTCACAAACATTTTTGCAACTTTTCTTGTAAATATGTTCATAATAAGACACTGACTATTAAATATTCATTTAATACTTTCTCCAAAGTCCTCCAGATTACAACCAGGCCTTGTTATAATTTTATATTAAGATTATGAATCGGGTGAACATGATCTCGCGAGATCATCTTGCGGGATTTCGCAGGACGCGATTTCACGTGATCTTTTGTGGAAGCGGATGTAAACAAACCGGAGACTAACGCGGTGTTACAGTTTGCTGTAGTAAAACTTTGCCGTGAGAAAAACAAACACAGAAGTTAAAGGAGTCTGGATGAGAAAATGTTTGAGGAGACACATCAACACATGTTGTTTATTCTTCAGACAGAACAGGAGGTGAGATTTTAACTGTCCCTCTGTGAACAGCAGTCTGCTGCTAGCTTGCTAGCATTAGCCTGAAGTGCGAGAGAGTTTACGGCTGTTTTGTGACATTGTCAGCTGCTTTGTCTCGTTGTAGACTGTCTGTCTTCTCTTTATTCTGTTCTTGTAATCTGTCTCTGACACCATCTTCAAGCAGACGTGTGTCTGAGTGTGTAGCTGTTATCAGCGCTGTGTTGATGTCACTGTCAGTTTGTCTGCTGCGCGCATGACATGACCATCGTGCAGAACATGTGTGTGACAATGACGGGCACAGAACCGGATTTGTGACGCTGAACAGCCGGTCACCGGTCATGGCCAGTCACGTGAAAACCGGCCTGATTCTGAGCATTGCTGATTAATCGGTGCAAGTCTAGCTGAGACAACTGAAAATTTCAAGGCAGCGTACTGCAATAGATTTTTGAGTTTTGAGTGCAACTCAAACACTAATGTTTTGAAATAAACTGTTTTGCTGACCTATAATAATTAGGGTTAGATGATTTGCTTTTCTTCTTTGAATCTTCTTTGAACTTGAATCTTAGAGTTTTAGTAACTCATAAAAAATGTATCTCAAAACAGAGTGAGCTGTGAACTTGATTAGTCATTACTTTGCTACTTGAAAATTAAATGGTTTTAATTGAAAATATTAAAAGTTTAACCATCATTCACTTTCAGTTGAATTCATTAACTCAATATTTCTTTAAATACATTTTTGGGGGGTTTCTAAATCTTAAAGATTTAAGTTTACCTAAAGAAAAGAAAATTATCCCAACAAAATAGTAGTTGGTGAAACCATTTCAAAAGTTTGAGTTGGGATCAAAAATCTATTGCTGTATGTTGCACTGAAATTTTGAGTTGCCTCAACTTTTTCACAGACCTACAACAATAAGTGAAAATTAAAATGTTTTAAAAAATGGCCACCATTTCCATAGAATGTTTTGCTAAAGGGGCTAAAGAGCCGCATGAGGCTCCGGAGCCACAGGTTGCAGACCCGCCGGTGTATTTTTTTAGTTAGGAATTGCCCAACAGTCCTGAAGGATTACTCTGCAAAGATGTCAGGTCAGGTCACATCTATCCATCCATGAGGTATCAAACAGAAACTCTGCAGTCAGACTCAGCATCTCATGAACATGCAGTCAGCAGCGAGTGTGACTGGCTCACTGTTCAAAACACATTCTAATTACAGACATGTCAGAAAGACACAGAGCCGAGGTCACCACCAGCTCCTCTACATGCACTGATGTGGTTGACCCATTCATGGGCAGGAAACAGGAAGTCAGAGGAAAACAGAGGAGCCTTACAAGTCCTCCTCACACACTCACCGGAGAAAACAAGCCTTCCTCACAACACACACACACACACACACACACACACACACACACACACACACACACACACACACACACACACACACACACAGTCTGATTGTGTCTGAAGGAGGCAGACAAAAGTTTCCTCCAACACAGGCAGACAGACACATGTCTGTTAGAGCTGCTCATATGAGTCTATGTAGTGTGTTTCAAAGTTGAACTACAACAAGTTAACAGAGGTTTAATGGTAAAACTTCATTCCCATGTCTCTGCTCTTAAATCAAATTTGTTCACACTGTCAGATAGAAGAGACCTGCATCGCTTTAAGAAACTGGTTTTCCAGTACATCTAAGACAACAACCCAGTCAGCCTGGATCCTCAGCAGAGTGAAAGCACAGATCTTTAACTTTATCTTTAGTTTGTTTTGTTGTGTTCAGATTTGACTAAATGTTGCTTTGCCCTGTCAATGTGACCTGTATCCTACATTTTAGAGTAAAGTAACCAGCAAACTTTTGGACCATAGTCACTTTATTTCTATAAGATTCCAGCGATGAGTGGATTCACTCCTGGAGGTGAAGTAGATTTCAACAGTGAATTCAGAAAGGTGACCGATACAAGCCATCCTGAGTCTACGAAACTTTTATGGAAAAAATGTAGCATCTATGGTGGAGGAAGCCATCATGGTATGAATATGTTCTCCTGAATAAACTGTGCAAACTGGTTGTCAGACTGGCGCTGTACCTATTTTCCAGGAAGACACTCATGAACATTGCTGTGCCACTTTCTGGTTCGACCAGTCAGTGAGGCCTGGCTCATGGTTTAAGGAGGTGCTTCAACTCCTCACAAAGATTTGAAATTAGTGAGGTGGCGCTCAAAACCACATGTCAATCTCATAGTGGTAAAGAAAGACTTAGTAAACCCTCAAAGTCATTTGGTGTCACTATTTGGAAATTATGGATGTACATACAAAATATAATTATCAGTTTTGTACCAAGCAGATGTTGAGATATTTCACTGGAAAAGTGGAAACTTTGACTGACCTGACCTGACCTGTTGGTGACACTAGAGTAAAGGACAGTAACATGAAAGTCTTTGAATATATCATTTGAATATTTCAGCTAGTACCAAGCAGGTGGATTGACCAAAACACAGACT
Source organism: Lutjanus erythropterus (assembly GCF_056507025.1). Classification (NCBI taxonomy): domain Eukaryota; kingdom Metazoa; phylum Chordata; class Actinopteri; order Lutjaniformes; family Lutjanidae; genus Lutjanus; species Lutjanus erythropterus. Next base: position 1,937,926 of record NC_139329.1, on the reverse strand, counting down.
ATCATTGCCACCCAGAGAGACATGCTGCTAGCTAGAGCTGCACCTACTACTGCTACATTCCACCAATCACGGCTGCGTTGTGTTACGGCTGCGCTGTGGCAGCCAGAGATGATTGCGGTCAATCTACACAATGCTTGTGATTCCACCCCAGAAGCGTCTCTCCGCCTCAAGTACGTGCTGAGTCTATTTTGGACAGATGCTACGTCAATTAGTACAGAGCAGATCAAGCGGACAGGAAGTCAGACACAGAAAAAGCAGAGAGAATACAGTTTTAAAATAAAAGACCCTGTGCAGACTCAAGATCATAAAGAAAATAAACTATTTAACTGCATAGTGTACCCAAACAGCAAGGAAAGAGAACGTGTGGAGTACGGATCAAAACTATGGCACACACATGCTGTACCTAGTGAAGTCAACCAGTTAGTCCAATCTATCAATGAGTCAATCAATCAAAAGAAAATTAATTGCCGACTATTTTGATAATGAATTCATCATTTCAGTATTTTTTTTGTATAAAATTATCAAACATTCGCTGGTGTCAATTTCTTAAATGTGACGATTTGCAGAAATTTTGATGAGCATTTTCCACGGTTTCAAAAAGCCGTACTGCTAGCATGGCAAGCAGTGAACATTCTAAATCTGACAGAGTCAGAATATGGTCCTATAGAAGGTCTGCTGTAGTGTGTACCGTTGGATTGTACAGGTGAAACTGTGGTGAAGTTGTAACTCAGCATATGCAGTATTTAACAACAGTTTGCCTTTCAGTTGGTGTCTGGCTTCCACTACTCATGTGACGCACTGAGCAGTTATTAAAGACCACCCAATGATCACTTGACAAGCGCTGCCTGAAAGTCTCCTTTAACAAGACAGCAGCGTGTGATGGATAATGGGGAAAATCAAATGAACACCATTTGTGTTCTCCAAACAAAAGACACCATCATTTACTGTTCACACACCTCTTGTTCAAAGACTGATGACACATTTGGTTGTGGGAGGAGGCGGCTTACCAACAGAGACTTAGCTTCAGTCACCAAAGGACATTAAGCTTGAGGCATTAAGATGACTAAAGTTTACAGCATCAGATCCTCTTGTCCTTCTGGCTGTCTGGTCGTAGAAATAATCCCCACCCCCCAGTGAAATGCATCTATATCCTGTGTGTGTGTGTGTGTGTGTGGGGGGGGGTTACTCATGTTATGGGATCTCTTTACTCGCTCATACTGTGGGGACGTTCCTTCCTTTTGGGAACAAAATGTCATAAAGTAGGGTGAAGACTTGGTTTAAGGTTAGGTTTATGCTATTATTAGGTTAAAAGAGAGGCGGTAAAGGTTAGGGTGGTAGGGTGGTTAGCATTTGGGTAAGTCTCCAGAAAATGAATGCAAGTCAATGTGATGTCCTGTGAAGTGATGGAAACACAACATCATGCGCCTGCTACTAAACCCACCCACCCACTCATCCCACCCACTCATCCCACCCACTCATCCCACAGCGGGAGTTCATTTCACATTAATCCATTCACAAGCCCCCTTCTAGAGATAGTTACAGAACACACAGAGCAGACAGAGCTCACTGGGGCCCCATTACATGTTCTGAAATCAATTAGAGACAGTCAAATCTGAAAGACAGAATGGAATAAATGGGTGGAGAAACACTGTGAATGCAGAGTTTTCCATGCAGGTCGTGAGGGTTCACTGAACGGTTTGTTGAGGATGAAGTGCAGACAGCATAAATAGCTTTATCACCTCTGCCTCTATATACAGAGCTGACGGTAAAGGGATCCTTCTGAGCTCAGTGTTGGAGTCAGGGACGCAAAAAGGTTTCATCATGTCTTTTTATAAACCAGACTGAAAGCTGATCTAAATATAGGAAGGAGAGGTCCAAACAACAACAATCAGATGCTGAAGCAGTAGAGGAGCACCATGAAATACTAGATTTGATTTGATAACACACTGCAGTCACTCCAGCTGTCCACACACACATGGACACAGCTCCTTTTGAAACATGTGCACAGATGTTGGCATCTGTCCGGTGTCTGTTCTGAAATTCTGAAATGCCAAGGTTCCTGCCTTGAGCCAAAACACCTTTGTGATTACTTTCCTGACTTTTCAGCCTCTTGGAGTTTGGAATGTTCCACTTAAAAAGTAAAAAGCGAGAGAAAGAGAGTTAGGAACAAAAGAGGAAAGTTTCAGATTCTTTCCTCACAAATGAAACCTCCTCACAGGCCACATATGATGAGCTAAAGGATTCTGATGATGTAATTAATGTAAGAGAAGAGAAATCAAGAGAGATATTTTCTCTTTAGTTCATGTTTGGAAGTTGTCTACAGATTTCTTTCTTTCATTTTCAACAGAAGCAAAAGTGATTCAGCAGGTTTGCCCAAAGAATTTAAAGCAATAAATCTTTTATTGGCAGGATTTTATGTATAACTGACTTTAATTTTACTCAGTTCAAGTTCAATGGATAAGTCTGGTGAAATTCTATATTTTCATTTGTCTTTGAATCCCATCTGCAGAGTTAAACCAGCAATAAATGTATCAGACAAGTACTGTGTGTGTATCAAAGAATTGTACATCTTATTCCTCTGTGACCTCGAGCTGTTTTTTTTTCCAGGAGAGGATGACACCCCTCAGTGTCATAACTGTCTGCAGATATGTGTTTACTGTTGAAGAAAGCAATCATCTGTTGCATCAGAGAGTGCAGTTCAGGCAGACCAACCGCTGCTGCTGCAGTCCTGTCGTATCACTGTGGCCTCAGCTCCAACCCGCTGACAATGCATCCGTTCATGCAGGAGTACTGCTCCAAGTCTGTTAGTCGCCGTTCCAAGAGGGGAACCTTCTTATCCTTCAACATTTTGTCTTTTTAGTTCCTTGAGCTCTCCCATCAAATACATTGTCATTTTCTGTTGTTTAGCAATGGTTGCAACTATTGCTAAGTAATTGTAACTTAGTGATAGTCACAGCTCAGTGATAGTTGCAATTGTTGTTTAGCAATAGTTGCAACTGTTGTCATAAAGTCGAGTTACAACTCGACTTTCTGTCTCTTCTGTCAGGTATAGGGCTGCATCAGTTGATTCACTGAATTGTTTCACTGAATTTATCGATGATAGATTAACTATTGCACTAATTGCCAATTATTTTGATTAACTGTTTTAGTCATTTTTTAATTTAGAAAAGGTCAAATTCTGTGATTTCACCCTTATTCATGGGAATATTTTTTGCTTTGTGGAAGTCATATTTAGCTTTGAAAAACAGTGATCAACATTTTTCACCATGTTCTGGTATTTTTTGGACCAAACAACTAACTGATTAATGAAGAAAATAATCAGCAGATGAATCGATAATAGAAATTACTTCCTCACCCATAATTGCATAAATATTCTTTTGTGGCATTTCATTGACTTAGTGCAATGTGAAAAAGAAAACAATGTCAGCAAAAAAAATGAAACAAAGTTACACACTGTCTCACCTGAGGAAAGTGCACTGAACCACTGAGGTGGCTGCCAGCAGCAACCAGGCCTGGGAAACAGCCAAGCTCAGCTAACCAGGCCAAACTAGCTAGCTAGCAGGCTCACCAACGTCTGTGTTCCAAGTTTAAGTAGCAGTCCAGGTTAAAAACCAAGGATGAGGAGCATGAACAACAACTACAGATTGTGTATCTGCAGTTGACTGTTGGGTGACCTGCTCCTTAATTAACATGAACACACAAATCCTGCTGCCTCAAATACTCCCCCAGTTACCAAGTATGGATTAATCCTCTGCTGAAAATAGTCCCCAACATACACTATTGTCTCCTGGTTAAGCAATGTTTGATAAAAACTAGAGTGAGCAGCTGTTTTAGTAAATTACTGATGTTTTAAGGTATTTTTAGACAGGAAGTCTATTGACAATTGTTGACAATTATTGACAATTACAAAACTATACCAGACTCATCTTTAAAGGGATCAGTGCATAGGATGTAGCAGCATCTAGCAGTGAGCTTGCAGACTGCAACCATCCTGCTACACCATCTCCTTCCAAACATGTAAGAGAACCAACAATGGCCACAAAAATGCAAGCAGCTTAATCTAAAGCCTGTATTTTGTTTGTCTGTTCTGGGCTTTTGTAGAAATACTGGTCCTTTAAATATATTTTGGGTTGTGTTTTACTAGAAGGTTTTATTTAAAATAGCTCCAGTGGCATCTATTCTCAAGTATCTATATCAATGTGGGCTTAGACACTCCACCACTGCCGAGCTCTATTTCAAATCTGACTTAAAACAGAGATCACAATCTAGCAGGAGTTAGATATATGAGACCAGCAGAATGCACTGAGCACATGAAGGTAAAAGCTGTGAATTAAGACATTCAGGTAACTATTATGCAGCCTTCATCCCTCAAACTACCTCATCTACAAGTGCCAGTGTGAAGAAATGTTCCTGCAGAGACACTCCAGATATAATCTGGGCCTTGAAGTTATTTTTAGGTTATTAGCACTGTCTGTTCCATCAGAACCAACTTAAAGCAACTCAACTCTGCCCCGTCCTGGGATGCTGCTGGAATCATTACCACACATGGACACAGACTACAGGCCAGGCCATCTCAACTGTGTATGTGCTGGCATCTGCATGTGGAAGCTAAGCAGACTCCAGGGCGGCCAGTGTGTCATGATAACAGGCAGGCCACTTAAGATGGCAGAGTCCACTGCCTGTGCTGAGAGACAGGGGCTTAAGATAGCCTGAAGAGACGTGGCCTGACAAAGAGGAAGAGGAGGAGGAGGAGCATTAGACAGCATGACTAGTTCCAGAACCACATATCATCTTTGTTATTCCACACACTGTTCTTCTTTGTCAAAACCTGACACACAGCACACAATGCAACTGAAATGCAGAAAGATGGTTGGTAGATTGGGGTGTGTTATGCTAGTAGCGGCTAATGTAGCCTGGAGCCTCTGGCCCCCAGCAGAGATGGGGAGTGTGCTGCAAACATCTGTTCAGCTCACATCTTTTTAACTCCACGTCGTCAGATTTGTTTCATTTTAAAACTTGTCATCTTCAGTCCCAACCAGCACTGACTCTACTGATGTCACTTGAGGACATTTATCGATTTCATGCAGCTCTTTCTGTACAAACAAAAAAATCCTTGTACATGGACTAAAGTACATGGCACACATGCATTTAGGGTGTGTCCATCTCCACTTCGCTATTTAAACACCACATAATCTGGGCAATTGCCTCTGGCACTTTTCTATTTAATTAGCTGATTAGGCAAGTTGGAGAAACCAACAGGGATGCTGAAATGACCCACCTGTAGACACAAGTGCAGGCACTGTGGTTAATCCGTGGGTCGGCCACGTTCATAAAACTGAACATTATAATGAGTGTGGATGGGTTGCAAGAGAGACACTGTGTGCTCATTTACACACACTGTGCGTGCATTTACCCACAAGGCACAACAGCATGACTGCTGTAACATTACTGCACACCTAGAATTATTTAAAATACTCAATACAGCACACAACAAAGAAATCACCTGGAAAGCTCTTGCTGCTGGGCATCATTTAAAACACTGGCTCTCAAACTGGGGGTCAAAACCACTGCAATTTTTTTTAGATAGATAGATAGTCCAGAGTTATACACTTCCTTACTCCAGACAGACTGTGTGTGAGATCTTTTCGACGTGTAGAAGAACACCAGACACTAATTAACATTAGGGCATGATCAATCCTGTCAGATTTAAATAGTCAATGAAGTTACAGCTGCAGTAAGGGTGTACATAAAATTCATGGTTCAGAATGGATCACTTTAAGGGTCAAGGTATGGTTTTCATTACTAATATAGGTTAAATATAGAGCTGACTGCCATTAAGTGGAGGCTAAGGTAAAAAACACAGAACACTTCAGTTAAAGGATCAGATTTTGATCAGTTTTATTTTAGTTGATACAATCTATTAAAATATGCCTGGAATGGCCACATGCTTATGTTTAGGAACAGCTCGGGACATCTCTAGTACAGAAGCATGTGATGATAATGACATGCTGTGAAGTCACAACACAGCCATGCGCATTGACAAGTCCTCTGAAATTACTGCAGAACCTCGCTGATGCAACACAACAGGCTTTCACAGCAAACATTTTGACTTGAACAACGTCTCTGTTCTCTTCAAGAGTCCCAGTGAGTCATGACACGAACAACACCACAAGCCTGAACCTCATAAATTAATCATTTGATTATTTAAACCTGGGCTTTGACTTTGGCTAGTGCTCACTGCCTTCTTTGGTTGGCTTGGTTAGAATTAGGCCTGAGGAGTGACTGGTTAAAGTTAGGGTAAGAATATCATGGTAAGCCAATCAGAGGCAGAGTAGGTCAGGTCATGACTTTGCTCTCCATAGTCTAATAATAAATAAAACTGCACATTTTAGAGTGCCCTTTTTGTGACCAGCGCAAGACACGTGCAATAATCATGATATGTATATCAGCATCTCTGTCAGGTGGATGGATTCTCTTGCCAAAGAAGAAGTCTGAGATCTTTTACTTCAACACATTAACAATGGAAGCGAAAACAAAAGCGTTGCATTAAATTTTTTTAGTGTAAAACCTGTGTAATGCATATTGTATTGTTTTGGGTCTGTGACTTTTTAAAAGCAAATCTTACCATAGGCCGTGCAGCATTAATGCAACAGAACACACACTCAGTCAGACATACACATAGGCCACATTTGTGCATGCAAAAATGTGCGTGCACACACACACAGACACACACACAGACACATTTGGTTGTGGTGAGAGGAGCAGAGAGGGGGCTATGTTTCCACAACTTGTTGTAATTATGTGTTATACAACTGAATGCTGACTCTGGCTGTTCTTTTACAGAGAAGTACAGCGAGAGGCTGGAGACTAACTCAGCTGGCCAGAAGTTATGTCTGGTATGGAAGGAATGAGACGGCGAAGGGGAGGGAGACAGAAAGAAAGGGAGAGAGACAGAGAGTGGAAGGAAGGAGCAGAGGGAGAAGCAGGGAGACAGAGAGGCGCAGCAGCTGCTAATATAAACCAACCTCCTGCTTTCAGCTGCGGTGCACAGCAGCCATTCTACTCTGCTGCACACAGAGCTGCAGTGTCACTCACTTCCACCGGCTGCACACATGAAGTGGCAGCAGGCTCGGGCCTTATCACAACAAGCCACCGCAGCTACAGGCGTGCTCACAGAGCTGGTCGCAGGAGAGACCACTGAACCCAGGGCTTCTAAAATTTTCACTGTCAAAGATCCAGTGATTTTCTGAATCAATGTTGTTCTCAGTTGTGTTTTTTGTGACGGTTTGCGTAGATCAGTGCCTAAATATAGACAGCATTGCATCACACAGATGCATTTCCTGTGCAGCCAAAACAGTTGAACAGGAGAAACATCTGTCAGCTGCAGAGCTTCACATATCACAGATAAACATCAGCTTTGAAAAGTAGATAACAGAAAGGGATTACTTGTGTCAATCAGAGGGAGAAATTCATTGAAACAGATGAATCGTGAATTTCCTAAATAGACCAGAGAAAAGAATCAAGCTGATAAGCTTAAAGCTACCACTCCCACAGTTATGCCCTGAACGGATGTAGGCACAGCTTTAATCAACAGACAGAAGGGTTTATATCCACTCTTTAGACGTGTCCATGAGGTGAAGAGGCATCATGGTTTCACTGCATCCTGACCCAACATACAGCCTCTAGCAACCATAGTGTCATTAATTCATCACACATGATCCTGTAAACCAGGGGTATTCAACTAAAATTCAAAGGGGACCAGTTAGAGAAAATTTTCTAAAGTAAAGTAGTGTAGTAGTTGTATCTATCAGGGGTGTCAAACTCATTTTGGTTCAGGAGCCACACACAGCCCAATTTGATCTCAACTGGGCCGAACCAGTAAAATTAAAGCATAATCTATCGATTATTCTGCTGATTAATTGAGTAATCAGATAAGAAATCGAGTAATCAGATAAGAAATATTGTGTGTTCTGTATTTTTTTCTATTTCTATTTTTTCTATTTACCTTTGCTTTATTTAAGAACAATGGTAATATACAAAAGAGAACATAAGACAGGTCTATTAAATGAACAACTATAAATTGCTTAAGTAAAAATACTCAGTAAAGTAACTTTACTTTTAATGTAGATTTACTTTTACTGTATTTACTTTACTTTCTTTTTCAAGTACAGAGGTAAAAGTAATGGTAGTAATGTCTGCAGAAACCACAAACAGAAGAGTGAACTAACTCTTTTAACTGAAACAGTCACCAGAATGTTTTGTTAACATGTTAAAATCACAACATTTTTCTTCTGGAGCAGGACAGACGCTCCCAGACCCCCAAAGGACAGGGGACTGGTTTACCAACATGACACCTTTTTCTCCTCTTATGAGTCTGCACGTCTGTATTTAGTCATCAAAAAATACCAATAAGAATACAAGTACAACTTAAAGTACAACAACAGCAATAAAAATGTTGATTTTTCAAAAAAGGAAACAATAACATGCAAGATTTTTAAACTGTAATTTAGTAAAAACACTAACACCACAATGTCAAAATACCTAAGTAAAGAATGTGAGTATTTTTTTCCATCACAGCAGGATTATGATATATGATTTTCTATTTTTGGAGCTGCGCACCTTTTTTCGCTCGTGTCTAGAAGGTAACTCTTTATTTGCACAACTCTCGCGAGATTTGTGTTCGTTTTTTCTACTAAAATAATCAAACTCGTGCGATCTTTCGCAGGTCTAAGGTTCCCTTCTAGACACGACCCTCTCCGTCTCTCTGTTAAATTACAGACAGCGGACTGTCTGTAAACAGCACGATGTTAAACTCTGCAGTGTTTCACACAAAGACTTTATTTGTGTGGACACCCAGGTTTGGTTTGTCACCAACTTTGGCATTTTTATTTTTTTAATCAGTCCGAGAGGACGACGGTATCAGTGATTGATTAGTGATCAGTCTGCCCTCCTCTCCTCCCTCACCTGTTCACTCTGCTGTGAGAAGGTCTGAAAGTTTCTCTCAGAGAAACACAGACTCTCCTGTTTTACTTACAGGCCTCCTTATACAGTTGTTTAATTTTATAAATGCATCTGGTTGGTGTCGATGTCATTAACCATCACGTTAGTTTCAACTGTTGTAATAAACTCTGTCATTAACAACAGTCTCCTCCACACGCAGCTTCTCTGCAGTTGTCCCGTCAAAATTTAAAATCTCTTAATAATTTATTGGTAATAGGTCCGGGTCTGTATAGGATGGCGTGTGGGTCTGGACTCAGACCGTGGTCCGCCTGTTAGGGACCCCTGCTGTAAACCATCACCAGCCGTGATGTCATATATTAACAATCCTGGATTACCAATAGGGCAAAGTGGGGACTGGGGCCATTCCAGGGGCCCTGAGAGCCAAAGTGTTAGAGACACATTCAGACAGAATCAGTCGTTGTCATTTCATTCATTTGAATGGGGGTAGTCTGTTTAGGCTGCGGTGGTGGGGGCCGCAGGGGATGCCAAAAAACAAAGCAGCAGCATGTGGCGGAACAGCTGAGACAGAGCCAACTTTTGGAGAACGCAACCTGATGTCACGCTACGGCGACCAACACATAAGCCAGCTATCAGACTGCTTCAAAGTCAGCCTGAGATGTCAGTGAAACTATCAGGCAGAGTTCATGGACCAAACTCACAGTTGTGTCCTCACTTGGGTTATTTTGTGCAGCCAAGCTTTGTCATTTCTACCTGGCTGAAGTTTATGCTGCAAAATAGCAACACCAAGAAGCTTCCTTTGGTTTGTGTCCATTTGTTTGAGAGAGAGAGCACAGCAGGAGAGTAAGCAAGAGTGAGCAAGAGAGTAAATGAAGAGAGAGACCACTGGGTGTGAGACAGCCAAGAAACTAGACTTGCACCGATTAATCGTCAATGCTCGGAATCAGGCCGTTTTTCACGTAACAGCCCCTAACCACTGACCGACCGGTCAGCGTCACAAATCCGATTCTGTGCCGGTCATTGTCACACACGTGTTCTGCATGATGGTCACATCATGTGCACAGCAGACAAACCGTAATATCACCACAGTGCTGATCACAGCTGCACACTCAGACACATGCTTGCTTGAGGCTGGTGTCAGTGACAGATTCAAGAACTGGATAAAGAAAAGACAGACCATCTACAACGAGACAGAGCAGTTGACAATGTCGCAGAACAGCCGTAAACTTTGTAGCTCTTCATGCTAATGTTAGCCAGCAGCAGACTGCTGTTCACAGTGGGACAGTTAAAATCTCACCTCCTGTTCTGTCTGAAGAATAAACAATATGTGTTGATGTGTCTCCTCAAACATTTTCTCATCCAGACTCGTTTAACTTCCGTGTCTGTTTTTCTGACAGCAAAGTTTTACTGCAGCAAAATGTTGCACCGTGACAGTCTCCGGTTTGTTTACATCTGCTTCCGCAGGAGATCCATGATACATGATCTCACGAGATCACATTAACCCCGATTCATAATCTTAATATAAAACTATAATAAGGCCTGGCTGTAACCTGTAACCTGTAACCTCCGAGGCAGATGATCAAACTTCTCAAAGGTGAAGTTCAGTCAGTAGCACTTTTATCAAATGATCAAATGAAGAGTAGTCCCATATAGCCAGACCTCTCTCCATAGTGCTCCGTGCTGGAGAAAGATGCAGTTCAATGCAATCACATTCTGCATTTCTTTAAACCAATCACAAGCTTCTTGGGCGGCACCAAGCCCAGAATGTAGCAATGGTGTGGCTGCAAAATAGTGTTGGGGAGAGGGGCGTTCTTAACCACCCTATACCTCAGCCTAGTTTCCCTGGTGGGTCAGCTCTGTGGACTTGTATGATTCTCTGAGCTAAAACACTTATGTAATGCGGTCATCTATTCCTTGTGATCACACTAGACTTCACAGTGGTGGTATTGAAATATTTAAATGACAGGCGGATGTGTAAGCCCAGCCTGCACACAAATGACTTCACCACTTTCACACCTTCAACCAAAGAGGATGGAAACATGGCAGTCAAGTGCTATAAACAGCATCACATGTTAGAGCAGGTTTTCCCTGAGATTTATACTGCATGTGTTACCTGACCTGACTAACATGCTAAAATGCACAAAGATCATTTCTGTCTACTGTATTTCTGAAACACTCTTCTATGCCAAAGTAATGAACATCAAATGTTGTCACAGATCCTCATTCTGTGCAGGAGAGATGAGCTTTTCTTAGCCAGGCTTCTATCCAAATGTAACACCAATTTTATTATGATTCCAAGCAGAAAAAGAAGATGCAAATTAATGAATGCCTGTTTCTGTCCATTACTGGTATGTGATTATTAGGAATTGGTTCATCAAGATAAGGAGTAGGTGGCACCAACTCTCCGGTCAGAAAACCATTATACTACTGCAGAAAAAGAGGACATAATTAAAAGAGTAGTGGTGGAACCTCAAATGATGAAAAACATTAACGTGAGGAGGGTTCCATCAGGTCTATGTGGAACAATCATGGATTATAGAGGCATTGTGGACAGCCCCTCCAGCCATAGTAGGTGCTGAAAATACTCTCATCAGTGAGGAAACCCCCTTCTCTGTTACTGAGAGCAACATGAGAAGGTACCTAAGGAAGGCTGCTGGACCAGATGGCTTCTCTGGTCAGGTCCTGAAACCAGCATCCTTGCCCCTAGCTGTTGTCTCCTCATGCTTCAAGTGGTCCATCATCATCCCAGTACCAAAGAGCAACTGTCAAACAACTGCCTAAAATAATATTGTTGATGTGGACTGAGCACAGGTACTTCCCAAGGTGGAGTCTTGAGCTTCCTGAGTCACAGATAGTTTCACCTCCATCATTAAATACATGGAGAACACAGTGGTGGTACGACGGATCACCAACAACAACGAGCTGGCCAACCTGAACCAGGTAGCTGACCTGGCATAGTGGTGCCAGGCCAACTATGACTCTGAACATCCGCAACACAAAGGAAATGGAGGTGGACTACAGCTTCAGATACCTCAGCGTACACATTACTGAGGATCTCACCTGGAGGATCCCTGAAAAATCCAGACGGAGGCTCTACTTCCTCTGACAAGTCTCATCCTCCACCCTGAAGACCTTCAACTCCTCGGCTGTGGAGAGTGTTCTGTCAGACAGCATCACCACCTGATAACAGAACTGCTCCGCCCCTGACCATGGCGCAGACTCCTACACCCAGGGGGTTAGACTGAGCGCACAAAATATCAGAGGAAACGCTTCGCACCCCAGCAACAGATTGTTTAGACTGCTAACATCAGGCAGATGACTCTGCAGTCACACAGCCAAAACTCAAAGACTGAAGACGAAATTCTATCCTCAGGCCATCTGAATCCTCAACACACACACTTAACTTCAAAAAAGAGCATGTTCATCCTTGCAGTACTGCACAAAATGTTTGCTGTTTCTATCACTGTCACTTTTAAGTCACTTTGTACTGGTAGATTCTGGAGCCTGGTCAAACTTGCATGTATATATACATTTTTAATCTAATTTAAAGGTTTGTATGTATTATAGCACTATAACTACATTATAACTGAGCATCTTCTTCATTTCACTGCATGCACTTTGTATCTCTATGCATGTGACAAATAAAGAATCCTTGAGGAAACTGTCAGAGTGGAAATGGCTGATCAGTCATGTGAGTCAAATGTTCGCTATGTCAGAACTGATTTGGAAAAAGTGTTTCCATCCCCATTAAATGCATTAACTCTTTTCTGAAAAAGGCAAAAAAAACATGTCAAACCAGCGTAACAACTAATTAAGCTGTTTCCATCAACCATCTGTAATGCAATACTTTAAAAGTCTAAAAATATGTTGATGGAGACAGGGCTGGTGGAACTGAGAGAAACATTTTACTGTCCCATCACTCAATGACTCCATGTTCGAACATTACTATCGAGTCTCGTGTGTTGTAGGTGTAATACAGTATTAAAAAAATCAAAAAACTTCTTTCATGCATATCTTCCTGCCAGCGTGTGAGCCAGCGGCAGCCTTTGTGATTTCAGAGCTGTCAGAATAGGTTTGTTGGCAGACAAAGGAGACATAATCTCTGTCTCTGTCTCTCGCTCTCTGTGTCCTCACTGGACCCACGTGGTTTTTGTCAAACACCTTAGCAATGGACCTGCGACACAAGGTTGTAACTAATCACATTACTAATTGCTGCTGTGCATTGTAACAATAGCTGAATAGAGCCATTATTAATGACATCAGTTTCACCTTAATTCAGCTCTGCGGTGTCAAAATGTCTGCTGTGAATGGGATCCGTTAACTTTACGTTGTAGAGTTAAGTGTAGACGGACAGTGTGGCCTGAAATAATCTCAAGAGTATAGAGTGCTGCAGGGATGCTGTATTTTTTTTGTCCAACCCTGAAGTTATTATTACACAAAAAGTCAGTGGGAATTTCCCTTTGGAATCTGGATCTTGGATTAGTCCAGAAAATAAATGAACAAAATGGCGAACAAAAGTTTGATACTTGCATGATAATCTTCACTATTGAACACCACTTTTATTATTTTTGAAGCATAAATGCAATCAGCAGCACTAAAAGGCTAATTCTAGGCTATAACTGAACGACACCACGGTCATATGACTTTATGTGACCAGTGTTTGACATGATGATGCTTAATGTCCATGACAACCTCTGTAGTCTCATTTGATCACTTGTTAGCAACCGCCTTTGACATGTAAAACCTTTTTTACTAAATTCAGGAGTGCAGGATTTACTGATATATTTTATGTTGTATAAGAAAACATGACAATCTCTTAAACTTGTGTTAACCACTGACCTTATTTCAAGCAAATAATGACAAACCCATTCACATCCAGACATGGGAAATAAAAGTGCTAACATGCTAGTTAAGTCTTGATTACCAGCCATAATGACATTTTAAAGTGAGTTTCCACTAGTCTGGGTTGTTAGTCCAGGAGGAGGTGAATGTTCCTCAATAACTCATCTCATAGTTCCTGAAAACATTTGAGCCATTGTTGAATTTCTTTTTCCCTTTAACTCTGAGTTCCACAGTAAGACTGCATTATGAGGTTGATGAGCTGCCATCCTCAGCGTCAAACACCACTAGAGCCGGGCAACAAATGATGAAAAATGTCAGTCAGTGTTTCCCAAAGCCTAAGATGACGTCCAAATGTCCTGTTTTTTTCCATAACCAAAAGATATTCAGTTTACTGTCAGAGAGGAGTAAAGAAAGCAGAAAATATTCACATTTAAGAAGCTGAAATCAGAGAATTTGTACTTTTTCTCTCTAAAAAAATTTACTCAAATTGATTAATTGGCTATCAAAATAGTCGATGAATAATTCAGTGTTGTACTGAACTGTAGTGTAAACAGCTGATGATGCAAAATTAAAATGAAAAAAATGGATCAGACTGTTTCCAGACTTACTGGAAAACTCTGAGTGACTGTTAGAGCTGTTGTTTGCACCGAGCATGTCATGTGGCTGTGTTAATGTGTAGGAGTGTATGTGGAGCAGGGCAGTGATAAGATGTCCTCCTCAGGAAGTCAAACAGTCATTACCTAATGCACACCACTGATGATGAAGAGAATGGTCTTATCTACTGTAGGAAACAGGCTGTCACATGTAGCACCTCACTCATGACAGGCTGATACTGAACTGACTCCATGTTGGTCTCACTCAGCACTTTTTAACATGATAGATGGAACAACATCAGTGTGTTGTGTCACAGTATCTTCATAATAAGACCATGTGACTGACTGAGACTGATCAATCTCACCACAGGCACTGTGGAATGAATCACTCAATCAAACATTAATGCAACCCTCTCCCTACATACAGACACATTTATCTTCTGAATAAATATTTGTGCAGGGCTGAGACCCGGAAGACCCACACTGACTCAATCGCAAATAAAGAGTGCTAAATTGCATGTGCACTCTAACATACATCATGACAACAGTCACAAACACTGTAGATCTCTCTCTCCCAGCAGGATTTAAATGAAGGTTTTGAATGTTTTACAGGTTTCCACCATGGGGACTTTGGACAGGAAACAGAATGACTGCAAGCACAAAATTAAAGTCAATCCCATGAAAGTCGGAGCACAGGCAGTGGTGACGTCTCTGAGTCCAAGCGGTCTCACAGCGGAGCAGAGAGGACAGGTGCTCTGGGAGAGAGAGGAGCGCGTTGTGGGTTCAAAATGTAATGCTGGACAAAAGAAGGAAACAGGGTGACATAATGAAGGTCTTTAGGCTACAGTGGCTGTGAATGTTCAGTTTCATTTGGCTGCAAATTGAATGTAATAAATGTATGTTTTAATCATGGCGTTTTTCTGCCTTAAGGATTATAGAATGAAAATAAAAATGAATGCATCTCACAAAGGGCTGAGGAGAAATGACTTTAAAGAGTGTCTCCTCCTCGTCACAGTAACAGGCTGCTGTTATTGTGGCGTTACTGCGCACATCTGTGTGCACTGCTAGGCAGAGAAGAAGAAAATTAGGAGGAAGAAAAATTAAGGTCCAAAATTTACTATTTCCTGTTTCTCACATGTGAGAATTTGCTGGGGTTTTTTCCCCATTTTATATGATCATCAGTGGAATAGTGGAATTTTGGACTGCAAAGCAAATATGTGACGGGCATCTTTCACTATTTTCTGACATTTTATACACTAAACAATCAAAAGTTGTATGGATTCTTCTTTTTTGGATAATAAAAATTATCCAAAAAAGCCTAATTCACATGTTTATTTGCAGGCGGTGTTTTTCAGGATACGTTCAGCATGATCACTTCAAATCAAACCTGAAATACAACACAAACTCTGTTTGAGTGTAGCTTTTGTTGTACACAGTATGTGTTTAACTTTGATATGTGTAGTTGCCAGGGAGCGGGGTGTGTATTTTCAGGGATTACTGTAATAAAAGCGTGGGAGCCGGTGCTCCAGACAAAGTCATGCTCACATGTGACCTCCACAGCCAGGCAGGCTTTATCTGCCACTCACCCACAGCAGCCTTTATACTGACAGAAAGAGTGTTTACAGTAGATACATTGATATGCCAGTGAGGCAATTACTGTTGCAAACATAATTACACACACACACACACACACACCCAAAGACACCAAATTCCACAGGGATGTGATTAGTGGCATCCCTGTAGGATATGACTCATCAGATGTGAGGCCACATAATTCTCACTGTGATTAAAGATAGCTGCTGACGGTGCCAACTGTGCTCCTCGACAAAGAAGTCCCACATGGAAAACTCTGAACAGCACTAACACGGTGAGACTTTATGAAAAAAGATCTTTGATTTAAACACTTACGCACTTTGCTGACGTCATGGAACAGAAGCAGAAGTGTCATACACATTCTTTAATAATGTTTGACCATCTCATCACTATCATTGTACTTCTTTTGCACTGTGGATTTTTACCTGACATTTTCATTGTCACTAGATGCCACATCTGCTGAGCCCGCCTGTCACATGTGAAAGGAAACACACCGTGTACTGACAGGATTTATACACTGTGACAATATACTGTAGGCCTGCAAATGGGTTACTCATCTCACTGTGACCAAATTTTGAAATATACTTTTTGAGTTTCTAAAACTCAAGAATTCAAGTGTAAATTATCTTAACTAAAGATTATAGGTCAGCAAAACATTTTAAAGTTTATTTTAAGACATAAAAGTTAAAAACTCAATCTACTGCAGTACATCGCCTTGAAATTTTAATCATATTATTCACAACTAACCCAAATGCCCCATGACTAAACGTGATGTTGAGGCATGAGGCATGATTGGTTAGGATAAGAATTTCATAATAAGCCAATGAGAGGCAGAGTAGGGTGGGTGTTGACTTTGCCCTCCTGGTGAAAAAATGTGGTATCTGTCATCCTGTGTCAAATAGCTGTAGTTCAATAAATGTCTTTTTTCAAGATAAAACCTCACATTTTCAATTGTCCTTTTATTGTGAGCAGTGCGAGGCCCATGTGCACCATAATTATGTTGTTCTCTATCTCCTGACACACATTTAACAAATTAGTGAACAACATTTGAGAGAAATAAACCTTTTGTGTGCAGAGAAGAGATGGCAGCAAAGACAAAAGCAGTGTGACAGAATATCTCTTGCAACACTAATTTCCCACTTATAACTTCCATACAGGCGTTTGTAGGCCAAAGAGACTTCTATTTTTACAAGAATGGTAAAGGCTCCTGAATGTTTAAGCTGTTCATTCTTTTCACTTTTAATCTGCTGAAACTGACTTTGTCTCAGGCTGAATGGCAAAAAGAACAGCAAAATCTGACTTATTGATTCATGATGCAAATTCACAATTTTCCTGGGTTGTGCCGCAAAAATAGCCCCTGTCAACTGTACTGAACACACTATTAGTTTATATTACCTGCACCGGTTATTGTGTCTGTGCTGAGCACTGAGACATGATGTGAAAGAATCTGGCCCTTGAACACTGACAGTGTCTGTGAGCAATGAGTGATATGTATTCCACAATTAGAGCCTACACAGAAATGAGTAGGAACTGACAATCATTACAGCTTTTTAACACTGTAGAGCTGCAGCGGTCAGAAAATTGCTACTACTTTGATAATATTTTAAAGATCATGAGAGGCTACAATAAATGTGTGTTCAGAGTTTGTCACACCACAGAAACGTGTTAGTAACCATCCAGCCAAATTTGAACGATTAAAAAAATTGCTAAACACATAAAATTAGGTCTCAAAATCATGAACGAATGATCAGTTTTCTCTGCTCTGAAACACTGGAGGCGTGTCCTCTCTGCTGTCTCAGTGTCAAACACCACTATGACCTGAAAACAACCTGAAACATGGATTTGTTTGAGCCACCAGAGTCAGAAGACGGTGACAGGATGGTATTTTTTTTCCTTCTGTGTCAGGTTGCTGGAATTGAAGTGAACCACTGGACTGATTTATAGGGAGGGTGGAGGAAGCAGGGGGAGGCGGTGTCGTTCGTGCATCAGTTGGTGGGGCTTATATAGTGCTGGAGGACCATGGCTCCGCCACATCACCAAGCCATGTTTCACATCCGCCCACAAAATCCTGAACACAGAAATCCTGAACAGTCTGACAGTCCTCCACAGTTCAGTTCTACATAGTTCTCAGTATTTTCACCTGTTTTCAGCAACTATTTTCTAACATGTATAATGAGTTTAAAAGAAAACTCCCTTTTTCTTTTACACAGACTTTATTCATCTCAGTCATTTTTGAAAATGTCAAACAGCTGGTTCCATCTTCTTGAAGATGAGGATTAGCTGCTTTTCTTTGTCATTTATGACAGTAATTAATGAGTCTTTGGGTTTTAGACTGTTGGTTGGACAAAAGAAGCAATCTGAAGATGTCATTTTGGGCTCTGGGAAACTGAAATTAGCATATTTCACCATTTTTGACTAAATGATTTGATTAACTGTGATAATGATCTGCAGATTAACCAACAATGAAGTTAGTTGCAGCCCTACTGCTGAATATTGTGCCAGTATTTTGAATTTACACATATATTGACATGTCGCTGCCTACATCAGCTTTTTTGCAAAGATTCAGTGGTGCTTCAAAATCCTATTGTTGTTCTCACTGACGGTTGTTTCAACCAATCAGAGCTTTGCAGGCAGGATAAAGAACAGGAATCTCAACTTCTTCTACCAAAACCAGAAAGACAGACTAACAAACCTCAATATATGAGCCCAACATCACCCTAACCCTCAATCACAGCCACATTCAGTCTTATGGGGGCTTTAATACCAAACTTTCCTTCCAATGTGACCAGAACTAGACTTATTTAGTGCTGAGATACTCTTGTAGATAGTACCTTCTCTCCTCTATATCGAACCTTCATAAGCTTCCAGGAGCAAGACTGAAAACTGGTTTAGTTTGGTCCACAAAATGCCTTTCATTCAAACTCAAATCAGACAGCCTGATCTGACCTGCACACACGAAACTCAAAAGTAAAAAGGTTGTTTCTCATTTGAGATTTGAGGAACAGGTTGAGTAAGTGGTCCTATCATGTTTCAGTCAGCTCAGAAAAACTTCAATTCAAACTGTTGTTCTTATCGTACAGTGACAGATTATTCATGCCGCTGCACTTCATTACCCCTGCAGTTCTCTCTGTTCCTGCTGCAGCCACACAACAACTGCATGTACAACTTCTATTAAAAAATACTCCTGCTGTCAGGCTGTCAGAAGGGATGAGCACGTTTTATCATCTTTACATTGGCTATCACTGAGCTTTAGGGTAAATTTCTGCTTTTTTCTTAGACCTTAAACATAAGGGTGTTGTGATCAGATCACTGATTGCTGGAGGCAGTCAGTCAATACAGATCACCTTCTATTTATCGAGTTACATTATTTATTTACTCTTAATATAGGGTTATCACAATACCAGAATAAAAAACTACACTCTACTCACTTTTGATATCAGAGCAAAAAGAAATTAAAACTATTTTGGTAAATGAGTCATTTTCAATAGGGGTGTCCCAATCCGATATTGGTATCGGATATCGGTCCGATATCAGCCAAAAAACAAGTATCGGATTTTATCGGACTGCATCTAAAATCTCTGATATTAGCGCTCTGATAAGCAGTCCATTTTCCGCTCCAGCACTTCTATCCATAGGTGACTCTGGTTGCTGACTATTGTTCTCTGTTTGAGTAACATCACTTGATCAAGCCTTTTCTAACATTCCACACTACAAAATAAGTAATAAAAGTATGTATGACAATAAACTGAATATCTTTGGGTTGTGGACAAAACAAGACATTTGAGGATGCCATGATGGGCTTCCGGAAACACTGAACAAACAACTATGAATCGATTAATCGAGAAAATAATCGCCCAATTAATCAACTGCTAGCTGCTAAGTGCTAGCTGCAGCCCTATCAATCAATTAAATGTCTGAAAATTGTGAAAAAATGTTGATCAGTGTTTCCCAAAGTTCAAGATCATGTCCTCAAATGTCTTGTTTTGCTCAAAACCCAAAGATATTCAGTTTATTGTCATAGAAAAGTAAAGAAACCAAAAGGTAGTCACATTTAAGAAGCTGGAGTCAGTGAATTATGACTTTTTCTTGAACACTTCATATGCACACGTGCCAACCCTCCTTTTTTTGCCAAAACACTTTGGTGTTTTTTAGTTTTCATTGTCTTCTCCTGGTTTCCTCCTCCAGTCACAATTCTCCTATATCTCTCCAGATTCATGACATTTTTTTTATATATTTGATTTGATTTGTTTTATATTTTGTCATTCAGTGAGTATTTTTGTCACATGTATTTGCACATGTTGCATGACTGTAGATTAAGGAACTAACTTTTTTCCCTTTTTGTTATCACAACCTCTTCCTGGCTCTGTGCACTGTGCAAAAGCTTTACAGCTCTAAAAACCAACTGTTTCACCCCAACAGCAACACAGTTACACCAAATGTTGTTTTAAATAAGATAACATTAGAAAATCATTTGTAAAATATTCATTTTCTGTGTTGCAGTAATCAAAGTTATCCTCCTGTGTTTTCCAACTAAGAGCCATTATTTTCGTTTCAACTGTGAATTTATTTCACTCTTTATGATTAAACAAATGAATTCCTGTCTTATTATTAGAATGAATAATCCAGCTCCTGGTCATAACTAGCTGAAGTGACATTACTGTAATGTGACCACCCAGAAGTGCATTAAGTGTGTCTCTCCTTGCAGAGCACTTGGCAAGTGGCACAACCTAACAACAGAGCACAACAGTGTAACACAGTGTCAAGACTCAAATGAATCATGTCTGCATGGCTCTGTGTGGTGTACACTCTGCTCTCCCTGCATGTATGAGATGAAAAATCACACCATTATATGTCAAACAGAAGACATACGAGACTCCATCCATTGCTCAACTACATTTTCATTGACCTTTCCCTTAGAGAGTTTCAATAACACCACTATGTCTGAGATCGCAGCTAAGCTGAGGGGAATCGCCATTAATATTGACATGCTGTCACAAGCACGAGCCTCTCATCCATGAGTAGATGCATTCTTCCTTCTGCTCGGTGATACAGTTAGTGAACACAGAAAGAAAGTAGTTCCTACATGAAGCTGCTCACAACAAGCTCTGTGGATTATCTTGAGTAACTGGGTCATGATTTCTGGAAACAGACATTGCTGTTGAGTTTTCAAATGTATTTTTTGGCACTTTGAGCATCACAAACTGAGTGCCATCTAGTTCCCTTATACTGGAGAGGCAGTCACCACTACAGCTTGTATCTCCAAAACTTTGCAACTCACACAAAAACTATCTATTGTAGCTAGATAAATAGCACTACAGGGTAGAAATAAAAAATATGGATTTTTGATTTGGGTGTGTACTGTCCCTTTAACAAGCTGTTTTGGCATGGGAGTTATAGTGACGTCTGATATGAGCACTGCCCTGCTGTGTAAAGGAGGATCAGGGATTTTTTAACACAACACCTACGCAAATAAATGTCATGGAACTGCAAATATTTCCAAATAAAATTTCAAGCCGCCTAACTATTCACATCAAGCCTGACATGATTCTGCAAAGAAATTATTAAGCTCCTAAAACAAATCATAGTGCAGGAAAAAAAATCAGCATCAAGTGAATGTGACCTGGAGCTCATTTTGTTCACCTGCCACAAGCAAACCAACTCACGACAACCCACAGTTTTGACTAGGTGGTTAATAACACCTTTCATAACACATATTATTATTGCTTTACACAGACTTTAACTAACCTTAATGAGAGGTGACTTTTTTGTGTGAAACATTGTGTAACTTTGTTAAAATTGTAAGGGGGTTTAACACTTGAACAGCCAACATGATGATAATTTTTTGTGCTTTTTGCGTCTTTTTGATAGGGACAGCTGAAGATAGGACAAGAAAGTGAATAGAGAGAGAGGGGACAACATGCATTATATGGACCACAGGCAGGAGTCAAACTGGTGGCCGCTGCAGAGGACCAGTAGCCTCAGTACATGGGGCGCACGTTCCACCAACCAAGCTACAGGGGCGCCCCCCAAATGGCCATGCTGACAGTTTTAAGTTTTATATGTGCAATAACTTTGTTGAATTAAAAAATACAATGCTGCTGGTAGCTGAGGTATCTGTATTTTCATTAATTTTATTTTATATAAATTATACAAAGGCGGCAAAAATGTGACCATTTTTACCTGTTTCAGCCACAGGCGGTCACAATGACCACACAGAAATCACCACGGTTATCTTGTTACTTTAGGCACAGCTGAAAAGGCATCCTGGTTGCTTAGCAACTATCATTGTCTCTGTCAATAAAATTTCACAAGTGGTCTCAATTCGCAATTTCCTGACATTAATATACAAATAGTTAATTAAACTCAATTAAAAATAAAGTAGGGGAGACCAGGGACAGTTGTAAGACTTTTTTCCTCAGCTCCTCATCATTTTTTTTTTGTACTTGTTTCCAGCCTTTTCCTATAGGCTGTGATTATTTTTTGTGATAGGTGGAATTTTGTTATTATTAATGTTAAAATAAGATGTTTATAATCTAATAAAATACATTTAACTGTTTCTCACTTTGAGTAATTCTAGATTAATCTAAAATTTGAATCAGATCACTGATAGTTATTAACTTATATAAAAACTGCTGTGAATATATGCAATCATTACAGTTTACTACAGGTAATGGCAGCATATTGAGAAATATATCTTTTTTTTTAATTTTGGAGTTATTTCAATTATAAAAAGATAAACTAACAGAATAAATGCATTAATCTCTTAGTCTGGTATTTATCATGAGAGATAATAGAGTTTGGAATTCAAAGGTTGAAATGATGCTCATGGTTTTTCTAGTAGTTATGGAATTCTGGCACTTCTAGAATTCAAAAAGGCAGACATTTCTAGGGATTTACATTCTAATAGTGAATGCAAAAATATACCAATTCATCTCAGATTATGGATACCAAAACCTTTTTTAGAAAGACTGAAGAAGTTTCTTTCATAAATGAGGTTGATTCAAAGCCGGCGGAACAGATGCTAGACCGGAAGTGATGCAAAGCCGGCATCATCAATGATTCCGTTTCAGTTTGAACGGGGGATTTAGGGGTGAACATGCCAGCACATGCAGTCAGACACATGTGCAGTCATACAAACAAAATCCCGCTGTACAAAAGCAGACGAACAAGAAGTTCGGAGGAGATCCACAGAGCTCAGGAGACATGATGGCAGCAGAGTGAAAGGCCGAGTATGACTCAACAGTAAAACATCCAACACTGGTTAGCCCACGCATACCACCGCTTACTGCTGTGTGCGACAGACACACTGAGACACAACTGCAGGCAGAGACAGACAGGAGAAACACAGGGTGTGCGTACTTTCAGCGTGGTGTGTATTCTAGCCTTTTAAAGAGGCCGGCAGATAACAGAGAGCTATAAATACAGGCATGCTTGACAGCCAACATGTTCTCAGTGTTTTATCGCTCCTCCAAGAGAGAGGAACAACATCTTCTCTCTGTCTGCTGGTCCCTGTTTTATTGTCTCTGCAGGAAGTGTCTTCTGTCCTCACCACAGCACTAGTCCCTCTCTCTCTCTCTCTCTCGACATACAGTTGGTCTACCCATTTTTCACATTCCCAGATTTCCACACTTGATCCGAAACGGTCAGAAAATCCACCCTCTGAGAAATCCTGTGTGCTCTTAGTCAACAGAGTAACATCTGAACAATAAGGAGGCCGAGAAAACACTCAGACAGAAGGGACATCTGTTGACTTGTGATGTGAAAGTGAAGAACTGAGAATCTCAGGGTTTCTGCTGCAACCAACACATGCAAAAAGGTGATTTCACTGGTTTATTTCTTCTCTCAGACTGAAGATGTGTTAACCAGAGTGAGATCACCTACAGCTATTCTGCGGTCAGAGAGGAAACAACATGGCACGTTGAGGGGAATCTAAGGCTGGGCCACGGACAAATTCCTACCACATACCTCCATATTGATACTGCAACAATACTGTAGGAAGGACTGCTGGTGCTTTCACAAAATATTAACACAATGAAATTTTTGATAAACAATCATAATGTGGATGAAAATCACTCTTGAGACCTGGGACCAAACTGCATTTTGAGGGGGTTTTGATTTTTACTCAATATGCTGGAAAATATATTTTAAAAGATTGAACTCTTGGCTATTAAATCTTGTAAAGGGCCAACCTCCTAGTGATTTAATTTTTTACTAAATGTAGATGGAAAATCTGACAATTTTTAGACCATAATACTTATTTAGCTTTTATGTTGCTGACATGTTATGGTTGACGCACATCTAATATTAATGACAGAGTTACAGAATCTGTCAAAAAGTAGAAAGTTTACTAGTGCTTGAGCAGTATTCCCGCCCCTTTTAAACCAGGAAGTGAGACAGGGGTCCTTAGGGTATAGCTAATCTTTTTTATGCCTGATTAAATGTAAAAATCTGACACAGTTGTTGAAAATCTGAGGCAACTTTAAAGGGCCAACATTTTCATAAAAAATTATTTGAAAACAAAGATGATTATAACAGCATGTTTTCACATCTACATCTACATCAGCGATTTGATAAATAGATTTTGTGTGTTGTGCTCTATGGCCCGTGCACATACGCACTATAGTTGGCATTATACTTTCCGCTTGCCAGGTCTGTGTGATGTACAGTTTGTAATCAGAGGGTGTAGGCTCTGTGCATACATCTGTGTACCTCCAATTCTGCACACTGTGGAGGTCTGCCAGGACACAGTGAGGCTGATCACACTGGGCCTCTTGGACAGTTTTTCGTGTTGAAGGGTGGGGGGTATACAAGGCTAACGTTAGTCACCCTGGTGAGGTGATGTTACACGTGTAATATGCTGTGACAAAAAAATTGTTTTAAATAAAAACGTGAAGTCGAATTCAGTTTAAAAATGTCTCTTTCACAAAAACATTGTTTTCTCAGTCTGAAAAGTGGATTTTTTGATGCAACCAACCACATTCAAGAGTTTAGAAAAACAAGAATGAATGAAGTTAGACTAAAAGGTTTTTGTGTCTGAAACTAGAGGATCTGTTCTTTCTCTTGGGTGACTATTCCACATTAACATAATCATAGAATTAAATATGCTGTGGGAGTTGAAAAATCTGTTAATTTTGTCAAAAATGCGGCTGGCTGGCAACTCAATTAAAAAACACTGGCAGGGAGAGAGTTAAAAATGCACCAGCAAAAGTGTTACATTGCAAGGCAGCTGGATTCAAATCCATCTTGCCAGGCTTCAGATCCATTTGTGCTTGCACCAAAAGTGATGCAGCCAATCAGTGTCCAATTAGCCAATCAGCCTGGTTTCAGGAGTGACGGCAGTGAGAAGTATCCATGGAAGCGACTAGTGTCGAACAAACAATGGCGTCTCTTGAAGAGGTTAGCATAGAGACAGTGATAGCATCAGTTATATCAGAACTGGAGAGAATTTCTTCATTGAAAAAAGAGCAAAGAACGACACTAAAGGTTTTCTCCATGGAAAAGATGTTTTCGAGAAGAGTTTGATCTGATTGGTTGTAGTTAGCCCATGCTAGAGGTAATGGTGTATCCAATCACCTGCCAAGTTTTTTTTAAGTGCCTGCCCTTTTCCAACCAGGTTTTAGATGGTTCTGTGTAACAAACCATCTGGTGTGCCAGATTAGCTAAAGGAAGGAAGAAGAAGACTTCTACTGAGTAAGCAGGGCGATAACATGGAGCAAAATATTCAAGAAAACATCACTAATGTTTTATGGTGTTCTCAATGTTAATGTAAAATCCACAGGAGGTTTGACTGAAATATGAGGAATGAGGTGAGGATCACCTCTGGACTTACAAAAACTACACAGTTTTTTCTGCCTTCCAAAAACCAACAGTTCTATGTCTGCAGGGATTTACATGCGATATATTTCATTCTGCTTGTTTCACTGCAAAAAAAACCCCTGCCATTTGTATTCAGCATTTCTTTTTGAGGAATCTCTTACTGTTATTAGATACTATGCAGTACAGAACAGACAGGAAATGAGAGGAGAGAGAAGTGGGGGGGGTTGACATGCAATATAAGTCCCAGTCAGACTGGAACGTGGGATGGGACGTCATGAGTCAGCATTTTAAACCCCTGAGCCACCAGGAGACCCCGTCCATTCAGCATCTCTAATGAGGTCAAATATACCAGGATGGAAATACAACTACTTTTCTCTGTCTGTCTGTCTATGAGATGACTGGTTTGTATGAAAAGAAACAATCTTTGGAGCTGGAGCAGCTGGTATGAATGGAAGTGTGACTGTGCTGAGTAAGCAGGAGCTCAGCTGTACAGAGACAGAGGAGGAAACAGCTGGATTTGCAGCCTCCCTCTCTCTCATCAGGACTCACACAGACACCACAGTGGAGCTGTCAGTTCTGTCTGTGACTGGCAGAAAATATCACCTATCTGCTTCTGCCTTACAGAACAGCACCTCTGTCTCCTTTTATAGATTTCAGTCTCATATAGGGCTGAAACAACGATTATTTTCATTGATTAATCTGTCAAATATTTTCTCGATTAATTAATCCTGTCACAATCTTGTCCATCCATCCATCCTCCACTGTTAATCCAAGGTTGGGTCACGGAGGTTGTAGTTCCAGCAGGGGACCCCAAATATCCCTTTCTTCGGCTACATTAACCAGCCCTAACTGGGGGATCCTGACATCCAAAAATAATTTTACATTAAAGAAAAGTTACACAATTTGTGTATTCTGTCAATTATAGTTCTAGAAAGAGTGAAAATTGGAATCAGCAGGTCCAACCTATAAAAAAATCAGAATTTTTGTTAGTGTATAATCACCTGAAAATAAGACTTGCTGTGTTTTCGTTACTTCAGAATGAGCTCTTCATATCTAGTGGCTACTCTTCCACAGAGGCCACCATGTTGCACCACGTTTCTACAGTAGCCCAGAACGTTTTGTTTGTGCGAGCCACAGTGGCTCTCCTTCAACACAAGGGGAGGCTGAGATGATGTGTGTGCAATCAAAGTTCACAACTTGATGCCACTAAATCCTAAACACTGGTGAAATTCAAGCTCTTTTCAAGGCACCTAATCCAAAAATTCTCATGACTCTCAAGCCTTTATCATTAAATCTAAACAACAACTAATTCCTTTATAAGCACAGCTATCAGTGCATACTGTCGCTTTGTTTATTTTACCAGCTGTTCATTCTGACTGTGTGTTTTGATCATGATTATTAAATGCTCACTCATTTTAAATATTTTTAAAAATGGGTTTACATGATGATTGTGAGGATGAAGCACCAAATTATGTTGCAAATCAAGCATTTTTAAGCAAAGTATCATAAAATTCAACCATATCCCTAACCTTTAAAGCATAAAAGAATTAAAATAAACATTTTCCAAACAATGAAGACTTCATATGAACTTTTTATAGAAGAGAGGAATCTGTAATATATCTAATGTAATAAATCATAAAATCAACATGACATGTCATCAGAGGTTAAGGAAACGTCAAGTTGAAACACTCACTTCTCAGACAACAATGCTACATCTTTTATTCTAGCCCATACCTTGTGTTATTTTTCACCCGTTTCACATTAATTAGAGCTCAAATTAATGGTCAATGTTTGTAAAAAGAGTTCATGTCTGTTCATGAGTTATAAGAAATCATTAATGATCTTTTAGAAGGAGTAGATGTTTATAATTCTTAAATTGAGCAAAATGTTAATGGAGTCTGGAAGGCAGTAAGGCAGGCAGTCACTGGACTCCAATGCCAACTAGGATTTCGACCTATATAATATACAGTCTGTGTACACATTTTGACCAAAATATCAGGAAGGGTCTAATCCGTTTTCGCAGATTTGATACATGCACCATGCACTAAAATGTTGTATTATTTTAAGAAAGCAGTTTTGGCAAGTGAAAACTCTTGGACGATGACTCAAAACATTAATTCTATGTAGAAAAGGCAGGAAAGAAAGAAGAACGAAGCTACCAACAAAACAAAGTAACGTGCTTGAGCAGGTGATAGTGTATGTTTGTATTTTGTTCCATGTCTTCAACTTGACATCATAAGGTAATGTGACATGCTCAATGGAGCATGGCTCTGCCACCAGCTGACGAGCAGTTCAGTGCCCTCCGAGGCTCTCCACTCCGAACAGTCTCGCACAGATAAGGTGAGTCAGAGATGACAGGTTTCAACATACACACACACACACACACACACACAGTGACGCTCTTATGCAACATTCTGCCTCAGTGTGTGGTATGTATGTATGGACGTAATCAGTCTGACTTGGATCTGCTTTTATGGACAGAATTTCAGGGCTGTTGAACTTCTGCAGTGATCACAATCTCCTCAAATAATTACACCTCGTCATGAAAAATGCAGGCCAATATGAAGACTGTACAAACACTGTGTGCATCTCAGACACACAGCTTACTGGAATGACAGCAGGTTTTCAGATCAGTCTGTTAATTGAATATGTTCTGGCAACACTTTTCTTCACTGTGTCCTATGAAGACATGTTTCATATTATTGTAAACACATTAATCAATCCATAGATCTGTTTATACCTACATTATAGTGTGATATAAGGAATTTATTACATATTTATATACTGATTATTTGGGTTGGGTAATGTATCAATATTATATTGATATCATGATATGAGATTAGATCAGTGCTTTTCTTTAAGGGTTTTTCCACTGGCGCTTTTGGCTGCACTGAGTCAAACCGTGCCATGCTTATTTGCATTTTTATTACCACTGTTATTGCACTAAGCTGCACTGAACTGTGCCAAGCCGCACCCAAGATGGACCTAGTCTGGAGTTGGGCCAAAGTGAGCCTGACCCACCTCCAAGCAGGCTGCAATGACATTTCACCAACTGCAGTGACCCTCCTTTCTCCCCGTCAAACAAGCATTGTGATACTCCTATGTGCAGGAGACTAGAAAAAAAAAGATTTTTTTTGTAAAGTCTCTTTATGTTCCACTTTCAGTACTTCTGTAGATTCTGACTGAATCTCTGCTTTGAAAAGTAGTTTCTGTCTTGTGTCACTGTTTGTACTTTCAGGTATCTGCTTTATTTCAGTGTTTCATATTCGCTTTCAGCTGTCAGGTTCATGGTTAAGTTACTGGTTATGAAACCCCAAATGAAAGTGTTTCCTCTTTGTGCTACTTCATGATAAAAGCATTTAAATAACAAAACACCAGGCAACTTTTTTTGGTGAAGAATTTAAGGAAACAGTTCATGCACATCTCTGGGATAAACACACTGTTTATCCACTGCTATACAGCCACTCAACTCGAGCCTCCTCGAACTCGTCTTCAGGTAAAAGACACACCTTCAAGTGTGTAGCCCTGTTGTAATGGAAATGCAAACCCTCACCCACTGGGCTGACGAGCCGACTCAAATCGAGTCGAGCTAGGCTAGCTCTGTGTATGGAAAAGGGTCATTTATATCATGAAATGTTTATACCAGAGATTTAACCAATTCCACATCAGAGTGGTGTCTTTTTAAGTTTTCTTTCCTGAGAACTAAAAGTATTTAAAGTTTTTGGTTTTGAATTTTTGAGTTCTCGAGATTGGCCAGTATGACAAGGATGGTCATAAACCCTAAGTGTTAAAGGCTGCGTTATAGTAAAGTGAGGTCACTTTCTGAACTTATCAAACTGCTCTGTTATATTATTTGCCTTTTCCCACTTAGTTATTATATCCACATTTCTGATGATTACTGATCACAAATCTCATTGTGTTCATATTTTGTAGAAGCACCTATATTCATCCCTACAAATATTGTTGCAATATTGATAATAATCCATATCCAGGTATTTTGTCAAATTATCGTCACTTTTGATTTTGACCATATCATCCAGCACTACTAAATGACAAATGAAAAGGGAAACTGATAAAAATTGAAAAAAAGGCAGCAAGTGTGAGAGAAAAACTGGATCCTCTGCTCATTCTGCTCATTTGCTGCTAAACAGCACAGAGTAAAGCCTCAGGCTGAAACACATCCAGACTGATATTTGAAGAATACATGAAACTCTGCAAATGAGAACAGGAATCAAGACCTGTTCCAAACTGTCCGATCAATCCCTGCAAGCTTATCAGTTCCTTTGATCGATGCCACCATGGTTTTCTAACAGTTGCACATTGTAAAACCAAACAAAATGATATCCCACCCCCAAGACTGTTCCGCCTAATCCCACCCTACTGTGCTGTGAATGGCTACAACAGCTGTGGTCCAATTGGCTGCGATCATGAGTGCATACACTGGCAGTTGGGAGCAATTTATCAGGAAGTTGTGGTGGAAGAATGGATCAAACACATGACTACCAGGAGACTGCTTAGTGTCCCATATGAAGCTAAATGTCACTGTCAATTCTTTTAGACTTACTATTTTCAGTTTCAAGTTGCAGTTTGGTTAGGATTAGATACAAAATTGGTTTGAGCACAAAAAAATACGGGTAGGTTTAGGAACAAAAACTAGTTTGGTGGGTTTAGGTTAGAACTTTAATCAGGCCTGAAAAGTTGAACCTGAAAAGGCCCAAGCCTGACAAAATTCTGTCTGAACCCAAACCAAACCTTTTAGCCCAAACTTGATTACAGCCCAACATTTTCCAAAACACAAAGATATTCAGTTTACTGTCAGAGACGACTAAAGAAACCAGAAAATATTCACATTTGAGAAGAAAAGAGAATTTGGATATTATTTATTTTAAAAAATGACTCATGATGATCGATTATCAAAATTGTTGGCGATTAACTTAATAATGAATTTATAATCTATTAATTTATTATTAAACATCTTTCAAGTTACAAACACTGTCACTGAGGCAACGAGTATCAGCCAATTGCAGCACACTAGTAGTAGCCAATCACAGCAAGGTAGGGCAAGACTGGGCATATCAAACTTATGCATCTATGCTGCTGGAAAACTGCAACAAGAAGAAGTCGAGCCTTTTTTCTCCTGTTTTTATCTGGTGTTTTATCTTTGTTTTATTTCAGCTGTTTGATTCTGTTTCTTTAACTGTGAAGCACCTTGTGACCTGTGTGTTTGTGAAAGGGGCTGTATAAATAAACTCAGAGATAATAAAAACAGTTGCATTGACACACACACACACACACACAAAGAAAACTGATCAACAATCAATAAGGGAATTGATAAAGAATCTGACTGACTGGCAGAAGTGATAATGGCACTTATCAGACTTTTTACTTACCTTTATCTACAGACACTGAGTGTTTTAATGCTGTGACGCTTTTTACTACTTTTGAACAGATAATAATTACAAGAGCTGGACAATATGAAGATATTATATTGATATCAAGACATAAGACTAGATATTGTTTTAGATTTTGGATATGGTTATATCTTAATGTGACATACATGTTGTCTTTTGCTGCATTTAAAGGCTGCATTACAGTGAAGCGAGGTCATTTAGAGCTGCAACAATTGACCGAATAATCAATTATTAAATTAATCACCAAATATTTTGATTATCAATTAATCAGCGTGAGTAATTTGTAAAGAAATAACATCAAAATTCTCTGATTACAGCTTCTTCAATGTGAATATTTTATTTTTCTTGGACCCTTGGAAACACTGATCGATATTTGCTGACATTTTATGAACCAAACATTGAATCGATTAATCAAGAAAATGATCAACAGATTAATTGATAATGAAAATAATCGTTACAGGAAAGACTTAAAAATAGGCCCAAAGACCTGGACCACACGGACGTACATCCACATGTTTGGACCTATTTTTCAAGTGACAAGACTGTGACAGGATTAATTAATCGATTAATCGTGGTCTCTCAACTATATTCACTCTTCCAGAATACCTCCTATAAATTTCTTTCCATTATTCAAGTATGGACTGAGGACCTGGAAATCTACATTAGAAAGGTTTCGCTTGACTGGGAGAGGGTATGGTCTTCAAAAACCCAAATCACCAGGCGATCATGTGGGGGGGTCCCAACAATACTGTCTCAATATTGATATTAAGGTACTTGGTCAAAAATATCTTCCCTGACCATTAATTGAGAATTTATGGAATGTGAATGAGAAATTACTTCCAAGCCATATGATCCAGTCCTACTTCTATGTCCTGAGCAGCAGTTCTATGCGTCGCTCCTTCATCACAGTTGTTCTGGTGTGCAGCCTGTTACACCATGTCCCTCAGTGACAACTGTCTCTTTAATCATCACCATGTTTTTGCTGCTGGTTCACTACAGAGATGAAGGTGAATGTGATGCTGCAACACGTCTGTGGCAGGAAACGCGCTCTCATTTTGGGCAGGTCTAACTTCTAGATGTCAGCTCTGCTGCTGCCTGACAGAGCTGACAGGAGATGAGGCAGTTGTTGACCCTTGTTTCAACTCAGTATCCACCTTGTTAGCAGCTGTCAGTCATCTTCCTGCTTTAAAGGGACAGTTCACCCCAAAATCAAAAATACATATTTTCCCCTGGCCTGTAGTGCTATTTATCCATCTAGAAGTTTTTGATGTGAGTTGCAGAGTTCTGAAGATATCAGCCATAGAGATGTCTGTATTCTCTCCAATATAATGGGACTATATGGCACTCAGCTTGTGATGCTCAAAGAGCTAGAAAAGTACATTTGAAATTCTAAACCAGTGTCTCTTTCCAGAAATCATGACCCGGTTACTCAAGATAATCCACAGACCTTGTTGAAAGCAGCTGCATGTTGGAACTATTTTCTTTTTAGTAGAAAGAAAGTAGTTCTGGTACATTCTACAACAGAAAGAGAGTAGCTTCTACTTGGGGTGTGCACAACTAGTCCACTACACAATTAAATGTCGATATCAGAAATACTAGTCGATAAACTGTCTATCAATATGTTATTCATGCACAATGCTGTGCAATGTTTTAAATTGTTTTTCAAATGTATTTTTTGGTATTTTGAGCACCACAAGCAGAGTGCCATCTAGTCCCATTATAATGTTGAGAAGGAAGACATCTATGACTGATATCTCCAAAACTGCAACTCACGCCAAACTATGTAGATGGATAAACAGCACTAAAGGCCAGGGAGGAAAAATGTATTTTCAATTTTTGGTGAACTGTCCCTTAAAGTGTTTTCTCGGGTCCTGCTGTTATGAGTAGGCCAACCTGTCCACCCTGACCACAGTAATCACACCAGGTATCCGTCCAACTACTGAAGCCTCATGTTTGTAAGGCTAAATCTATAAAAATTGCTGAAAGTAGTGAAAAACGACGATCAGTGTTTCCCAAAGCCCAGGATCCTCAAATGTCTTGTTTTGTCTTCCATAACGCAAAGATATTCAGTTTACCAAAACACAAGAAAATATTCACAAGCTAGAATCAGAGAAAATTGTTTTTTTTTTCTTGGATTTTTTTAAAATGACTCAGACTGATTAATGGATTATTAAAATAGTTGGCAAGTAAATTTAATAATCGAATGATAATTTAATAATAATTGTATGATCCTTGCTGCTGTAGTTGAAGGCTGCAGTTTGTGCTGCTGTTGACTTGCATGTTCGTCAGTTCTCATTAAAGGGATAGTTCACCAAAAAATGAAAATTCAGTCTACTCACCTTCATGCCAATGGAAGGTCAGGTTTAGGTTTTTAGTCCACAAAACACTGCTGGAGTTTTTAATAGGAAAACAGTGTTGCAGAATCTCCCAAACAGTGGAAGTGAATGGTGACCAGTTTTCACATTTAAAAACAACAACAACAACAGAATAGAAACACAAAATGTCTCCATACTGCTTCACTGGTGTAATCCAAATCTCCTTATGTCCCAACATGCCAAGTTGACAAAAAAAAAAATGTTATTAACACCACATTTTTAGCCTGAATCTCCACTGTAGATCCTTAGCTTGGAGCCACGTTCATGTACACATGCACACTGTCTGAACTGGGTGTGTGTGATGTGACGGTGTGCAAACAGCATGTCAGAATTTTAGGAGACTTGGATTACACCAGACAAGCAGTATGGAAGCATTTTGGGGTTTTTTTTCTCCAGTTATTTTTTTGCATTTTAAAACTGGTCACCATTTACCTCAATTGTTATTTGGGTTATTCTGCAGCACTGTTTTCCTGTGTAAGTCCAACAATGTTTTGTGGACTAACAAAATAAACCCAACCCTCAATCAGCATGAGGGTGAATAGATAATGACTGAATTTTAATTTATGGGTGAACTATCCCTTTAAGATAAATGGAGTGGACAAAATAATTGAAACACCTCTCACCTGCATATTAAAGCTGTTACAGTGGCAGAATACTGACATGTCGGTTGGATTATGTCGCTAAAATCACAGCTGCAGGCAACCACAAACACACCCTGACTTTCTGTGGGAAACGATCACAGATGAATGATCTGTAACGGACAAAACCTGCAGAAAACAGCCTTCAGCAAAGTCACGACTCTGTAGTTTAAGAGACATCATGTAGAAAGCAACAAAATGACGTTAAAAAGTAAAGGCAGCCTTTCGTTCTTTCTTGTGTTTCTTGCCAAACCTCAGAGGTTCGTTGTTTGAAGCTGCAGCGTTGCAACACTTCGCTGCAAAAAAGTTGCATAAACCACAAAAGCAGCAGAGGAAAAAGTCAAAACAAGCTGCGTTTATGTTCCTGAAGAAATGGAGGAACTTTCTAAACTGCTACAGAGCTGAAATCAGACAGTAAGAGGGGGGGTTCGAGAGAGACTGTAGAAGCTTTTGGCCCACCGGCTATCTTCTTACCTTGTTGCAGTGTTGACTTCAGTTCACTCCCTGCACTCCCTTCTGCTCTGTTTCACTCCAACTCCGCTTCAGTGTCCCTCTTTAACTCTTTAAATCATCTCCCCTCTGTCTCACACTGATAACCGCACTCCAAACTGTCCAACTACACGCTTTTCTTCTACATTCGAGTCCTTTTTCAAGTTGGGCGCTGGTTGGGAAGATACTGGCTCCATGCTGTAAGATACTGTCCGCGATGTGTCAAGATCGATGAAAAACGCGATGTTTCCGGTGATCATTTTCAAAATAAATCTCTGCTTAGTGACAAACGTCTGCTGCACAATGACAAGCACCAAAATAAAAGCACTTCGGAACTAAACTAAAAACTAAACTAGTCTAGTTATGGAAAAAACATTTTAGGCAACTAATATACTAATATACTAATATATATATATATATATATATATATATATATATATATATATATATATATATATATATATATATATATATGTATATGTATGTAAAAATTAAACTGAAAAAAACTGAAAAAATATTGTGCGTTCGCCAAACTAACTATAATAACATAAAAATATACAAGAAATGTCTTTAGTTTTTGTTTATTATTATTATTGTTGTTGTTGTTGTTGTTGTTGTTGTTTATCATTATTTTAAAAACAAAAACAAAATAGAAATATAACTATTAAATAGACACAAATAATACTACTATAAAACCATAATAACTTCGGTTTGACTCTGTTTCCATTTGAAAACACCGAATGTCTGCTGGGAGCTCCAATACTACGATGTACTGTTAAATGACAAGTTTCCAACTTTATTTTGAAGGGAAAGTAACTTCCGTCTTGTATCACCGAGTCAGGAGCAAGTCTGTGGATCATTTTTCTTGTCTGTCGAGAGATGTCTGTACAGTTACCACAAGCTGCAGTGAGGTGTTTCATGTGAAATATGCTGCAGTAGTTTAAAGTTTCACATTAGTTAGATTATTTATCAGTTTTATTTATTACTAATGTGTTTATTACTTGTTTAGGTCAAGTTAAAATCATAAATGTAGTTTTGGTGTAAAAAGTTTTTACACATGTGCATCAATGCAGTGCAAAAATTACAAAACTAAAACTGTTGAACTGTGTGGCACAGAGGAGGCATAATGCGGTATAAGTTTTTGTCTCTATTGTCCATCTCAACGTCAGTGTGTTGTTCTCTCCAACTGGACTTAACAGTTACCACAGGAGAGGATGACCTCTTGTGGTACAACAGGAAAAGTGCATCTTGCAAGCACATTCATAGAAGTTATTTCAGAGAACTTGTGGCACTCACCAGTTTTCTCAAATGCAGAATTTTCAGCACAAACAATCTTTCCATAATTCCAGGTGTGTACAAATTTGTCCTCTAAGGTCCTAAATTTTCTAATGACAGCATAATCTAAATCTACTTGGATCTGGGGTCTGCAACCTGTGGCTCCGGAGCCGCGTGTGGCTCCTCAGCTCCTCTCCAGTGGCTCCCTGTGACTTTTACAAAATATTATATGGAAATGAATAGCAGTTACTCTTTTAACATTTTAATTTTCATTTATAGGTCTATGAAAAAGTTGAGACAATGCAAAATTTCAAGGCAACATACTGCAATTACATTTGAATTCTGATAAAGTTTTACCAACTGCTAATCTCTTGAGAGTAAGAATCACTTTACACTGTGAAAAAAGCTGAGATGACAGATAATTTACTTTTTTCTTTAGATAAACTTGAATATTTGAGCTTTAGAAAGTGATTCAAGTGCACATGAATGATTCTGAAATACATTTTTTTGAGTTCCTAAAACTCAAAGATTCACTTTAATCTAAAGAAGAAAAGTAAATTATCTCAGATAAAGATTATAGGTCTGTAAAACTTTTAACAGTTTATCTCAAAACATAAGAGCAAAACATAAGAGTTTATGTTTGGCTCAAATCTACTGTAGTATGATGTGTTGGAATTTTAAGTAGTCTCAGATATTTTTTACAGTGTAGCTTGATTGTTACATTTGCCAACTATAAATATCATCAAAAATATGATCT
This sequence comes from Lutjanus erythropterus, assembly GCF_056507025.1. NCBI lineage: Eukaryota > Metazoa > Chordata > Actinopteri > Lutjaniformes > Lutjanidae > Lutjanus > Lutjanus erythropterus. Next base: position 1,901,179 of record NC_139329.1, on the reverse strand, counting down.
AAAATATCAACTAAAATGTGCGTCATTGCCTTCGTCTATGGCTCGCTGCCTTTTCCTCTACATTTTGGTGGCGGTGCATCTTCTTGAGTTACCATAAGCTGGCTATGGATGCCAAGTTAAAAAAACAAGAGTCTTCAGGGGAAAGAGAGAATTTAATAGCTGTGGCTCCAGACAGATTTATTTCATTTTATTTTGGCCAAAAATATCTCTTTTAATTGTAAAGGTTGCAGACCCCTGACTTGGATCTATCCAAAACAGAACAAGACACTAACAAACTCAAGTTTTCCTTCATATTCATTCTGTTTTTAATGTTTCTGAAAATAAAAGTTGTTCATAAGAGCTTCTTGGAAGAAATGACTGTGTAGTAAGGTTGGCCGGGTACTGATAAGAGTCAGCCTGATAGAATGTAAAATCTGATTTATTTATTTGTCTTTAGTGAGAATAGTTCCAGCAGCTGTCTGTCACATACAGTACACAACAATATGTTACTTTCTGTGTGGAAAACAAACACTGACTAACTGCATTAGAATATGATCATACAGTCATATTAGAAGACGGCTTGAATTTACCTACTCTCAAATTTTTATTTTTTTTAATTAACTTTCTTTATTGGAAGCAATTACACAGGCACCAACACAACAGTGGAATACGATGAAGACTTCCTTTCTTTCCATTTTTTTTGCCTTCCTTTATCCCTTTATCCCTCCCACAATCCCACCCCACCCAAAGGAGAGTGATTATCATTGTACATCCAGGTGTATTTTTAACATCCTGTTAAAAAAAATACACTTTCATTAACATCCTGTTAAAAATACACCTACTCTCAAATTTAAATGGATGCAGACATCTTTATACAAAATTCTTTATAAATCTGCACTTTCATTCTAATTTAAAATCATTCTTAACTTCTTGATAGACTACCAATCCGACTATTTTCCTTCTTTGGTGTTTACAGAAAATTCACTTTAAAGGACCTGTGTGTAGGATTCAGTACCACTTAGAAGTGAGCTTGCAGATTGCAAACTCAAATCTAGAGCCAGTGGTTTGTCTGTTCGAGGCTACTGTAGAAATATGGGAGTGCAACATGGCAGACTCCACAGGAGAGGACCCACTCCCTCTGTAGATATAAGTGATTAACACTGATGAAAACTAGACTAGACTAGCACTAGACCAGGCGTCTGCAACCTTTATGATCAAAAGAGACATTTTTGGCCAAAAAAGGGGAGGAAACATATCTGTCTGGAGCCACAAGAAATAAATTCTCTCTTTTCCCTGAAAACTTTTTTTTTATTTGGCACCCACAGCTTATGGAGACTCAAGAAGATGATTCACTGTCAGAATTTAGAGGAAAAGGCACCGAGCTACAGATGTTGGATGTATGTTTTAGATGACAAAATATTAAAACTTTTTTTTTTTGGTGTACAGGCTACATATTTTACAGGTGGAAAAAATAAGAAAGTAAGAATCACTTCACACTGTGAGAAAAAATCTGAGATGACAGATAATTTACTTTTCTTCTTTAGATTAACTTGAATCTTTGAGTTTAAAAAACTAAAAAAAAAAAGTTTCAAAACTTGGTCACAGTGAACTGTGGACGTGATTAGTCATTATTTTGGTGCCTGAAAATTAAAAGTTTTAACTGAAAAAAAAAAGGAATGAATTGAATGAATTTACTTTTTTAAAATACAATTTCTCAATTTTCAAAACCAAAAGTTTTCAATTTATCTAAAAAGGAAAAGTAAATTATCTCAACAAAAGAGTAGTAGTTGAGGCTCCAAACTAAACAATCTATTGCAATTTTGAGTCTCAACTTCTTCAGTGACCTACAACAATGATAAATGAAACTGAACATGTTGAAGAAATAACTGTATTCATTTCCATACATACATACATACATTTTTAATTTCATCAGTAGAATAATAAGCTGCAAATTGCACTGACTGCTTAATACACACCAGCTGCCAAAATAATTTGTAACTTCAGCTCAGAAAGTCGAATCTCACTGTGGCTTTTACTATTACCAACTTAAGTTACTTGTTACTAGTGTGAGATCCCACATCTACAATGCATGGTATTAACAGTAAAAAGAAAGAAAGAAAAAAACATTTACTTGAACAAATAAATAACTCTTAGCCCCTTAATTATTTTTACAACTTGGTTTTATTTTCAGAGCTTGGCCCATCACTTCCATTGTTAATAATAATATTGTACTCCCCTGAGAACATCCAAAAAAGAGAAGTCAGACAGTTAATTAAAAAATCAGACAATCAAACGGGTTAGAAACAAACCATAAATTTATCCTGATAATCTGAAACACTTCATTTGGAGGTCAATCTGAAATGTCACTAATAATCCCTCAGCTCTATTATAGATCAGCTCTATCCACAAATCACTGTAAATTTAAAGGGAGAGTTCACCCCAAAGTTGGAAAATATTTTTCTTGATTTGTAGCACTATTTATCCAGCTGGATAGCTTTGGTGTGATATGCAGAGTTTTGGAGATATAAGAGAATCAAGATGATCCACAGAGCACATTCATTTTATTTCTACCAAACTGCCCCCGCCAACTGTATCACCATGCAGAAGGAAGTGTGTATGTACTCATAGATGAGCGGCTCGTGCTTGTGACAGTGTGGGATGTAAACATTAAAGCATAGTCATCATCTACTCACCCTCATGCAGATTGAAGGTAGGGTTTAGTTTTTCAGTCCATAAAACACTGCTGGAGTTTCACAGGAAAACAGTGTTGCAGAATCTCCCAAACAGTGGAAGTGAATGGTGACCAGTTTTCAAATGTAAAAAAAACAACAGAATAGTTGACAAAAAAATGTTATTTGCACGTTTTTAGCCCGGATCTTCACTGTAGACTCTTAACTTCGAGCCACGTTCACATGCACACTGTCTGAACTGTGTGTGTGTGGGGTGACGGTGTGCAAATGGCATGTTGGGACTTTAGGAGACTTGGATTACACCAGACGAACAGTATGGAGGCATCTTACATTTTGCAGTTTCCAGTTGTTTTTTAAGTTTGAAAACTGGTCACCATTCACTTCCATTGTTTGGGAGATTCTACAGCACTGTTTTCCTGTGAAACTCCAGCAGAGTTTTATGAACTAACAAAATAAACCTGACCTTCAATTGGCGTGAGAGTAAGTAGATAATGACTGAATTTTCATTTTTTTGGATGAACTATCCCTTTAATGAAAGTTGACTAACATACAATTCAACAGCAGCACAACTGCAGCCTCCAACTACAGCTGCAAGGATTAATAGGTGTGTATTTCATAAAAAGTAAATAGTTAGCTCCTCCATGAAACTGCTGAATTATCTTGAGTACTCAGGTCGTGATTTCTGGAAAGAGAAATTTCTGTTGAATTTTTCAAATGTGCCAGCTAGTTCATTATACTGAAGAGAAGGCTGATATCTCCAAAACTCTGCAGCTCACACTAAAACTATCTAGATGGATGAATTGTTCAAGAGGAAAATGTGTGTTTTTGATTTGGGGGTTAACTGGAAGTATTCCTGAAGTGAGTTTGCTGTGTTGGCTGCAAATCAGAAGAATACATATGTTACATATTTAGGCCATCACCTCACACCCAAAAAAATTCAATATTCAATGTAATGATCAAGTCAAATTCAAAACTCTTAGTTTGTGTGAAAATACAATCTCAACACAAAGTTCAAGCTTTACAGATCTCTAATACAGTTAAAATTTACAATGTGGAGTTTCAACACAATGCACTGTGCCTCATCTGAGCTGTTTGCTGACTTTAGAAACCACAGCAGTCTGACAGAAACAGTCCATCAGGTGGCGGTGGCACTGCAGCGAACTGAGCATAAATTCTACAACACCGTGTAGGGCAGGCTACATGTGTTCCACTCCAAAAACCCAAGTTGGATCAAAATGGTCCCTTCTAAAATTCCCCAAACCCCTCTCGTCCCCTAAATGATTTAAATTAAACAAATAAAAATGAGGATTTGTGTTTTTTCTTTACTCCTTATATGATTAGAAATTAAATATCTCTAACCCAACTGGCAAAATAAGTTATTTGACAACATCAGTAAGTAAGATAGAAGAGTGTCTCAGCTCTGATCATAACCCTGTGCCAAGATTTCAAGTTTATTGTTGCTTCTCTGCTGCTCTCAAGGACGGCTGCACTGAGACTGCACTGTGTACGTCATCATAAAGACAGAAGTCACAGTCAAAGCAGAGTAGCGGAGATAAAACAGAGATAAAAAGTGGTGTTTTCCTGGAGAGTTAAAGAGACAGTTCACCCCAAAATTAAAAACATCAGATATGAATAGAGATGCTGACAGATCTTTCTGTCCGTACTCTGCTCTCTATTTGTGCACCCTTTCTGAAAGCTAATGTATACGGACAAAGCAGAACAGAACCACCAGTAGTCATGAGGGGCAGCGCTGCAGTGTAGCCAACAGCTCAAGCCAAACACAACAAAGAAGCTGTATTTAATGTCTGCAGAGACCACTGCCTCTGCTTTTATCTTCTTCTCAAGAGGTCCATTATTACAACCTCTTCCAGTGTCACCATGTTTGTTGTTGTCAGAAACTTTTGACTCTTTTTCTTTGAGGTAACTTCTGACTGAGTAGCACCATCTAGTGCAGTTTCCCAACCCTGGTCCTCAGAGCTCACTGCCCTGCATGTTTTAGATGTTTCCCTGCTCCAACACACCTGATTCAAATGATCAGCTCGTCATGAAGCCTCTGCAGAAGGCTGACAACATCCTGATCATTTGAATCAGGTGTGTTGGAGTGGGAAAACATCTAAAACATGCAGGGCAGTGGTACTTGAGGACCAGGGTTGAGAAACACTGCTCTAGTGGATGTCCTGCTGAACATCTGTGCCAACGTGAAAGATGCAAGGCAGTATGTGGGCAGTAGGGGTGTCATGATTCCCCAAATCCATAACTCAATGGTCATTATTTAATTAGATTTTTAGTAATAACCACTATGGCATTGTTACACTATCAAATCTTGACTCGTAAAGATCAACAGATCATTTATTTTTTACCCTATTGACTGTCAAATTCTTCCTTAAAAAGATATATCAGTCATTCCCAAAGACTGGGTCAGGAGATTTTGCATCTAAATGCACTTATTTTGTCTCATTTATGAAAAAAGCTATAATGTCCCATATTGTGTTCCTAATAAGCCTTAATTTTCTAAATTTCTACATTTTTAATATGTGTACATTTTCAATAAAGCATCAAGATAATATGTGACTTGGTTCATGTCAGTTTGTCTTTTTTACTTGAAGAAAATCAGAAAAGAACCTCGCACACTGTCTTGCTTTCTGTTGATTTATTAAATATCCGACGTTTCGGTCTGGGCAACCTTCATCAAGTATACATATAGTATACCTGATGAAGGTCGTCCAGACCAAAACATCGGACATTTGACAAATCAACGTTTATTGAATATCGTATACCTTCATCAGGTATACATATAGTGTTGGGTTTTTTTTCTTCGGACACACGATGGCACAAGTAGGTGGAGTCAGAGAGAAAAAAATACTAAGAGAATAATCGATTCTGACTTACATTATTTAATTATTGACACTGAAAGCTCATTTCAATTGATTTTTGATTTAATATTGAAATTGTAACACCCCTTGTGGACAGTGATGGTTATAATGTTTGAAACAGACATCTTCGGGAGATATCAGCTGCAGAGATGACTGGTTTCTCTCCAGTATAATGGAACTAGACAGCACTTGTGGTGCTCAAAACCCCCAAAAAATAAACGTTAAAACTCCACAGCAGTGTCTCTTTCCAGAAGTCATGACCTGGTTACTCAAGATAATCCACAGAGCTTGTTGTGAGCGGTTTCATGTAGGACTGATTAGTATTAGTATCACCATACATCTACTTGAGAGGTTACAGCTCAGTCAAGAAGGACAACATTGATGTTTGCATCTCGCACTGTCACAAGTATGAGCCTGTCATCAAAGGTCTTGTTGACTACGTGCTCCAGTAGCACTGACGAGACATCAGAGAACACCAACAGGTAGCCTGAGACCCATGAAGCCTGAGCTATCCTGGTGTTGGTGAGGTGGAAACACTGGTGCTGGACCGTGTGGGTGCTGGAGGACACTCACTTATTCTTCAGCACTTTGATGTCACTGTTCAGCTCAGCTCAAACTTCTCTTTCACAGCATCAGGTGAATAATTTGTTGCTTTCAAGTGTCACTCTCATCCATGTTGTCATTTCTGTCCTCCTTGGATTTTTCTTATCCGAGGCGCCCCAGCTTCCTCTGTGCTGTCCAAGCACTTGCCTCCACTTTCTGCAGAAGAACACCCACCTTCCTCCTCCGGTTTTCAGCTAAGCTGACGATGATGCTATTAATGTTTACATCCTGTGTCCAGTGTCATGAGCATGAGCCTTTTGGTTGACCTAGTTTGGTAGAAATAAAACAGTTCCTACATGAGACTGTGGATTATCTTAAGTAACCGGGTCGTGATTTCCTTGTTGAATTTTTTTGGTGCTTTGAGCACCGCAAGCCCAGTGACGTTTAGTTCCATTATACTGGAGAGAAGGCAGACATCTCTATGGCCAATAACTCAGCAACTCACATCAAAACTATCTAGATGGGTAAATAGCACTACAGGTAAGAGTGCTAAAACAAAATATATACATATTTTGATTTTGGGGTGAACTGTCATATTAAGGTGCAGATATTTTGATCCACTTCACACACTGCCAACTACAATGCCCTAACAAGTTAATCCCTTGCATCCCATAGAAAATTCCTATTGGGAATTTTTGGCTTGAGACTCAGCTGTTGCTGAGCTGGACAAAGCTATAGTTAGCTCTCTTTGGAAAACTAAAACACCAAAACTCAAATTGATTTATTGCAACAAGGTGGACAACCGGGTCCTGCGTCTAATTCGTGTTGTTCCCACCTCAAACATGTCATCCCTCTCACAGAAAGTGGCCAGTTTCTCTATTGCAGCTCTGTCATTTCATTTACTGCTGCTGTCAGTGATACACTTATGTTTTTTCACACGCGACTGTCTGGTGAATTTTCGACCACAAACACCACAACTGAACATCTTGTCCCCTGTGTGGAGTGTCATGTGTTGTTTCAGATGTATTTTTTGTGTAAACTTCTTGTGACAAACAGAGCAGCTGAATGGTTTCTCTCCTGTATGGATCCTCATGTGCTTTAACAAAGACTGACTCAGACTGAAACATGCGTTGCACACTGAGCAGCAGTAAGGCTTTTCCCCTGTGTGAACTCTCATGTGTCTGGCAAGAATTCCACTCCGGATGAAGCGTTTGGGGCAGAGTGAGCAGCCGAACGGCTTCTCTCCTGTGTGGGTTCTCATGTGTGTGCTCAAACCTGAACTCTGCGTGAATGTTTTACCACAAACTAAGCAACTAAAAGGTTTCTCCCCTGTGTGGGTTCTGATGTGCCTCACAGCACAGACTTTAAACCTAAATTGTTTCTTACAGATTGAACAACCAAAGGCTTTCTTTGCTGAGCGAATATGAGTGACTAATTGCGCATTGTGTGTGTTTCCTGAAGGACTCCTCGTGTGGGTCTGCACACAGCCCTGTGTTTCAAATGTTTTACCACCAGAGCAGCTGGAAGACTTCTTGCCATGGTTACATTTTTTATGACCTGCAGGAGCAACTTTGTTTGTTTGTGTTTTTACGTCTGACTGAGGTCTCCTTGTCTCCTTCAAATGGTTGCTGTTTTCACTCTTGTGCTGAGAGGAGCCTGAAGTCCTGTCCTCACTACCTGCTTGACTGACACACACACCTGTCTGGGTCTGCTTTGATTTTACTGTGTTAACATCTGACTGAGGTTGCCTGCTCTGCCTCCATTCATTCTCACTGTTGTTAGTTTGCTTGGAACAGTTTGGAGTCTCATCATCAGCTGCTTGATGACGATCTGGATCGGAGCACCTGGTTGGTTCAGATCCTCTACAGTCCTCTCCATCACACCATGTCTCCATGTGTTGAGCTGAGCTGCTGGCTGCAGGCTCTGTCTCTCTGTTGTTCTCAGTCTCTGTCTGATGACGCTGTGATAAATGAGCCGTCTCTTCATCATCTTCACTCTTCAGGGGTCCTTGAAGCTGCTCTTCCTCTTGACTTCTCCATAGCTGCTCTTGTTCCTCTTTAATGTTTATGGGCTCTGAGTCCTGCTGAACATCGTCAGATAATACTGAAATGACAAACAAATTAATTAAGACACACACACACACACACACACACTGACATTTAGAAAATGTGGATGTGAATGTCAAAGTTCAACTCAACAAGAAGTCATACACGTTTTGCTGCCGCAAGGCACAGCAGTCATATGGACATGAAATAGTAGTGTAAACACCACTAATACCATGATACTAATTAAGGATCCATTCCATTCTGGTCAAACAGAGTCCTTCTAGTGTGCATGTTGGCTCACTGCAAAGGCTCTGCTAAACTAAATGAAATGGGACCTTAAATAGTGTTAACAGTGCATTTACTGTACAATTGCATATCAACATGGCTGCCATGACACAGTATTCAGCACAGTGCTCGAGACTAACTTCCAGTACCATGACATCTTCTCAGACTTGAAATTTTACAATATATTTACTATAATTTTATATATTAATATATTTTTAACCCTAATCCCTGTATAAGACCTAAATAAAAATGTGAATAATAATTAGAATGTGATATGCTGTAAAGTAATAATGCTTTCAAAAATGTAAAATGTAATTGTTTTTTTTTAAATCAATTTCCAAAATGCAAAGTGAGCAAACAGAAGAAAAATCTAAATCAAATCAGTATTTGGTGTGACCACCCCAGCCATCAAAACAGCATCAGTCCTTCTAGGTACACTTGAAGTCAGGTGTTTGATTATCCAGGTATACCAAACATGTGCTAATGATCATCAATTTCATATGTAGATTGAAACACAGTCATTAAGTGAAACAGAAACAGCTGTGTAGGAGGCTTCAAACTGTGTGAGGAACAGACAAACTCTGCTACCAAGGTGAGGTTGGAGAAGACAGTTTGATGTCACAGGTCAGATTCAAATGATCGGCTCGTCATGAAGCCTCTGCCTGACAGCCTGAAGCCTGAGAACGAGCTGATCATGTGAATCATGTTTGAGCGGGGAAACATCTAAAACATGCAGGGCAGTGAGCTCTGAGGACCAGGATAGGGGAAACACTGAGTCATTATAGCATATATGACATTGTCTAGCTCACAGTGAGTGCTTTGTTTCTAATATGCAGTCAGTCTAGACAATTCTCGTTGGGTTTAAATACTTAGAGTAAAACATATAGGAAATGAGCACCCTTATTCCAGAGATTCTTGCTGCACATCATTTGGCAGAACAGATGATTTACAGATGTGTCATGTGTAATAAACTGCTTTTGTAGTTGGAAGACAATCTCAAAGTTATGTGTGACAGTATTTTCATGATTCCATATTTAGTTATATTTAATTATTTAGCAAGGAGACCTGGGTTATAGAGCAGAAATGACGAGCCAATTATTTCTTTCTATTGTAATAAATTAATTTCATTTCATATTTCCATTTTCAATTAATAAGAAAACTGTTGCAACTAGATTTTTAAATACCCTGGGTCACCGTAATACCTTGATAAGCCTAAAATCTCCAGGTGACACTTGGTGGTGAGGGTCACAGAAGTAGCTTTACTTTTACATATCCGGTATCTTATAGCCTCATTGTGTTGATGTCACGTCACATACCTTTTCACTCGGAAATCTCAGCGTTGGCAAGTTATTAACAAGTCAGTTGCAAAACTCAGATCTCCCATAATTTATAAAATCCAACAATGCAACCTTCAAGATTTCCTAATTAACATTTAATCGAAAGACACATTATTCCAAACGCTACAAAGAATGTTATCACATGACACATTAGCTGTAACATTATAACCACCAGCTTGTTGTTTTGTTGTACACGCTTGTTCTTCCATATAAACAAATGGAATATGTATAAAATAACAAGAGGCCACTGACCTGCTCTGTGTAAGCGAACTTCAGGCTTGAGAACAGCGTCCAGTAGTTTGCGCTGTCGGTCGTTCTCCAGCTTAGAACGACAGAGTTCCTCTTCATACTGTGCTATCGTTCTCTCAAACAGGCCGAATATCTCCTGAGCAGCCGCGGTCAGCCTCTGACTGACCGCCACCCTCAACATCTCCACTGCAGACACGTTTGAATCTGTCATATTAAACACCAAACTTTCATTCTACCTACGTTCGCAGCTCAAAAGACTTCCGTGGTCTGCCCGCAGCAGCAACTTCCGCCCTCGATCTTTCAAAATAAATCTCCTTCTTCAGAAACATGAAAGCAATAATATGGAATATTTTCCTTAAAAAATGTATGTGTCTGTGTTTCCTTATTTTCGGTTTCTTTCTCTCGCTCTTTATTTCAAAATGTCGACACAATGTCAAAAAACATTAGCATTATATAAATCACAACAATGAATAGACAATAACAAAAAGTACTAACAAAGTAAAAGAAAGATTTAATCAAAAATACAAATTAATAATGTTTTAAAGTGATAGTTTTTTTGTTTTCTGAGGACTCAATTAGTGCTATTTATTATTTCATTTCCTTCATTAAAACAAAGAAATGGGGTTTGTAAATTTGCACTTATGAATATGAACTTCACAAAGCAGCAGAATTAGATTAATTAGGAAAAAAAACCATTGGCATTTTTTGCATGATGATCGAGACAGTCAAATACAATATCTCTATAAAAATGTTATCAACTATGAAGTTATCATCCCACAATTCATATGTAAATTTACATGACCAAAACAAATAAGAGCAGGTTTCAGGATGTAATTCACAGAAAGAGCAACTTATATCTATGTGTCTCTTTAACTTTGCAAGAAATGCTTCACCAGATACAATCTATAGATCAATTTAAAAGACACTTCTTTGACCTTATTTGTTTACTAGATACTTTTGTGATAAGGACTCCTTGTTTTCTCATCATTTTGCTGTGCTCAGGATGCTTTGCCAGCCCAAAGCCTCATTATTTGACATCCTGGGATGAGACTCAACAATCAACTATCTTTTTAGCGCATTTACAAACACCTCAGACAAATCCTGATGATTTTTACCTTTAACCTTTAAGTCTCCACAGATGGAGAAAAACATTATATATTATATGACATAAAATACTCCTGCTGCTGGGGATGTTTCTAATCATTTCATTCATGCATGTAAAAGTAAGTTATTTTACTGTCTACAATGTTTGTTCCATTTAGTGTAGCTGAGCCTCTCAGTGAGCCCACATACACAACAGCACCACCCTGACTTTGTTTGACCTGAATGAAAGGGAACCTTGATTAGTATCACTGGTAGCACCTGTGTTTACACGACTATTTCATATCAATATAGCTGCTGTGAAAAAGGTCTGTATGTACTGTAACAGGATAGACCTGTATTATCACCTTCACACCGGCTGGGAGTGGTTTTGGTTTTCACTATGAGCCAGTGGCTGTGATTCAGGTTCAAGTGTGTGTGTGTGTGTGTGTGTGTGTGTCTGCCACCTCTCTGTGGTCTCCTCACGCCACATGCAGCAAACACCGGTGCCTCTCATTCTTGTACTAGGGTTGGCTCCAGGGTCCACGGTCCTCAGGCAGGGTTGGGCTTCCTGAAGCCTTATGAAGGTCCATAGTGACAGCTCAGAGAGAACTGTTACCAAGAGACATTTTTTTTAATGAAATGATAAAGAAAACTTTTAAATTTCCCCCTATGTCTCTCTTTGTCTGTGCATTACTTGTCTCCAAACACGTAGCTATCCTTACATTATCCATCAGTCCTTCTATATTCATTCTTCTCAACTTCTATCTACCAAAGAAATAGGAGAAAATAATATATTATAGCAAAACCAATGGTCTGGATAGTTCTAAGGTAAGTGTAAAGTGCAATTTGGGTAAACCAACCCTTTAAGATTATACAGTGCCTTGCAAAAGTATTCACCCCCCTTGGCTTTTTACATATTTTGTTACATTACAACCTGTAAATGAAATGTTTTTTAATCAGAATTTTATGTAATGGATCTGCACAAAATAGTCTAAGTTGGTGAAGTGAAATGAGAAAAAAATATATGTATTATTAATTTTTTTAATGAAAAACTGAAAATTGGCATGTGCATATTCACCCCCCTTGCTATTAAGCCCCCTTAAAAGTTCTTGTGCAACAAATTACCTTCAGAAGTCACATAATTAGTGAAATAAAGTCCACCTGTATGCAATCTAAGTGTCACATGATCTGTCAGTATATATACACCTGTTCTGAAAGGTCCCAGAGGCTACAACACCACTAAGCAAGAGACACCATTTTAAAAAAAAACACCATGAAGACCAAGGAGCTCTCAAAACAAGTCAGGGACAAAGTTGTTGAGAAGTACAAGTCAGGATGGGGTTATAAAAAAATATCAAAATATTTGATGATCCCCCGGAGCACCATCAAATCCATCATCATCAAATGAAAAGAACATGGTACCACAACAAACCTGCCAAGAGAGGGCTGGCCACCAAAGGTCACGGACCAGGCAAGGAGGGCATTAGCCAGAGAGGCAACACAGAGACCAAAGGTAACCCTAAAAGAGCTGCAGAGTTCCACAGCAGAGACTGGAGTATCTGTCCATAGGACCACAAAAAGCCGTACACGCCACAGAGCTGGGCTTTATGGAAGAGTGGCCAGAAAAAAGCCATTACTTAAAGATAAAAATAAGAAAGAATATTCTGAGTTTGCCAAAAGGCATGTGGGAGACTCCCCAAATGTCTGGAGGAAGGTGCTCTGGTCAGATGACACTAAAATTGAACTTTTGGGCCACCAAGGAAAACGCTATGTCTGGCACAATCCCAACACATCTTATCACCCCAAGAACAGCATCCCCACAGTGACACATGGTGGTGGCAGCATCATGCTGTGGGAATGTTTTTCAGCAGCGGGGACTGGGAGACTGGTCAGAATTGAGGGAAAGATGGATGGTGCTAAATACAGGGATATTCTTGAGCAAAACCAGTTTCAGTCTGTCAGTGATTTGAGACAGGGACGGAGGTTCACCTTCCAGCAGGACAATGACCTTAAGCATGCCGCTAAAGCAACACTCGAGTGGTTTAAGGGGAAACATTTAAATGTGTTGGAATGGCCGAGTCAAAGCCCAGACCTTTGTCCAGTTGAAAATCTGTGGTCAGACTTGAAGATTGCTGTTCACCAGTGGAATCCATCCAACTTGAAGGAGATGGAGCAGTTTTGCTGGGATGGGCAAAAATCCATGTGGCTAGATGTGGCAAGCTCACAGAGACTACTCCAAAGTGACTTGCAGCTATAATTGCCGCAAAAGGTGGCTCTACAAAGTACTGACTTCAGGGGGGTGGATAGTTATGCACATTGAAATTTTCCGTTATTTTGTCCTATTTATTGTTTGCTTCTCAATAAAAAAAATATATATATATCACATCTTCAAAGTTGTAGGCATGTTCTGTAAATGAAATGATGCAAACCCTCAAACAATCCATTTTAATTCTAGGTTGTGAGGCAACAAAACACGAAAAATGCCAAGGGGGGTGAATACTTTTGCAAGGCACTGTACATTTTAGTGCATCTTCATCACGATGCAGTAATAGTTGATTATAGCACAATCAACTCCTCTTTGATGCTTTCAAGATTCCAAATCCTGTTGAACATTACAGAGACAGTCAGTGTCCACCAGCTAGTTTTTTTCTGGAGCTATCATCCACATAGTTAGCCCAGAAATGAAGGTTCAGTCATTATCATTCAGATTTTCAGTCCACAAAACACTGCTGGAGTTTCACAGGAAAACAGTGTTGCAGAATCTCTGTGGAAGGGAATGGTGACCAGTTTTCAACTGTAAAAAACAACAGAATAAAAACATAAAATGCCTCCATAAGTGTAATATGGTCTAATCCAAGTGTCCTAAAGCCCCAGATTGACTCGAAAACAACAACAACAAAAAACTTTATTTACACCATGTTTTCAGCCTGAATCTTCACTGTAAATCCTTACCTTGGAGCCACGTGTATATGTACACTGTCTAAACTGAGTGTGTGTGGTGTGATGGTGTACAAACGGCATGTTGAGGCTTTAGGAGGCTCAGATTACACCAGACGAGCAGTATGGAGGCATTTTCTGTTTTTATTCTGTGGTTTTTTACCTTCTGAAAACTGGTCACCATTCACTTCCATTGTTTGAGAGATTCTGCAACACTGTTTCCCTGTGAAAATCAAGCAGTGTTTTGTGGACAAAAAAAAAACAAAAACCTGACTGTCAATCAGCATGAGGGTGAGTAGATAATGACTGAATTTTCATTTGTGGGTGAACTATTAATCTTTTTTTTTTTAACCCAACCCTATTTTTTACTGATTGACATCCCTTGAAAACTTTCCCCACAGACAGTGCAGCTGTATGGAGTATCTGTGTGCACAATGCTGCTCTGTCTTGTGTTTTGCACACTGAAAAGCTGAGTGTTTTCCTCCCTCAGAGGTGTCACATGTGAAGGTGAAGTTTCAGTCTGGTTTAAAGTTTCCTCACAGCATGGCTGTGACTCTGTGTACTCTCAGGTGCTTCCTCATGCCTGCTTTACATTGAAACCTTCTTCCACAGACTGTGCAGCTGAACGGTTGCTCTCGTGTATCAGTGATCACATGTTCCTGCCAACGTTGCTTCCGGCCAAATGTTTTACTGCACATGGAGCAGATAAACGGTCTCTCTCCTGTATGCACTCTACTGTGTCTCTGCAGAGATCCCTTTTTGGCTGACTCTTTTGCTGCACTCTGAACACCTGTGCGTTCTCTTGCCAGCTTTTCAACTATATTTTTCAATTATTATATGGATTATGTTATGTTTCTTAAAAGATGAAACAGGCTGAGGTTCAACTGTATGTTGAGCTGAGCTGCTGGCTGCTGGCTGGTCTGTCTCTGATGAAGCTGGGAGGACTGAGCTGTCTCTTCATCTTCTTCACACGGACAGGTCCATGAAGCTGCTCTCCCTCCTGACTGCTCCACAGTTCTCCCTGCTCCTCTTTAATGTGTGGGGGCTCTGGGTCCACACTGAGGCTCCACTCCTGCTCCTCATAGGAAACCACATGTTTAATCACCAACAGCTAAACAACATCTAAATTGAAAAGGAAAAAAATAAGATACCTGAAGTTTTTTACTTATATTAAGAGCTTAGATATTAGTTTTGAGCCTCATATTAGAAACATAACCACAACTGCAATTTATCATCTTATCAGACCCTAATGGACAGTGGTGCAAAGAGTACTGAAAATAGTATTCAGTATTCATCTCAAAAACTACTCAGAGTATTAGTTACTCTGTTAATGTCACAGTCACCTCTCCAAACTAGGGTTGCAAATTTTGTGTTTTCCTCAACTATTAGTTGAAAACCCTGTCAATTTATTTATCATTAATCATTTATAAGATACCAAACACATTTTTCCTTATTTTTATTTTTTTCTGTTTTTTCTTTGTCATTTTTCATTTTTTTTCTTATTTTAAGTCCATGTTCAATTTTCCTGATTCAACAAATGGCTCTACTACATAAAACAATGTCAAATAAAGTGCAGTTACTGCCAGGACTATTGATTAAATTTGTGGAATTCTTAATGGCAATTAATCGATTAATGATTAACCATTAACGTCCTTAATTCCAAACATGCTGCTGCAGCATTTTGTCTTGATTTTCATTTGTATCTCATTGTTTTCATTGGCCCATTTGTGATCAGATCACCTGATTGGCTGCTAAAATGCAGATGAAAGGTTTGGATGTTAATTCAAATTCTACTCAGTACTTAACTATGTTGTTAATTGTGACTAAGTAGATTGCATCTTGTAATGCATATTTAATTATGAATAAAAGTAGACTTGAAAATCTACCCAAAGTACAAAAAAACAAACAAACAAAAAACTTAATAACAATAATTTGAGTATTTTTTAATTAGTTACTTCCACCCTGAGAAAAATATTGCTCAAGTGCAAAAAAACTTGGCAGCGCATGAGAACTAGAGAGACAGCACACAATACACCAATTCTGAAGTGTCTGCATTGGCTTCCTGTGTGCTTCAGAATTGATTTTAAGATACTTTTTTTGGTTAACGGTCCTTAACTGTCTTAGTCCTACCTATTTATCACATTTGCTTTTATCCTATGAATTCTCAGGTCATCAAATAGTGGTCTTTTAATTATCTCCAAAGTTAGAACAACAACCCACAGTGAGACGCCCTTTTATGATTATGGTATATTTTATGGTCCACTTCAGTTTACAGTACAGTTCTGTTGCAATGTGTCTGTAATTACCCTCTAATTAGGTCTGATTAAGGTCTAATGAGGGTCAGTTTACTGTAGTTTTGTTGGGAAATAACACAAACACACTTTTGTCCTCAATTACCCTCCTAATAATGTCCAACAAGGGTCTTAACAATAATTAAGAAATATATAATGTTTTCCATAGCCTGTTGGGGTCTGTCTACAAGGTCAGATGGAGATGTGGCTTTATGGTCTTCACTGGTAGTTTATGTGAGAAGAGCATAAAGGAAGCATGTATCATGTATTATGCTCTGTATTACTAACTTCAAACTTAATGGGACTCCAGAGAATGACCCATCCAGACCATGAGGGACATGTTAAGTAGTGACAATCTGATCTGATGGTATTTAGTGGCCAATTACTAATTTGATAAAAAAAAAAAAAAAAAAAAAAAAAAAGAAGAAGAAGAAGAAGAAGAAGAAGAAGAAGAAGAAGCTAGGGCTCGTTAGCTCTTACTAGGGTCTTGTTAGGGTAAAGTTGTGTTTACTTTGTCTAATACAAAGTACAGCTTTGTAGCTTTTATTACAGTAAAGTTGTGTTTGCTTAGTGTCTAATAAAAATAATTATTTCTATTTTTTGTCTAATTTGATACAAAGTATATCTTGTTATGTATTATTAGGGTAACATGTTTGTTTAGTATCTAATCAAACATGTTATTTCTATTTTTTGTCTAATATACATTACGAATTATATTACTACATTACTTTTGCACTTGTTGGTGGTCTCCAAAGTTGAACTACTGATCCATTGAACTTTCTTTCTGAACACTCAAGAGTTACTTGAAATACTAACTATAATATTACTTTTTTGGAAATAGTAATTCCATGTTTGTGTGTAACTGAGTGTAGAGGAGCAATATGGGGTAGTGGTTGTGGAAACATAGGAAATAAGAAGAAAAGAAACAAAAAAGGAAAAGAAGAGAAAATGAAAAGGAACAAGCAAAGAAGGAAAAATCACATCATACAGTATCAAAATATTATTCATAGAAGATTGGACAGGTTGTGTCAAGAAAATGAAATAATTTTTTCAAAGTTACTGATGCAGATGTGTGTGGCAGATGTGCAGCTGAAGCATAAACTTGTGTTGCTGTGACCTGACAGCAGAGACCGGAAACACGTGTGTATGTGGAGTTAGTGGGCGGTGCCTCGGGATGAGAGACGGACACACAATAGTGCTGCTCGCTGCCGGTTGTTACTGTGTGAAAATGTCCACGATTCAAACCCTGAGAGCTTTCGTTAACCAGCGGCTGACCGCGGCTGTAGAGGACATCCTCGGCCTGCTGGAAACGACCATCTCAAACTATGAAGAGGTGATAGACCGCCAGCGGAGGCTGCTGGAGGACACTGTGAGGACTGAGGGACACACAGACACTGCAGGTCCGTCACGGTTCGTCCTTATTCTCTGCTTTCATTTCAGTGACTTACTGTTAAACCCGGTCACTCTGCTGCACGGTCCGAGCTGCAGAACAGCTGACTGAAGAGCAGGAGAGAGCGTCCCGCAGCTGCGTCCAATTAAACCACCACCGGAAGTTTACAAAAGCAGACCTTCACAATAAAATTGCAATGCAATACATGCAAGAGATTGGCCCACCATTCAGAGACAGGACTCAACTATGTTGTTAAGTAATATCATTAAAGGAATATCTCATCTTATTATTATTAATAATAATATTGCAAATACTAGTACTACAGCTACTAATACTACTAGTACTACTACCATTGCTACTACTAATGTTGTTGTTGTTGTTTTATTATTTTTATTTTTTTTTTTTGCATTTTAGAATAAAGTCAGACTTTCAGTATTAGTGCCAAGCATAAGAAAAAATCAAACAGGGTGAATTTCTTTTTTTTCTTTTTGCATTTAGACAAAAACATCAAAATGTTGAGATTTAAAAAAAAACAAATTACAAGACAAAGGACAGAACTTTGACAGGACAGTATAGAAAAAACAGAAGAGTAAATATAGGACAGGACAGTCATCTGGTGTTGAACTGGTTTTGAGTGTGTGTGTGTGTGTGTGTGTGTGTGTGTGTGTGTGTGTTTGTGTGTGTGTGTGTGTGTGTATCTGGGTGTGTGCATGTGCAGATGGGGAATAAGAGTATGAGGTTATATGGGGAAGATAGAAAGTGGGTGGGAGAAATAAGGTAAGTGTGGGGGGTCAAAAATTAATGAATAAAGCTGTTGTTGTTGTTGTTAAAATGTAACCAAACATAAAACTTGTCAGAGAGAACAGTTGGACCCCAGTAAAGCATATAGGTAAAGCATGTATAGATTGACGTTGTCAGAGCAAATAAAATTGCTTATTATTCCTTAGTACCTCAGCATCTCAACTGTGAATGTTTTCTGGTTTTCTTTGTCTTCTGTGATGGTAAAAAGAATATCTTTTGGAAAAAAAATCAATGAATTTCAATACAAACAAAAAAACAGGTGATGTTTGGGACGGATTAGATGAAGCAATAAAAGGAAATAAGTTTGTCTCTCTCTCTCTTGTGAAAAAAACACTGATCTGTTCCAAAAATTTAAAAAGCCTTTATTGGTCCATGGCTAGACAAAGCAAAAAAAAAAAACTCAGAATCAACACTCAACACGACCATATACATACACTATGCAAGTTGTGTTTTCTGACTCTAAAAAGCTTTGTTTTTTTTTTTCAGCTTTGTGGATTAAAAGTTGCAGTATTTGCCTCTTAGATGTAGTGTAGAAGCATAAATTTGGATAAAATGGAACTCAAGTAAAGTACAAAATAAGTACAGTACTTGATGTAAATGTACTTAGTTACTGTTTACCACTTATTACAACTCTGAACTAATGCAAGATGGAAATTAATGGATTAACATTGAATTTTAATTAAATAAATACTGAATTTGATGACTAATTACCAGGCTGCAGACCCAAAGCTCAGTGTTTTTGTTTTTCTACATTTTATATATTCTAAAATGCCTTACAATGTTAATGTCAATATTCACATAAGATTTTAAACAAAATATTCTGTTCAATATATATATATATATATATATATATTTTGTATGGAATTCTGTTCTATATAAATCTACTTATTCTTTGACTGCCAGATGGAGCAAACTGGTTTAAAGGAGGGAGGACTGTAGTCGGGGCACTAGGGTGTCAGGTGTGACTGTGTGGCAAATGGCTTACATGGCCCTCTGGTTACTTAGGGGGGCCCATGGAGGCCAGGATGGGCTCTGAGTTCTCATACATCATTTTCTTCCCCCAGGATGACAAAGTCATATTCTATAGCATTCAATCTCTGTATGTACTCTCTGTTCATGTTTTACGAGGGGTGTCAGGCCAAACAATGATGGCAATCATATCACATCCATTCAGAATTAGTAGTGTTCAGTTATTTTAAAAAATATAAAATTATATTGACTGACACACAAAGTTCAGGTATTGAGTCAGTATCAGGAAGAAAAAAAGTATCTGAACATCTCCAAATATTACATATTTTGTCCACCAGAGAACATTCATTTGAAAAAAACAACAGAAATTCTTCACTCAGGGACATCTTTGAGGAGATGATGGCGGACTGTCTGCAGATACAGCCACAGTGCAGCATCCTGGGACATAAGAATGAAAAGCATGTTTGCCACTGAGCAAAATTAAAAATTGTTTATGTTAATATCTGTTTGTGTGTTTTTCAGTTTTGCCTCCAGCTGTCCAAAAATTGATAGTCCAAAAAGAAGACCAGCGAGAGTGGAGGACTGCTCTGGACCGGGAGGACCCAGAGACCCCACACATTAAAGAGGAACAGGAGGAGCCGTGGAGCAGCCAGGAGGGAGAGAAATTCACTGCTGTGTCTGTGAAGAGTGAGGATGAAGAAGAGACCACTCAGTCCTCACAACTTCATCAGAGACAAAGTGAGGAAAACAGAGAGGCGGAGCCTGCAGCCAGCAGCTCAGCTCAAAACATGGACAAAAAGACTGACAGCATTCATCAGCTGCAGTCTTTATACTGCTGTGAATCAGAGACTGAGGACAGTAATGATGATTGGAAGGAGACACGAGAGCAGGAGTCAGGTTCAGACACACTTAAACATGAGAACAATGTGAATCATAATAAGTCCCACTGCCGTGAGAGGCCGTTTAGCTGCACAGTTTGTGATAAAAGATTTGGCTGCAAAGGAAATCTGCATGCCCACATGAGGAGCCACACAGGGGAGAAGCCTTTCACCTGCACAGTGTGTAACAAAAGCTTCAGTGCAAAGGTCAATCTGAAGACTCATATGAGAAGTCACACCGGGGAGAAACCATTCAGCTGCTCAATGTGTAGCAAAAGTTTTAGTCAGAAGAAGACTTTAGTTATACACCTGAGAAGTCACACAGGGGAGAGACCGTTCAGCTGCTCCTTCTGCGGAAAACGTTTTAGTGAAAAGGGAACTTTGAAGAGACACATTAGAGTTCATACGGGAGAGAAACCATACAGTTGCAGTGTCTGTGGACGGAATTTTAGTTTACTGTCACATGTCAAAAGCCATAAGTGTGCTGGTATGAGCAGCAACAAGTGAATCTGCCTGGTTTGCTGTAGAAATGCACTGAATTATTGGCCAAATATCATTGTTGGTTGATAGTTGCAGCCTCTTGGTGCCAGCATCCATCCTGGATGAGCAGAAGAAAATGGATGGATGGATGGTTGATAGTTTCTTTATAGAGTGCAGTGTTTAATTTGTAAATCAGGAGATCTGAGAGCACAAAGAGGGTGCTGTTCCAGCAAGTTCAGGGTTGGGGGACCAGAAAGCCAGAAAATGCATCAACTCTCCACAGTGCCTGGAGCACATTGGGCAATGCAACTGTTATCACAAACAAGGAATTATTGTTTCACATTTATTGATCAAAGCATCCCCAGTAATCACTCAAAATCAACAGGAGGAGGTGCGTAGACATGGCTGTTTATGGTTTGCCGCTCTCTTTCCGTGACTGCCCCTTCAATTTGCCTTTTTCAAAAATTGAAAGGGAACTGGGACCAAAGGTTCCATTTGCAGTCACTAAAACTGAATGTGTTCTGTCTGTTTACAAATCTCATCTGTTTCAGTTTAATACTATGGACAATGCTGCACCTGCACAAACACCCCCAAGTTCAGCCTTGGTGCTGTGGAGTGCACTGAGTGACACTCCGCCACTTTTTTTTTTTCTCCAATGAGGAAATAGACAGTTCACTGTTCATATAATCTGTTTTGTAAAAGTCATCTCTAAAGCTAAAACCCAGAGCAGTTTTTGTTGTGAGAGGCATCTGTAAGGCAACTCACAGATGCAGCAGAGAGGCAGACAGTAAGACAGACAGACAATTGCGTAATATTCTCAAGTTCAGTATGATGAAACTACTCATAAAGTCAGTCGAACATTTGATAATGTGGTTGGCTATAGCTGACAAAATTATATTAACTTGCCACAGGTCTGTGTTCGTGTGAGAGTGGTTAAATTACTTGAAACAAGTGTGTCTGGATGCAGCCGCATGTTCTAGGTGCGCTCTGTTAAATAAACAAATAGCACTACACTTCTGAAATTAGTCAAAGTCATTTCACACCACTAGGTTCACTGTGGGGCTTAGTCATCTGGTGCAATCCAAGTCTCCTTAAAGTACAGCTGTGCTTTTATGCATTTTGGGGGGGGTTGTTGTTTATGTTTGAAAACTGCAAAACAGCATGTTGAGGCTTTAGGAGACTTTGATTACACCAGACGAGCAGTATGGAGGCATTTCTCATTTTGTTTTTCTTCTGTTGTTTTTACCTTCTAAAAACTGGTCACCATTCACTTCCATTGTTTGGGAGACTGCAACTGTTTTCCTGTGAAACTCCAGCAGTGTTTTGTGGACTAACAAAATAAAACCGACCCTCAGTTGGCATGAGGGTGAGTAGAGAATGACTGAATTTTCATTTTTTGGGTGAACTATCCCTTTAAGAAGGCTTACGTTAGTCGAGCAAATTGTTCACTCAACTTTTGCCACAATGCAATGAAACATCAAGCAACAGTATGCTGGCACTCTAATATTTGCATGTGCACATTCCTGGTAGATTCAATTAAAAAAAATGCTATAACTCAACTGTTTACCTGCTGTTTGCACACCATCACACCACACACAGTGTGCATGTATACATGAACGTGGCTCCAAGTTAAGGATCTACAGTGAAGATTCAGGCTAGTCAACTTAGTCAACTTGGCATGTTGGTCTTCACGAGACTTGGATTACACCAGACGAGCAGTATGGAGGCATGTTATGTTTTTATTCTGTTGTTGTTTTTACGTTTGAAAACTGGTCACCATTCACTTCCATTGTTTGGGAGATTCTGTATGAGGGTGAGTAGATAATGACTGAATTTTAATTTTTTGGTGAACTATCCCTTTAACTGCAGACTCTGTGCAGCTGCCAGTTTAGACACGAAGAGCCAGTCTGTTCTCTTTCGGATCAAACCATTTATCTTCACCACTGAAGGTACTGAATTACCACATAAATGTAATGTTGTAAGCTGAAAATCATTGAAATAATATTTAAAACTTTGTGGTGGTTATGTAAATACTAAGTCATCTATAAAACAAAAGAAATAAGTAAGAACAAACAGACCAAAGTAATATTATATTGCCGTGCAATATGAATTGACAAGATACTTCTTTGACAGCCTGTCGTTCTATTACATTCCTCTCGTCTGACAATGTCTAAAGCCAAAGATTTTACAGCTGTTCAGATCAGCCACACTTGGATGCGGGGTAAAAAGCCTGCTGTCATAGCAAGGGGGGAGGCGTGATGATAAAGTGTGGATAACAGTGTATTTATTTGGAAACTCACTGTGCCAAATAAAGTAAAAAAAAGTATCATCTGATACATGAACATGGCTGAAATAATGGGAGCATGTTATTGTATCACAGATATGTTTCTGCATATTTATAATGCATTATTAAAATAAGTATCAAGAAATGTCTACAAGACATGTTTGAGGTAATGTAGAAATGGTCTCCATTATACAGTCTGTCCAAAGAAGTTTAATATTCAATTGTCAAACACACGTCTAAGTAAATATCTCACAATTTAAAGGATCCTTACCAGAAATGTTTGTGGTCATTCAAAACTAATATTGTTGTTTTCTCAAATATCCATATCTGCCTCAGCCACAAAAATCCTGATGTGTGTCCTAATGCATATCTGGAAATCTTTCATGATGTTGGTGTGTTTCTCCCTCCAGCTGGAAATATGGGTATTTCTTTTTCTATTCCATCCTCATAACCACACACACACGCAGCCGAACCTTAACAAGTAAGAGGCTGTGTGTCACAAAACTGCAGAGACACACATAATGCACTGTATACATATGTCTTCATCAGATAAGGCTCCATTTGCAATCAGGCCTAATTAAGGATATCCA
This sequence comes from Lutjanus erythropterus, assembly GCF_056507025.1. NCBI lineage: Eukaryota > Metazoa > Chordata > Actinopteri > Lutjaniformes > Lutjanidae > Lutjanus > Lutjanus erythropterus. The sequence continues at coordinate 1,877,475 of NC_139329.1, read as the reverse complement.
AACGGAATATGCTGTTTATATCACCTGTATCCAATTTGGAATATTGTCATATTCGGAATAATAGTGGAAAGTTACTGTGAATGTAAATGTAGTATAACAAATCTGCAGGTGATTGTCAGTCTGCGTCTGTAGGTTGACTTTGTTCCTCAGCTGCAGATGTGTGCGTCCCTGTCAGCTGCAGGCTGTGCAGCCACAGAGGCGAACAAACTCAGAATAGTCAAATCAAATGGGAATGAGAAGCCCTGCCATGTTTGTTGTGTTTGCAAAAGAAAGAAAGAGAAACTTGGAGTTATCAAATCCCTTTACACCTTTTCCATTCATACACACACTTTACTGAGTATGTTTTTCCCACATTATCAGTGAGCTGGTAGACTATATTCAAAGGTCATACTGTAGCAGGCTGTCACACACCATTAGTGAGTATTGTAAACTCATGACATGCCCTTTTTTTATCACACGAGCAGGTAAGAAGTTAAAGAATAAGGCTGCAACAATTAATTAATTATTGAACTAATTGCTATTGCTATTACTATTTTCAGTGTGATTCATTGTTTTAAGTAAGAACAAAAATCAAAATTCAGGGGAGAGTTCAGCTTCTTAAATGTGAATATTTTTTGGTTTCTTTAATCCTTTGTGACAGTAAACGGAATATTTTTGGATTATGAGTAAAACAAGACATTACAGGATATTTCATCGGCATTTTTTTTTTTTTTTTTTACCATTTTCTGACATTTTAAAACAAACAACTATTAATGGATTCATTGAAAAAATGGTTAACCAATTAATCATCTGAAAATAATTTTTAGTTTCAGCCCTATGAAAGAGACAGAAAATGGCTAATTTATAATAAATTTGGTGTATTGATCTGGGTCTGTATGATTGAATGTTCCTCATTTTTCAAGGATGGCAGTTTTTTTTTTTTTTTTGCAATAATAACACCATGGGACAGGGTTTGTTGCTGTGTAAGCAATTTTTCTGCTTTATTTGGCACTCATTTTTTATACATACAAGGATTGTGACCACTGTTTTTAGCAGCCCTCATATTAAATACACTCAGTATCACGTACAATACAATCGTATACATAAAATGAAATGATAGTAACTTTAGTGTTAGATATATTATTACTGTGTGTGTGGACACTATACAGCAAAAATGCCAGGTTTCCAATGCCAGGTTACTCTTTCTACCTTTCTTCACCACCAGAGGACGCCGTTTACTGTAAGATGTATTGAACACCACTCTGTGACAGCAGCTGAAAATGGTTTTACTTTATCAGCTTCTTCACACGGTCTGTATCATGAGCCAAGTTCAGTTTAGTCTGGCTCTATGCTGGTGATGATAACTAACTGCTAACATCAGCTAACTCAGTTAACTCTGGGTTTTCCAATTCACAGAGCATGTTCATGAGACAGAGAAGGACCTCATTATTACAGGTGACAGAATTGGAACCATGACTGAAGAAATTTATACAATAAAATGCAAGAACAGAATAATATCATTGTCACAGGCAATGTCCCCTCCTGCCTCAACATAGACACTATCAACCCTAAAACGTCTGCAGTAGTCTAGTCAAAATGACCACCACCCTGTGGCACCAACCCCCTCTGATGAAGTGCTTTGAGAAACTGGCTCTCCAGAGCATAAAGAACCTGGACCCTCACTAGTTTGCATTCAGAACCAACAGATCCACAGAAGATGCCATCTCCACTGCCCTCCACTCAGTCTGCACTCACTTTGAGGAGGACAACACCTACATCAGGATGCTGTTTGTTGATTTCAGCTCAGTATCCAACACAATCTCTCCCATGAAGCTGATTGGCAAACTGAAGACTTGAGTTCCACACTCTGCAACTGAATGCTGGACTTCCTCACAAACAGATCATCACCAAAGCTCCCCAGAACTGTTTGCTCATCCAGCTCCTGTTTACACAAGCTCTTTAAAGAACCCACAAAGGTGCCTCAAAGAACCTTCAGAAAGAAATAAGCAAAAATAGGTACTTTGAGGAACCATTTTCAAGAAAGTTCTTAGTGGATCAAACAGGTTCAGTAAAGAATCAAAATGGCTTAATCATTTTTCAAAATAAATGTTTCTTTGAACATTTTAAATCAAATTATGGGTATGTTCAAAAAGGATAAAGGTCAACATACATGTGATCATACAATCATACAGAGTATAATTATACAGTTAGATTGATTCTCTGCGTTTGACCCATCACCTCAGTCTGGGGGACTGACTGGACCTAGCACACATGTTTTTGATGGTTGTGGAAACTGGAGCAGCCAGAGGAAACCCACACAGACACATTGAGAAAATGCTGCTTGCACAGAAAGGCTGTGTCCGAACCAGGAGCTGGACCCACAGCCTTCTTTCTGTGAGGTGAAAGTGCCACTGTGCACCGTGCCACCATACATACACAACACTCATACATGAACATAGCTGAAAACTGTTTATTGACAGTCCTTCATTCAGTTATGGACATATGGCCAAACACAAACTCAAAACTCAGTCACTCTGAGACTGAATATAGACCCTAAATCATTCTAAAAATCAAGAAACACAATGCATTTCACCAGCTATAGTCACATCGTCATGTTATACATACATTGTTTTACATTCTGTGCAAAACATGGTCCTAAGTTAACAGACCTTAAGACCGTTTAAATGTACTCACTAAAATGGTGGTGCAGCATGGCGAGCTGCTTGGAAGAAGAGCCACTCTATCTGTAGATAAAAAGGGCTCATTTTAAAGTAACCAAAAACAATAATTCTTATTTTCAGGTGATTATACTGTAATGGAAACACTCTATTACATATTTTATATTCCATGTCTGCCATGTGCTAACAATAAATCCCCCTAAATCTAACACACTGGACCTTTTAAGTGACATAAGGCAAATGAAGTGCAGTTGTCACACTCTGCACAGCTGCTGGTGCTCTGGCAGTTGAAAGTCCAGTTTAAAGTAAATGTCTCTAAAATATATTGTCTTCACCTGACTTTGGTTGGCAACAGTGGTTTACTAGGTTTACATTTGCATTTAAGTAATGTACTTACATTCACACGGAACTCACAAATTAGCAGCATTGTAGCTAGAAAGTACAGTCCAGCCTGCTATAGCTCTGCTGTCTGGCAGCACTTCTTCTTCATCACTTCTGTCAGACGTTAAACTACATGATGGTAGTGCACTAATTGAATTTTCCTTTACCTTGTGTGCATAATAATGTACATGAGGTAAAGGACAACAGCATTCTGAGAATGCAGGCTTTTACAACCAGGGAGCGATTTGCCGGGGGGGGATTTCCCTCCCTCTGCTGTGTCCCTCCCTCTGCTGAATTATTTTTCATCCCTGATAGGGGCAAAATAAATTCCCCCCTCTGTGCTCTGTATGTCTGCCACAACCTCTGTATTGTAGACCCTCAACAAATCTCAAAGAGACTAAATATAACCTGAAAAACCAAACACATTCTGTCTGTCTATGAGTCTCCTCTGCTTTCAATACTACGGACAGCACTGCACAAGTAAGTCTGTGGTGTTGAGCTGTGGGACACACCAGAACAACAATGTGCCACTCCGTGACAAAATACAGGTAGTTTACATTTGACAAAATCCATTCTTTTAAGTTTTTTAAGTATCATCACCAAAGCTAAAGCCCTGATCAGACACAGAGCAGTTTTTTGCAGTGTGAAGCGTCTGTGAGTGCAGCAGACAGACATAGCGCTCATGTGGACTGACAGCTGCAGAATATCCTGAAGTTCAACATGATGTCACTTTTCATGAAGTCAATCTAACATTTGATTGTGTGCTCAGTTACAGCTGACTAATATAGCCGATGAAAACTTGTGAACAGTGGTTAAATGACCTGAAACAAGCCACATTATAAGTGCCTGTCTGCATGTGCTCTGGTCATTAAAAACAGCACTAAAACTCTGAATCTAGTCAGTTATTTCACCTATTTTACAGCACAAATACCCACTTACTTCAATATGGGGCTCACAGTAATGATCAGACAACATTAAATATTACACAAACTTTAATTAAAGGTTTTGATTGTGACAAAGGAGGGACTGGATCCAACTGAATGGGATTTGAGAGGAGGGATTTAATTCTTGGTATGTTAGATTAACATTCAAACTTTAGTTCTTTTGTGTGTTTTTTTTACAAATTGCACCCTGTTTACAACCATTACACACTGATGATTCAGTCCAGTGACTAATGGTAGTTTTAACAGTGGTAGAACATGAAGACTCTCCCACTGCTGACCAGAGATGTGACTGTGCAGGTGAAACCTTCGGGGACACACATCAGTAGGCTTGCACAGGATGAAATTCATCAAATCAAACTGTAATTCTCACCTGTTAGTTTCCTCCTAGACAGAAATGATCTTTAATATGGAAAAGCTTTTCATCTACATGTACTTCTCCTTTAAACAATAAAAAGTGGCTTGGCAGAAGATGGGGAACAGGGCTCTGTGGTCCTGCAGCTTCTCTAATGGCTGACCAGCCAACAGAAGTAGTAAATTTCACTAATGACTTTCCAATGGTCTTTAATTCTCCATTTAGGAGGAGACGAAATGTCAGGGCCGATGGAAAGGTTAATGTGACTTTCACCCACTAATAAACATGCCTTGATCAAAGAACAATGCAATTAAAAGCTTTCTTTTATTCACTGGACACACACGCACGCTCACTCACACACATATGCACATGCATGCACACATATGCATATGCTCAGATATCACAACGATTTCCCAATTAGATTTTCAATTTTGAACTAAATGGATGAAGTTAATGAAATGGTCTTTTAGAAACAGGCTGATTTTCAGAGCAGGAGAGGGTGATGAATTTACAGAGAGAAAATCAGATTGGTCCAAAGATGTAATATATTTAATAACTACATCAGATTAAAGAGCTGATATTAAAGATTGGAAATGGAATGATCACAACAAAAACAACTGCAAACTGATGAAGGGGCTGATGATGATACTGAATATTAGATAATGCTGTTTCTGCAGCTTTCTCAACGAAAGAGGAAGAAGCTCAATGGACACTGCCTTTGAAATATTAAAATCTACTAGTTATTCTTTTGTGGAGCCACAAAAAGGAATAAAAAGGGTTTAAAATGAAAGAACGTAATGTAAAATAGTTTGGGTGAATATTTTTCCTACTATCCACAACATTTTGGTCCTTCAGAAACATTTTGTTGGCATTTCATTTCCTCTTTTTGAGAAATTACATATTTTTACCATTTGTGGCATCAATATTTCTCAGATATGGGTTTTTATTTATAAGATACACTCAAGTGACGGGAACATTCCTGAGGATTTCATGGCTGTCTTTATAGCAAATTCACAGGTTCATTCTTCATTCTCGTAGGTAAGCAAGAAGATTCTGGGTTTGAGCCTGCTTGTTGGATGGGGAGTTGGGGAGTTTGTGGCCAGGCCAGGGCCTCTCTGTGAGGAGTGTGCATGTTTTCCCCTTGTCTTCTCTTGAGCTTCTTCCATGGTCCAAAGGCACACAGGTTAAGTTAACTGGTGACTCACTGCTATGGATGTGAGTGTGAGTGGCTGTTTGTCTCTATGTATCAGCCCTGTGATGAACTGGCAACATCCAGGCCTCCTGTCCAGTTTAAGCTGGGATAGGCTGCAAAGAATTAGTGATTCAGTACATCACAATATTGTATTTGAAGCATGGACACATCAGCAGATGTGTCACGGCAACACAACCCTGGGAAACCTGGCACACACTCATCTAGGGTTTGCAGGGCTTGGTCACCTGTGCACACATGAAACAACAAGAAACCTGAGTGTTTGGCTGCCAGGCTAAAGGTAAAGTGTGTGGGCCTAACTGTTCCCTCTCTGCTCCGGCACCAATCCAGCGGTCATCACTTGGCCAGCTCACTCCCCTCAGTCTGTCACTGTTTTTTGCTGGTGCTCCACTGACAGTTCATTTTGTATAAACTGAAAATTCGGACTGTAACTCAAAACATGGAAAAGGGGGAAACCTGATGGTCCTCTCGTCTCATCAAACAAACATCTCTTCACTTCTGGTCCCCCTCCTGCTCCCCATCATCGAACTTAATTTCCTTGGCATGTGCCTTTCAAACTAACACCGGCTGTGTAAACCCACCCCTATGACAGATGCACAGATGCATATATGGACATTAGACTAAGTATAATTGTCTCTATCAGTTTACATGTGTCAATATTGACTGTATGTGTTAAAAACAAAACATTTCAGAGCTTCTTACCCCTGTAACAGTTTGTTGAGGCCTCGTCCAGAACAAGATTCGAGAAAAAAGTGTGTTACTGCTGACTACAGACTGCGGCAAGCTGCTGAGCTGTTCCACATCAACTGAAGCATGCCATCCATTCCCCCATAATACAGCACACACACCCCCACACACACATACTGAAACCCTGAACACATGCAGAACACCATCAGAGGGACTGCTGGAGCAGCTGGAGGCCCACTGACCCTGAGGGAGAAGATAGGACAACGCAGATTCACTGGAGAGCTGGGATGTGTTCCAACTCATGGAGCTGTTGTTACAGTCTCAATCTGCCATCATCTTTTTCGTGTCACACAGATAGCTTTGAAAAATATGATGGGATTGACATTATTTAATAATTACGTTATTCAAAAGAATTATGAACTTCTTGTTTCCTGTCCTTATTGTTCTTGTCTTGTTTCTCCGCATCCACACCCTCCTCAGACATCACCAATCTGCTCCGATCTAATTTTGTTGAAACTTGCCTTTGAATTTGGCTTTACAGAAAACAGGGAGGTGCCGGGGTCCTGTTAGCCACTATAAAGTCATGACGATTTGAGAGGACTTTCTTTACAAAACTAAAACGATGTGGCATTCTCAAGTCAAGCATGTTCTCAATGGGTGTTGGACGACACCACAGCTGTCGGATGTCCTTAATTCAGTTGGCGATTTTCATGCACAGAATCTCAAGACAGAGTGGTGAATGAAGAGTGTCATCAACACAACATTCAGGCAGTGGACTGTGCGTGGCGAAGAGGAGAAAAAGTGGAGCTGAAGGGCAGCATGTTAAGTGGAGAATAGCCCTGAAGAAAAGTGCAGCTAAATGATGGAAAATTACAGATGTGTTCATGAGCAAGGGACATGGACAGTGTTTTTTTTTAAAAAGGCACTCTAGCAGGGTCACCCTAACTATGTCAGAATACCTGTCAGGGTGAATCACCTCCACAGCTATCAGAGCTTCTGGATGATGGAAGTGCAATTAACTAACTCTTTAAACTGAGACACATGGCTCTTTTTAACTATTTGAAATGTGTTTTATACAGTATGTAGTAATAATAAAATACTAAAATATATGTTACTGGCTTAAAAAGATATTCAACACAACAGCTACAGTACATGTGGAAAACTATTTGGCAATAGTAATGTAGCTTTTGATTGGTTCATTTTCCACCAGTCAGACCGGTCCTTTTCTGTTATGGTTGGAGACGCATTCTCCTCTTGGGCTCAGTGGGGTCCCACACAGGGGTCTATTTTGGGCCCCTTCTGACTGTAATTTAACTGTATGCATGTGTATAAAGCCTGCTACCATGTATGAATCAAGTCAGTCAAGGTTCATTTATTTGTCATTTGTCAGTGTCACACAGAGTTGCACAATAATACTATACATACCTATACATGTACACATCCAGAAAGTAGGTACAATATGTGCAATGGCAAGATATTTATATATGCATGAATTAAGTTTTCTCACAGCCTGACGGAAGAGGCTGCTCTGTAGTCTGGTGGTACAGTGGTGGATACTTGTGTATCTCTTGTCAGATGGCAGCAGTGTGAACAGGCTGTGGCTGGAATGGGTATTGTCTTTTATGCTGCCTTTGAGACAGTGTCAGGGGATGTAATTTCCTGGTATTGTCCAACTTCCGACCTCAAACCAGTCCATATGCCTGATGCCAAAAATCTAAATCAAAAACATAGCCGACAGGGACAATTAAGGGATTTCTTTGGCACAGACAATGGTGCCTCAGAATTGTATTGTCCTTGAATGAACAACACAAAAGAGGAAAAACAAGGTGTGAGCTAACTGATGCCATTATACATTTTATTTGATGGCACTTGATAACATAGGTGACATTCAAGATATCCATTTATCTGCAGAACAGGTTTTATTATATGATAGTCTGTACTATTCTAGGCTTCGATGGATGCTGCCATTGTTGTGTGTTGTCTTCTTCATGGCCTTCCATTGGAATGCAGCATCAGAATCCTATGGACTCTACACCAATAAAAATGATGTTCTGGACCGTCCTGCGCCGTGCATGTCCCGTGATGCCAGTTTCTAATGTTTCCAGGCAAGATGCTTTCTCCTCTGTAAAAGTTAACAAGAATTTGCCATGGAAATTTTAAGCTTCCCCAAGAAATACAGCCATTTCCAAGACTTCTTTACCAGGTGTATCTCTCCTGTGGCCAGTGTTGAGCAAGTTACTCATTTACTTCTTACTTCTTACTCCTAGTAAAAGTAATAACATTATGTTACTTATTATTTGGTAACAAAAGTAATTGCTTGCTATATTACCATATTACTTTTGTACCTTATTTGAGGCCTCGCTGTGTTCCAAAGTTGAACTTTTGTTCCAGTGACACTCAGAAAGCTTTTGTTTCAGCTGTCCAGATGTGGGCTGTGGTGGAAACAAGGTCGACCTCTTTTAGTGACCTTCAGATTAGGTTCATCAGCACAGATTAAAACTCAAAATATTGACAATACCTGCTTTCGCTCATCCTCCATCCTTTGGTTAGTTTTTTTGGCTAACAGCTGACGTGACCTGCCCTGACCTGCTGTACCTACACATCATCATAAGATAACCTACCTAGGTCAAAAAGTAACTATGTAACTCACAGTTACTTGGATTAGTAACTGTAATATAATTGCTGTTTGGGACACTGTAACACTCCCTTACACTACTTATTACTGGGTAAAGTAATAATCTTTCAGTAATAAGTTACTGATTAATTCATGACTGCCCAAAATTGCCTGTGACATGTCGCTGTCACAGTTAATGAAAAGTAAGAAGAACATCAGGTGTGTGAAAAACACACTCTGTTTTATTTTGTACCACTCAAACTTCCTCCTAGCTCACTGTCAACGGTCTGAAACTCAGTACAGCTCGTAGTCGAGTCTATCAGCTTAATGATGAAGAAAAAACGCTCAGGATCTGAAACAACAAGCAAATTTCATTATCAAGAAATTAAAATATCCTATTCTAAAAAAAACTTCACAAGCTGATCTTCCTCAGCTGTCTCTGCTGGTAGATGTGTGTGTGTATGTGTGTGTGTAATAGTAAATTGCTGACTTCATTAAGGCAGGCCTCCTATCCTCACTCATTTAATTACTAGAGAAAAGGTTAGTGCCACAACGCAATTTACCAAATGTGATTTCTTAGCAGCTATTAACTGTGTGTGTGGGTGTGTGTGTGCGTAGTGACAGAGAGGGGGAGGGGGATTGTCTTTTTGTGCTCTGTGTGAGCGTTTACGTGTATGTGTATGTGTGTGTATACGGGTGTGTGTCGGGGGTATTTCAGTGCTCCAAATGTTATCAAGTTCACAGGACACCCTGTACAGGATCTTTTAGTTTAAGTTCTTTTTAGAATGCACAGGTAACTGTTCTGTGTACAATCCACTGCACATTGTACCTTTGCTCTGCAGTAATGAATTAATGAATTAAATAATTAATTAATATGAATTAATCAGAGTAACATGTTGCAAGCAGTGCTCTCAAAAAAAGAAAACACCAGGTTTTACCTGGACAATGAACAGCTGGATTCATGTTAAACATAACAGCGTGTACACTGAGCCTCATCGAACTGTCCCATCTTTGATTCTGAACCTGTCTGTTTGGTTCAGAACCTTTTTACTGTATATGAGAGAGTGATGGAGAGAGATGCACCATCTAGAGCACCTCTCTTGTGCTCTAGACCTTTACATTGTTGCACCACTTCTGATGATCCAGCCTCTGAATTGGGAAGCAACTAATAACATTATGTTTAAGACTGTCAAATGTATAATTTTGATTTTTTTTTTAATTAACCCCATAATATGTTGGTAATGCTATGGGCAACACTCTCCCCTAGAAATGACATAGAATTGCTAGTTAGATAGATAGTTTTCAGCAGTAAATACAATTTTATGTTTCTGATAATGATTCAGTATAACACTATCAAATTAGAAAGAGGTTGTGGTTTCTGTAAAAAAATAGTCACTTCCTTCACCTGCAAGCTATTTTCAATTTTCAATCTTTTTTTTTTTTTTTTTAACAAATTAATCCACCAGTATGTGCACCGGCAAATATTAGAGTGGCCAACATACTGTTGCTTGATGTTCATTGCATTGTGCAAAAGCTGAGTGAACAATTTGGTTGACTAATGTAAGCCTTCTTAAAGGGATAGTTCACCCCAAAAATGAAAAACAATGGAAGTGAATGGTGACCACTTTTCAAACGTAAAAAACAACAGAATAAAAATATAAAATGTCTCCATACTGCTCATCTGGTGTAATCCAAGTCTCCTAAAGCCCCAACATGCCAAGCTGACTAAAGGAATGTTATTTACACCATGTTTTTAGCCTGTAGATTTCTGCAGATTCTTAGCTTAGAGCCACGTTCACGTGCACATGCACACTGTCTGAACGGAGTGTGTGTTGTGATGGTGTGAGAACGGCATGCTGGGATTTTAGGAGATGTTTATTATGCCAAACAAGCAGTATGGAGGCTTTTCATGTTATTTTTCCAGTTGTTTTTTTCACATTTGAAAACCACCATTTTTTTTGGAGATTCTGCAACACTGTTTTCCTGTGAGACTTCCAGCAGTGTTTTGTGGGCTAACAAAATAAACCTGACCCTCAGTCAGCATGAGGGTGAGTAGATGATGACTAAATTTTTTGTGGGTGAGCTAATCATATAAATACTGAGATTTTGGAGTATTATCAGGTCATTCAATAATTCGATGAAAACAAAGAACAGTATTGCCTTTGCATGCCTGTCCACACATTAAAGAATATTACTGCAGAAGAAGTCACCATTTGTCTCCAAAATGTCTCCATGGCATAAACACCTCTTGATGTTCCTAAAAGTGGAGAAAATGAAGTACAACTTGAGGGGGTCATCTGGAAAGTTTGAGTCTGTGTGGGACCTCATGATTGATGATATAATTTAATTAAGGACATAACAGAGTAAATGAAACACACCATCAATGCTCACTCTGTCAATACTAATCAGCACATTTAAAACCATTTGCAGCACAATTGTTTTGTATATTCTTTTATTTTGTCATTGACCTAACCACTAGCATTATATTTCCATATTTATACTTATACTTTATATATTTATATATATTTCAATATTTCTTGTATTTTAGTGCACCTGTTAAATGAAAAAAAAAAAAACATTGAACAGCAACATCCATCCATCGATCCATTGTCTTCAGGTCGCGGGGGCAGCAGTCCGAGCAGGGACGCCCAGACTTCCCTCTCCCCAGACACTTCCTCTAGGTCTTCCGGGAGGATCCCAAGGCGTTCCCAGGCCAGCCGGGCGACATAGTCACTCCAGCGTGTCCTGGGTCTTCCCCGGGGCCTCCTCCCAGTGGGGCATGCCTGGAACACCTCCCCAGGGAGGCGTCCAGGAGGCATCTGATATAGATGTCCGACCCACCTCAGCTGGCTACTCCGAGCTCCTCCTGGGTGACAGAGCTCCTCACCCTATCTCTAAGGGAGTGCCCCGCCACCCTGTAGAGGAAACTCATTTCAGCTGCTTGTATCCGAGATCTTGTTCTTTCAGTCATGACCCAAAGTTCATGACCATAGGTGAGGGTAGATTGACCTGAAAATCGAGAGCTTCACCTTGCAGCTCAGCTCCTTCTTTCCTATGACAGACCGGTGCAACAACTGCAATACTGCTGCCGCTGCCCCAATCCGTCTATCAGTCTCTCGCTCCATCCTCCCCTCACTCGTGAACAAGACCCCAGGATACTTGAACTCCTCCACTTGAGGCAGGGACTCCAACCATGGCCTTGGACTTGGAGGGGCTGATTCTCATCCCAGCCACTTTGCACTCGGCTGCAAACCGCCCCAGTACATGCTGAAGGTCCTGGTTTGAAGGAGCCAACAGGACAACATCATCTGCAAAAAGCAGAGATGAGATCCTGTGACCCCAAACTGGACTCCCTCTGGACCCTGGCTGCGCCTAGAAATTCTGTCCATAAAAATAATGAACAGAACCGGTGACAAAGGGCAGCCCTGCTGAAGTCCAACATGCACCGGGAACAGGTCTGACTTATTGCCGGCAATGCAAACCAAGCTCCTGCTCCGGTCATACAGAGAATGTATGGCCCTTAGCAAAGAGCCCCAAACTCCATACTCCCGAAACACCTCCCACGGAATGCCATGAGGGACACGGTCAAATGCCTTCTCCAAGTCCACAAAACACATGTGGACTGATTGGGTAAACTCCCATGAATCCTCAAGCACCTTGAATTGCCCTGTGTATGAATGGTGCTATAAAAAATAAAATTGCCTTGCCTTGCCTCAAGCACCCGGCGGAGGGTATAGAGCTGGTCCAGTGTTCCACGACTAGGATGAAAACCGCATTGTTCCTCCTGGATCTGAGGTTCAACTATCGGCCGAATTCTCCTCTCCAATACCCTGGAATAGACCTTCCCAGGGAGGTTGAGGAGTGTGATCCCCCTATAGTTGGAGCACACCCTCTGGTCCCCCTTCTTGAAAAGAGGGATCACCAACCAAGTCTGCCAGTCCAGAGGCACTGTCCCCAACTGCCACGCAACGTTGCAGAGGCATGTCAACCAAGACAGCCCTAGAACATCCAGAGACTTGAGGTACTCAGGGCGGATCTCATCCACCCCCGGTGCCTTGCCACTGAGGAGCTTCTGAACTACCTCAGTGACTTCAGTTTGGGTGATGAATGAGCCAACCTCTAGGTCCCCACCCTCTGCTTCCTCTACGGAAAGCGTGTCAGTGGGATTGAGGAGATCCTCGAAGTATTCCTTCCACTGTCCAACAATATTCCCCAGTTGAAGTCAACAGCTCCCCACCACCACTGTAAACAGTGTTGGCAGGGTACTGCTTCCCCCTTCTGAGGCACCAGACGGTTTACCAGAATTTCCTTGAGGCCAACCGGTAGTCCTCCTCCATGACCTCCCCGAGTTTTTGCTTCCACAACCACCCGGGCTGCAGCACGCTTGGCCTGCCGGTTCCTGTCAGCTGCCTCAGGAGTCCCACGAGCCAACCAAGCTCGATAAGAATCCTTCTTCAACCTGACGGCATTCCTTATCTCCGGTGTCCACAACCGGGTTCGAGGATTGCCACTGCGGCAGGTACCAGAGACCTGACGGCCACAGCTCTGAATGGCAGCGTCAACAATGGAGGTGGAGAACATGGTCCATTTGTGACTAGCACAGAAGACCAATAACAGAACACCACTCGGGTTCCTCCCAATTACGCCCCTCCAGGTAACACTGTCGCCACCCACGTGGGCGTTGAAGTTCCCCAGCAGAACGATGGAGTCCCCAGATGGAGCACTTTCCAGCACCCCTCCCAAGGTCTCCAAGAAAGCTGGGTACTCTGCACTGCTGTTCGGCCCATAGGCCAAAACAACAGTGGCGCAGGACAACGACTCTCTTGTTCACTGGGGAAAACTCCAACACATAACTTACATAGGCTATAAATAGAAAAAAAAAGAACTATTAAATATAAAACAAGCACACACAGAAGTCAAAATAAGACATAAATATAACAATTATTACAGTATAGAAGGCAGATGAAATTAAAATAAGGCATTCCTAAATTGCACAATTAACATGATTGCACTTTGCACAACACACAGTGCTATGAAACAGTTGTCATCTAAATCAGGACCTTTCTTGCCTTCCTTGATGCAAAGTCATCAATAATGTCATCATATGAAATCTGGTCAGCAATTGCATGATTGATGCTGATGAGGGCAAGGCCAGTGAGGCGTTCCTGAGACATAGTGGACCTAAGATATGTCTTCACAAGTTTTAGCTTTGAAAAGCTCCTCTCTGCTTCAGCCACAGTTACAGGTAGAGTAACTACAATTCTCAGAGCAGTCCACAAATTTGGATATATTTCTGAGAGTTCACTGTCATGCACCAAGTTCAGCAGCTCAAGAGAGGTCATAGATTTTGACGGTAAGTCAGGCAAATTCTTAATCTCCTGTGCAAGCTCTCTGGCATCCAAGTCTGACTGTTCCTTGAAAAGTAAAGTAGCACTGAGGGCCTTACACTGTTCAGTGAGGTCATCATTTGAGAGATTTGGAAAATTTGTAAGTACTCCAAATTTCTCTCCCACATTTTCCAATGTGGTGAATCTCTCTTTTATGGAAGACACTGCAGCATCCACAACAACACTGAAAAAAGTCACCTCCAGCTTCTTCAGGGCATCACTCAATGGCTCATCAAATGATTTGTAAGAGAAGTGCCACTTTGTAGATCTCAGTCTTTTCTGTTGCAGAACAGCCTCTACATTCATGTCCTCACACATCTCCTTGGCTTACATCTGTGCAGATGAAAAGCCTGTTGCCCTGTAATTGTGGAGACCTCGCTCTGTCTTTTTGAGGAGATTGACGGCTACATCCACATGCATGTTGGGAGACTGCATGAGCTTGCTGACATGGTGGGTTTGGTTCAGGATGTCATACCACACCACTGTACAAATGCTAAATCTGTATGAGCCTACCTCCTCAGACAAAGACTGGGCCTCAATCTTTATGACTGAGTCTTTGGTGTGGTCTGTCATCTCAATCAAAGCCTCTCTCACTGCAGATGCTTGGTACCTCAGGGGCTCAACGCTGTTTATCTTACTTTCCCACCTTGTTTCAGATCTTGCTTCCAAAAACCCCATAAAATACTCCTTAATATGGGGCTTCTCTTGTAGTGACACAATCCGAATGACAACTGACAGCTGTTCAGTGTGGCTAATATCTGGAGTGCAATCGAGAATTATGGAGAAAAACTTTGCCATTTTGATGTCATCGACCATTTTTGAAGTGATCTTACTACTCAACAAATCACTGAGTTCGTTTTGCACATGGTGACCGAGATAGCTGGTGTGACTGCAAGTGCCTTTCTGTACACGGTTAATGTGCTCTTGCATTATGTGATCAAACTTTGCCATGAGTTCAACTTATTTTAGAAAATTGCCATTTGATGGAATGGATGGATGGATGTTTCTGTGTGTCCCCTTAGTGCTAAATTTCTGACTGCGAGAGACTGAATGATAGCAGTGAGACGAGTCAGCACCGCTCTCCATCTTATTCTCTCAGCCTCCAGAAGTGCCATCTCTTGTTTGTCAATTGTTTCGCCTTTTTTAATCCTCACTACCACTTCTTTTCATGCTTTCATGGAGTTGGTGTGTTTAGGACTATTGTCATATGAGGTGAGAAGAAAACTGGCATGCTTCCAATCTGTCAGTCCAGAGCTTGTTAAATTGATGTGTCTTTTAGAAAACAGCTTGCAGCAGAAGCAAAATAGGCTGTTGTTTTTCTCAGAATATACTAGCCAGCTTCTAGGCATCTTTTCACCACTAACTAGTGTCTTCTTAAAATACTGGTGGTGGCAACTTCTTCCATCACCCTCATTTCTAGGGAAAACAAAGTCAGGTGCTACCTTACTTGGTCCTTTGCAAACCAGCTGTATTCGAATGCTGTCAGTGATAACTGAAGACCAGTTCGCAGGGTCCATAGGCAGGGGCTCATCCTCAGGGGGTTCAGCTCCAGGCATTTCTATGAGCATACATTTGCATTAGTATACACAAGTTATTTGGAATACAGAGCATTCATAGTGGCGGAATAATCTTTGAGAAATTTAATGCAACACACACACACACTCAGGCTACACACAAACACACCTGAAGTGGCCGCAATTGGATCTTCATCCTCAGACATTCGTGGAGACACGTATGTGGCGGCGGGGGGGGGGGGGGGGGGTTGGGTCCTCTTCCTGAGGCTCTAAGACCATTTCTGAAGAGGTCTGTGGCTGAGGAGGTGGATTGTTCCATTTCCTGAGGCTCCAAGTCCATTTCTGAGGCCTGCGCAGCTGAGGAGGTGGACGGCTCCTCATCTTGGCCAGTGGCAGAGGGTGCTCCAAAGTTTTTCAGAAGTGCCCCTGAATAGACACCCAATTTAAAACTCTGATACATGCATGCATCATTTTCATAATTAAAACAAACATATAATTTTGCCCAATTTATCAAATTTTCAGAGTTATATGTATAACAAGCATTTTATTAAATAGGCTATCACAACATCAGTGTTTCAAAGTAATGTCATTTGTCATTATAGTAAGATAACTTTCCTAAATAGTGTAGCCTAATAGTTTAAGGTATTTGTTTTTTCTTGCTAAGTCTGCTAGTTTACATCAGAATTATATCAGTCTGTCTACTGTTTACTAGCCAAGTGGCTAACAAACCAGAGGTTGCGCTAGACTTTTTCATTGTCTGTCATTTTGACTGACAGGGTCATAAAAATCCCGTCATAATCTATTTTTACCCGTCACTTTAATTTTTAAAATGATAATAATTACATATTCAATAGCATTTCATTAATTTTTTATTAATATTCAGTCCGAACCTCTTTTATCAACACCATCATCGTTATTGGGCTTTTTGAAGAAACTTTAGCTGCTGACACTCAGCTGCCATGACACTAGGTGTGTTTGAGATGATCCAGGCCTGCGCAGAAATGATCAGCGATGATTGCTGCATAGTGCATGCCGGTTAGATTTGTGTCCGACTTGATCCCGACTTGCACTGACGTCATGCACATGTGGGCAACAATGACCTCACGAGATCGAGGCGGCCGCAGTTTGATGCCACAGCTGCTCTCCACCAACTGGCTGTCACCTGATTGACAAGCTGACAGGCTCTGATTGGCTCATAATTTTGACAAACACCACGTGTTGTATAAAATACTAATTTTCTGTGTAATTGTAATATTTAATGCTGGACATATTAGTCTTCTGTTGTGCAATGAAGTTTTAATCTGTCAGCAAGCAGATATTTAGTGTCTGATAATAATAAAGGTTATATATATATATGACTTATCAAAAGAACAGTTTAGTGCTTTACAAGGCAGATAAAAGAATAGATGTTACATGCATCAAAAGGAGGATCTCTTCTATTTTAACTTCAATCAACGATCAAGAACGCACTTTATTTCTTCAGCTATGATCATGATCTGCAGACTACAGGTAACCTACAGGTGATCTAACAGGATGTTCGTGTCTCTTCCTCTACTCTCTCGTAAGTCTACTGAAAACTGTCCGACTTGACTGCAGCTTTTCATCTCCACCTCCTGCTGCGGCCGCCTGATCTCGTCTACTCTCCAAGCGAGACGCAGTTCATCTCGAACGTACCTAATAGCTAATTAATATGCTCACTTGCCACCAAGTGGTCAGGGGTGTGAATTGCAACCTGTCAAAATGACAGATGACCTTCAGATTTTTCCGTCACCGTTTTAAAAAACTGTTCAACAAAAATATTCGGTTAACGCGACCCCTGTAACAAACGTAAACAGACGATTCCCCTACTAATTAACGTTATCTTGTTTCAGGATACATGCATAATACCCTCCATTATCCAATGACACATCTACTTACCTTTATCTTTTGCTCGTTTCTCCTCCTCTTCTTTTTTCTTTTTCCTAAACTGAGCACCTGATGATTTTGACCTTATCTTGTCCATCTTGCATCAGTGTTAATTTTGTGCTCCAGTATCAACACCCATCCCCCAACCCAAGAATCATGCAACCTAAACTAATAGATGTCACATCACCTACACCTTAGTGTGCAGATTTGGTTCGTATAGTTTTTTTTTCCTGGGATTTCGCACAACCCAGGAAAAATTAATTGTGAAATTATGGGCTTGGATTGATGATACTACAAATTAAATGTGTTTCTCTCGCCTAAATATATGGGCGATCTTTGGTGTAGAATTTAACCCCCCCTCACTCTTCAGCAAGTACTAGTAGGCCCTACATTACGGGTAGCAATGAATGCGCCTGGTTGTCTGGTTAAATTTTTAACAGTCATGATGGAAGACGTTAATTCTAAAACCCACAGAAAAATGGATGTCCAATACATAGCCTAAATGGCTAAATCTAATTTATTGAAAACAATACTTTGTGGATGATTCGCCCCCTTTACAGTGTATGGAATTGTCAATGCACCCCGCCCTCCCTCTCTTCTTCCACAGCTTGTGCGTTAGATGCCCTCCCTCTCCTGTGCAGCAAGCAGCAGGCGCACCGGCACCAAATGGAGGGCGCCCTTACTCCCCGCAAATGGGCAATAGAAAAACAATTGGTGCCCATGCAATCCCAAAATGCGCTGGTTTGATGTCGGGGCAGCATGGGCACGCACAAAAAAAAAAAATAAAAAAATTGCCAATGCCCGATTTGTCTTATGGCCAACCTTTCCACTAAATTTTGTGCAAATCTGTGAATTTATTTTGAAGGTATGCAGCTTTTCGTGACCGGCCACTCCCTTTATCACACCCCCTTTTAGTAAATTAGCATGTACACAAACACATGCACACACACACACACACACACACACACACACACACACACACACACACACACACACACACACACACACACACTTGACCTCCATCCCAAATTTCAGTCTCATAGTGCAAAAACTGGCAACCAAAATATACAGCATAGACCTACTTGTTGCACTTAAAAATCCATTCTTATCCCTGCCAGGTGTAGCTAGGAGGGGATGATCAGTTCCACATGTTTGTGATCAATGGACATGATCAATGGACCTGCAACTTGCCTGGAACTAATCTTGCATAGCATATTTTTTGTGCACATTCATGACTGTATGTATATGTATATGTAAGAAAAAATGTAAAAGATATTTATGTCTTTATTATGTTTTTATGGCCAGAGGCATTATGATTTCACATTCTTGTGAACACAATAGCTTAAAAACACCTTGAGGGAATAAATGTTCACTTGGACCCAAGGATGAACTGATTAGATTTTAGAGGTCAAAGGTCAAGCTCAAGGTGACCTCACTGAACACATAACTCAAGAATTCATAGGCTAATTATGAAAAAAATCCTTCAAAGTCTTCACTACATACATGGACTTTGACCATAACTGTAACTTGATTGGTTGGTGGAGACATACCACTGTGAGGCAGTAATTCTTTTTTTTTTGGCTGCTCTGTTTTATGCAGCCACTGACAGCTGACCTCTCACTCTTCTTAACCGACCACCAGGGGTCACAACTGATCAACAACTGCTTCAGTTTGAAACAACTGTAATGACATTGCAGTAGGTGCTTCATCATCTGTTACTTGGCAGGGATCTGCACTCTACTGAGTGACCTCATTTAGTTAACTCTGTCATACCTGCGTACAGTGAGGTCTATTTTGTTAGACCTGTTGAGGGCATGCTGACAGTCAAAACTCACTGTGGCCCTTAGATGAAGCCAATTACAGCCTTGCAAAAAAAACAAACAAAAAAAACAATAAACCCAAGATTTAATTTCAATGATTTTTACTTTGAACATTATGCAACAAATTATTATCACGGAGGATTCTTGCATCTTCATCACTACAGTGAACCATGAAAAAACATAAAATTCTTCCTTTAAATTTCATGTAAATAAAATGCTCTTGAGCTTTCTTGATGTAAACATCCTGTATTTTTTAAAAAAACCCCATCAGCTTGAACATTTTGTGTGATGTGTCCTCTCAGCTCCCATCTCAGGTCTGTTAGTGTGTCAGGGTCTTTATCAGCTAATTGTTAATCACTGACCTGCAGTAAGCCGTTAATTGAGACTCTGCGAATTAAAGATAATAGTCATTAGAGCGAGGAGAGAGATCACCCATCACACTGAGACAGGAGATGTCACAGCTCTAAAGAAGAATGATGGCTCTCAGTGTCAAGAGCATGACAGCACAGAGTATGAAAGAAGGAAATGGATTAAGATGGCGTCACGCTGTTCCAGCTGTGTTCCTCAAAGAAGCCACAGTATATACATATATGCAAGTTTTTTTTTAATTGGAACACATTTCACCTGTTTTAGTCTCTTTACAATGACTACCTGGTCATTTTAGAATTGATATTGAAATCTTAATACTAGCCTAAAGCACCCAGCTGAATTACTGTCTTTATGAGCCTTCAGGAGACCTGTTGTGACCTTTTAGCAATCCAAAACCAAGCCATTGTTCATTCTCACACTTTTTAAATGTGTGTTTTATTGTCTTGATTTTTCTAATTCTTTGTTTTAATGCTGTTTTACAGTATTCTGTTTGTGTTTTTGCAATTTCCTCTGATGCAGTGGTCAGTCAGCAGAGATAAATAAAAGCCACATATATATAAGAAACATATTGCATTAGTCCAAAGATGCAATCTGTCTATCCCTTCAGTAAAGATGGATAACTATTTGAAAAGAAAGGGATAAAAAATCTTTTGTATCCTTGAATATCCCCATTTTACTCTTAAGTCCAACTCATAAAACAAACAATTTTTACTGTGGGTTGAAGAGAAAGGGTGGGCTTGATTTGAATGCCAATTTTGTGAGAGAGAATAAAGTGAAACCTTAAAATTACTGACAAGTCTGTCTGCTGTAAACATGTATCAGGTATTTCAGACCAGCTGTGAGGGTCAGCCGATTGTCATGTGCACCAGTTTGGGTTAAAGGAGCAAAACTGCATGTGCAAAATTGAATACTCTAGTCTAAACAGTGAGCTGGATCCATAGACTGTTTATTAAATAGGTTGTAATCCTCTTTGACACACAATCTATGGTTGAAGCGAGTTGTTCCCTTCCACCCCCTCCAACCCAGATACTGAGAAGCTCATGCTGCAGGAACACCGCAAGATGAGTGCAACATAATAAATTGACAATAACAAGTGAGGACAAGTCCTCCACTGTAAGCTGATCAGCTGTTTAAAACTGTCAGTTGTCTGTCAATGTAAAGTTAAACCTGTTATCCTTAAAACAAAAGCCCACTGCTCTGAAATATCACACTCTGGACTGACTCACTGCCTGCCAAACTCCATTAACATATTGCTCAACTTCACCGTTCTACACATCCACATCTTGTACAAGATTATTTATGATTTTTTACAACTCATCAACAGACACTAACGCATTGACTGAGCATTCAGCATTTATTTGAGATCTAATTAACTTCTTAACTGGCCACTAGGGTCTGCAAAAGATTAACAACTGCTTCAGTTTGAAATTTTGTTCAGTTAGAGACAACATCTATAGAGGTCATGTTAAGGTTGGGGCAACTTTGCAAATCCCTGCTGATTGCATTTGGCAGTTGTGGTGGCATTGCAGTAGGTGCTTCTCCATCTGCGGAGATCTGCAATCTTCTATTATTGATTTTCTATTTCTATTGCATTTTGTATAAGAGTGAACACCATGGAGAGATGGCTAGTTGTAGGTGGCCATGGCTTTACAACTAAAGGTACTAAAATCAAATGATTAGAAATGGCCTCTCCCTAATGCACTCAAAAGCATAAATTACTGTTGTTTTTTTGTCATAGTTTACATTTATTTTTAATCATCTCTACATCACTGCTCTTTCTACACTGTGCATGTATCTGTGAACATGTAACAGGTCAAATATTCAGAATGAAATATGAACATGACTGTATTTCCTCACTTGCAGAAACATACAGACTAACCATGATTACACTGAGATGAATCTAACATGGCTGATTCAATAATTAAAGCCCTCTCTGTCGTTATGATGTGACTTATTTTCATAAATGATATTCATTTTCTAAATGATGGTATATAAATCCAAAACCGCACTCCTTCAGCAACCCCAATAACCAATTTACTTTAATGGTCCAGTTTGACCTCAAGTGGCTCCTATTCAGAGTCAGACTGGGTTTAGCACCTTAACGCCACCACACGCCTATTTCATTCTGTTTTCACTCAGGAGGTATTAACAACACTAATATCACATAAATCACATAAATTGTATTAGTAATTGACTGGGTGAATTCATGGTGATCCTGCCTTTTTAAAGATGGGAATAATCAAATTACCTCTCTGGGTCAGTTTGACTTGATTAGGCTTTATATGTTTCTAACTGTAAGACATAAAACCTGAACATGAAATATATCACTACATTTAAAACTGAGAAGAAAAAACAACAGTGACAGAGAGGCTTGATTTCCTGATGACAGCTCTGCATAATGTAATGACCAGTTAGTCTGATTACATTTACCAGCATACAGAAAGTAAATTATGACACTGATAATAAAAATATTTTCACGTGACAATGGTGCTCTAACATGGGATGAATGTGAATACTAAGATGTGGTCTTTCAGAACCACCAGAGGTCCTGGCCTGCCTTCCGGCTGAGTCTTTGCAGCTGCCCACAATCAGCTCCTCAGTCTGTGGGAATTTATCTGACCTGTCTCTCCTCCAGCCTCTGCTTGGCTGTAGTGACTGCTGGAGTTTTGAGGTGTGCTTCGATCACCTAGTAGTTCACTTTGAAGTGGACTGCACAGAGTGTTCAGCCAATTTGAGATGATAGTTCACCCAAAAATTAAAGTTCAGTCATTATCTACTCACCCTCATGCCGATTGCAGAATCTCCCAAACAATGGAAGCGAATGGTGACCAGTTTTCAAACATCAAAAACAACTGGAAAAGTCTCCTAAAGTCCTGACATGCTGTTTGCACATCGTCACAACACACACACCCAGTTCAGACAATGTGCATGTGAACGTGGCTCCAAGTTAAGGATCTACAGTGAAGATTCAGGCTAAAAACATGCTGTTAATAACATTTTTTTATTCAACTTGGCATGCTGGGCCTGAAACTCCAGCAGTGTTTTTTGTGGACTAAAAAACTAAACCCGACCGTCAATCGGCACGAGTGTGAGTAGATAATAACTGAATTTTCATTTCTGGGTGAACTATCCCTTTGAACTCCACACACAGCTCTGCTCAGCTCACCAGTGCAACTCTGCATTTGCCTGTCTGAGACACAGCCCTCAATGTTGATTGGATATTACTCCTGAAGTCTAACCAATCAGCTGTGGGTCAAGACTACAGAGTACAGATTTTAGTAGTATTATATTGTACTGTGTATACTTATCTATTAAAAGTACTATGGTATACCATAATACAGTAGAGTATGGTATTCAAAGCATACAGTATAGTATTATTATATAGTTTATTATTGTTATTATTAATGTTGCAGTTATTGTTGTTGTTGTTATCTTCTTACAAGCACCCAGACACCTTTCTGTTGAATGAAACAATAACAAGGCATTTGATTTTGATTTAATGTTATGTAGACGTGAAATATCATTTATGTACATAAGTATATTAATTTGTCATTTGCCACAGCTGTAAGGAGCGGAGTTTAAACAGAGACAGCGGACACCATCTCTGCCTGAATACAGGAGGAACTCTCTGTAGAATGACTACAGCATGTGGAGGGTCTCTGGAGTCAATATGACCAAGGGTTTATTTATTCATTTATTTATTTTACCTTTATTTAACCAGATAAGTCATTTGAAAACCAATTTACATTTACAATGACAATCTGGTCAAGTGGCAGCAACAAGAAGCTACAAGACAATAAAATATAGATACTATGGCGCAAGGAAACAATCTCAAAATTGATCAAGATTAACACATCACAGTACAGTGTGTCTAATAGTGGATATACATACTGTCATTGAAAGACTGTAAGTGATAGAAGTGTTCCTAAAATGGACATAATTAAGCTGTGTGTGTGTGTGTGTGTGTGTGTGTGTGTGTGTGTGTGTGTGTGTGTGTGTGTGTGTGTGTGTGTGTCTGTCTGTATGTGTGTGTCTGTATGTGTGTGTGTGTAGGTATGTGCATTGCTGCTGGGTTAAGGACTTACAAAAGAGAGTCAAGGGCTAGGCTCCAACTCACAATATTGTAAAGACAAACTGCAGCCCCTCCCTCCTTGAAGTAATTACTGTCCATTTAGATGATTACCTGTAATTACTTGTTAGCTGTCAGCATCAGACAGAAACTCAGCTTCTGAGACACGAGGAGGAGGATGGGGAGGACATGGAGGTGGAGGAAGGTAGAATTGGAGGAAGAGTTGGAAGGGGGCAAGAGGTAGAAGGAGCAGAGATGACAGAAGGAGGAGGAGGAGGACAAAGAGGAGGAAGCGATGGTAAAGGAGGAGTAGTGTGTGTGTGTGTGTGTGTGTGTGTGTGTGTGTGTGGAGGGAGGGGGTGTAGAAGGAGATGAAGGAGAAACAGTGGAGGACAAAGAGGAGGAGCTGAGGACAGAGAGCAGAGTGTTGACATGTGTTTCTGTCAGTCAGGGTCAAGCGGTTGCTGTGTCTTCTTTCAGCTGCTGTCCATCAGAGAGTGCCAGTGAATTAATCTCCCCTTCATTTGCAGAGATGAGGCAGACCTCTGACAGCAGCAGTAATTGCAGGGCTACTGATCTGCTCTCTGATGACAGTGATGCTGCTTTTTCTACAAGTCATGTGACAGTAAGGCGGTAATGTTAAGAAGTGGCACACTTATATCCTCTCTGTTGCTACAGGCACCCATTGCTGTGATGCTTTTGATGCCTATTAAGCTACAATTCTCTGATTATAATTAGTGTATTGAATTCTCATATAAAAGCCACTATTCAAATAATATCAAAGCCTCAAATAATAGCTGGAGGTGTGGCCAGCACAAACAAATGGAGCCCTTAAAGGCTTGGTAAAAAACATTAAAACATTTCAACTGTACAACATTCATATTATAGTGCAAAGTAAATTAATTATCATTTTACATTTTGCAAAATAAGATTAAGTTGTAGTTCCCTTTTGCTACACACAAAAACAATGCTATCTATAAAAATGATGTACAGTAGATTAGGTGAATAAATAAGTCATAGAAGTAAAATGAAGTAAAACTAAAAGCTAAAACTCTCTAGAATCTCAGTCTTGAAGCAGCTCTGTAGTCTGGTGGTGTGGCAGTGGATACTTCTGTATGTCATGTCAGTTTCTGGGGTCGGTTAAGAGAGGAAGACCCCCACCCCCCCATATTATATAAAGGTGTAAGCAAAAGATCTTGATTGGGCAGGACTGAGGAGAGAAAGGGGGAAAAGAAAGAAGAATAAAGTAATAATTAAATGAATGAATAAAATTATAAATTTGCTGGATGCATAAGTAGCCACCCCTGCCAGGATTTTTAAAATTATCATTAACGTCTACCCTCCTTGGTTTCCTCTTTCTGCCTCCTTTCACTACTCACTAATTTACTTATTTTATTTTTAAAATTAATTAATTTATTTACTTATGTATGTTACTCCCTTGTTGCTCGTTTGCAACCCCCTACACACACAAGAATTCAGTCTGCCTTACCCCTGAGTCAATACAAATTTTGTTTTCTCCCATTGTCGCTGTCTATACCCAATACATGTCTGTACTATCTGTGTCAACCCTGTCATGTCTCCTAATGTTTCAAAGTCTGTCTTGCTTTGTCTCACCTGTTATGTCTTGTTTCACAAAATAAAAAATAAATTTAACAAATGAAAGGACAAAGTGAGGTATTTGCAGTCTGCAAGGTCACCATTCAATGCCACTACATCCTCACACTGGTCCTTTGAATGTGAAGGAGAGAGGAGAGAGGAGGCTCCTTGAGGAGCCAGAGACCACAGGTGTGTCATATGACGAAGATTTATGCAGAATGGCAAGACCCCTTCCATTGTAATCTGTTTATTGATTGGTCAGCTGGTCTGATGGGACAGTTAAATGAAAGGTGGAAGCTTGTTTTTCTTTTAAAGAGTGACTGTTACTGACTTATTTCTACACAGTTGATTTGCTGTGCACCATGAGTAGTTGCCAGGATGTCCTGTTTGGTAAATACATTTCCTCCATCCCCATGTCTCTTCCTCTCATCCCCTTCTTACATCTCCACTGGGAGGAGCTAAGCCGTGGGGAGACATGCAAGAGAGGGAAGTGAGGGGCCACAGTAGTGAAATGGAGAGCACTGCCAGTGTGAACAGCTGGAGACAGTTTTATCTTTAGACATGGTAGGATGACATGTTGTAACTGTAATGTAGTGAGTCTATAGGGACAAGTTAATGCTGCACAGTGATCAGAGACTCAAAAGTAGCCTGTGTGCAGAATGAGCATGTGCGCCTACAGCAGCAGTGTTTATGAAGCTGTGTGTGTGTACTGTATGTATACTCCCAGTATGCCTCCTTTTAAAGTTTCAAGACTGAAAATACTCCCAGAGGTTGATCATTGAGCACTACATTAAGAACTAGTCTAGAACAACAGTTTGTTTTCCTCTACGAACTTGCACATGTGTTATAAACTAAACATTGTCAAGTTCCACAATCATCTAACTCATCAATGTGTAAAACCTGCTAATTGTTTCAGTGGGACTGTTAATTATAAGAGGTAACAGTTAATTATTGCAGTGCTGCGCCTTGAGATAACATTATGTGATGATGAAGAATAAAACAAGGTGCAACAGGAACGAAGAAACACAACAACCCAGCTTACACTGCACTGACGCTATTGTACCACTTACATGATTTTTAATTTACAGTTTGGAAATTAACTTCGTAATGTGTAAATTGATTCAACAACACTTGAAAACTGCACTGAAAATCAAGTCAAGTTTTATTTGCATAGCACTAACTCATAACAAGGAACTTTTCATATAGATAGACTGTAGTCTTTATGAGATTATTCACAGTAGTGCTGCGCCATGATAGTTGAGTATTCGAAACATCAGACCCCTTAGTTGATTGATTCTTCCAGCCAAGCATTTGTGTTAGTGTGCATTCCAGTAAGAGATAGAAGCTTAAAAAAGAATGGAGGGAGAACATTTTGATGAGGAATTCAGGGGAATCATAAATTTATTTTTATATCAGCTGGTGGAGTTATTAAAAGAAATTGTCATGACAACCTGTGCTGGTGAGAGAAGTGATTGGTAAACAAGTTTCAACTCTTGTTTTTTTAACAAAATGACAGGCTGTAAACTTTACAAAGTGAGTCTCTAAAATACCACAAACCACAAAACTAACTGTGGCAGAAACAGAGAAGAGTGATAGAAACAGAGTGCAGCTGACGCACTGTTTGACACTTAACCTGAGCGCATCGGTGAAGCACGCAGGGCAGGTCTATAGTCTTTTATTGCACGATTTTAGGTTGAAATTGTTTGAGATTTCATTGTATTATTTACTTGCTGCTGTGGCATTACTGCTAATTATGTATGATAACCTGCACCTGTGGAGCACCTTATCTGTTGCTAGACTGACCAATAAGACTGGAGGGCAGAACGGTCAGAGACCAATCAGTAACAGAGAGGAGGGTTTCCAAAGATTGAAGTAAAGGCGTGGAGTGAGAAGAGGCTGTGGAGAACAGCAACAAACCAGCTCAAGTGAGATGAGCCGACAAGGAACACTGGAGACACCATCGCACATGCCATCCATGTAGGGAAGAGCCCCAACAGAAGACTACAACCTGACACACAACAGAGCAGACACCTGCAGAGTGTAGGGAGGCAGTGACTGAAACCAGGAAGTCCAGAGTGTTACGATGTGACATTACAGCAGCAGCAGAGTAGGGAGGTCTGCCTGGCTGCATAATTTGGGCTGTATAACACTCTGACACATGAGAGAAAACTAAGTTTGCTGCTGCTGTTGTGCACCAACACTGCTGCTGTGTTTGTCTGTACATACTGTAAATAGGTCAACAAGTGGGTCTGTCCTCCTATGGAGGAAGGCAGGCAAGTTGTACAGTGAGGAACACAGACCCAAGGAGTAGAAGATGGCCAGTACTGGACTGTTAACTATATGTGTACATACACACACACACACACACACACACACACACACACACACACACACATATATAGATAGATAGATATGTGTATATTCACTGAAGTGAATAAAAGAGAACAAATTGTTGAAAATTTGTATTTGATGGCCAAATCAGATTCAATTAGAAAAATCTACAGACACCCAATAGTTGCCACCACAAGAGCAAACACCAAGGTGACAGTGAGGAGGAAAAACCTTGAACAGATCAAGATTTTTTTTCATGGTGGGCAGTCCTCCACCGATCTATCAGTGTTTGTTCTTGTGAGACTTTGGTGATTCTGAACTAACCATTTAAAACACTGAAGTCACACAATGACACAAACAAACTAACCAGTTGAAGCAGCAAAAGATCAGCAACTGCTGTGTTCTGTGAGGTCAGAAGTCTGACAGGAGTCTGGTGGCTCTGTAGAGAGTGATATTTGGCTTATATAATAATATATGATGTGTTCCTGCTTGTTTGTTTGTTTGGTTTTTTTTTTATATGCCAAAACATTTTTGTATTCTTAGCTTAAATTTCAGACTTGTAAATTAGCCTAAATAAGACCTCAATAATAACATATACGGCTGTGCTTCCTGCTCCATATGTCAGGAAGTGGTCATTCATGAAAATGGCATCAAACAGTAAAAAGAACTTTGCGAGTTCCATAAAGATCCATAAAGGAAAATCTGTCATTTTAACAGGGTCAGCAGTGGAATTAAAAAACCTGCTAAAGCAGAGAAATGGGAAAATGAGTGCTGTTAATGTTGTGTTACCTGAGGGTCAGACTGTCACTGAGATAAAGAAGGAGGAGAGGGTCAGGGGACAGTTTTCATCATGGGGACAGAGGACAGAGTGAAGATGTTGCATGAGGACGAACAGCAACTTCATAAACCTGCATGTGCAGATATACAGCCAACACAACTGACAGGTGGTAATAATGCATCATTAAATTAATGATTAGAGGCTTTTTGTGTAAATTTACAATTACATTAGAATTTGAAATGTCATTAAACAGGACAGTATCAACATAATTATTAAGTTCAAATTCAACATATATTCAAACGAAATCAAATGAAATATACAGTCATTGGTGAAAAACTTCAGTTGTGATACCAGCAGACTGACTGCACATGACTCTACAACAGGTCTGGACCTCATAAATTATGTTTGTTTGGAAAATTCAAAATACAAGATAACTGGTGAATGTGACAAGTTCTCCTAAATCACTCATACACAACACTGAAGAACAAATCTGTTCTTCAATGAGGCCCAATGACCAGACAAATAGAATTAACACACAAAAGAAAAGAACATTATTTTAATTTACACTTTGTATCTCCTTATTGTTTCTGTTTTTTAACCTTTCAGAACCATATGGAAAACATACAGTATGTGCTGTGTGACAGCCCTATAACTGGAAGAAGGGCAGGAAGTATATCTTGGCATTACAGATTCTGATATGAGGATGAGCACAAAGCAAAGATGAATGGACAGAGGGAGAGAATGATGGAGGAAGAGAGAAGGGAAGGTAGAGAATGAGGAGGGAGGGATGGAGGAGGGATGGAGGAGGGAATGGGGAGATATCAGCCTGTTACAGGCGTGAATTTAAAGACATTAATAAGACTAATAGAGAACACAGGACATGCGTTTAATGTTCAGGTCAGCAGCATCTGATCATACATTAGCCTCCGCCGCTTCATTCTCATTCACAGCTGAGAGTCAAAAGAGCACATCTGAATGTGTGGCTGACATGAACTGGCTAAAATATGAACATGCTCACAACTGCCAATTACAGTAATGCTTTTAGCTGCTCTGATATTAAATTAACCACAGGGCCAACCCCTGACATATGCAAATGCTGTGTAAAATGACTGTGCTCCAAAGAAGAATAACAGAGTCAGTCTCAGCAAGTTCCCCAAGAACAACAAAGTCCTCTAGTGGTTGTAGTAATTTCTTATCTGCACATTTTATATACTGATTCTTTTTTTTTTTTTTTCTATGACCACCTCATAGTTTCTGTATGTGGGCAAAACGATCTTGGTTGTCTGGTTTTATATTTCCCAACTGGAGCTCAGTAATGTAATGTTAGTTCTTCTTGGTTTTCCCCTGCAGCCTGAGTGGATGCTGTCAGATTGGTTCAAACAAAGAGGATCTGGGGAAGTAAGTGTCATCTTGCTGAGAATGAATAGTGTTAACATTAGGTGATGCCGGAAATTGAAGGGATAGCCCCAACATGCCAAGTTGACTAAAACATTTATTTTACTTACTTTATTTTGGTGAGTCTTTACTCTGGGTGCGAGTATTTACAAGCTAAAGGTAGGTGCATCTTATTTACTGATCAGATCTATTCTGTTCCACTCTGGTGACAAACTGCATGACTATTCTTCAGGAAAGGAGTTCAATCTCTAAAACAGTGATTCCCAAAGTGTGGTGGGCAATGAAGGCCCTGCAGGTGGGCCTTGAGAGGTCATGAAAAAAAATCAGTAAAACATTTTGAATTTTGAAGTTACCATAAAATCTTCTTAATGATTTTTTAAAAAGTAATCAAATCTAATAAAACAAAACCATGGGATTTAAATTGTGTTATTCTTAATTTTTCTTACTTAGTTTAACAGACGTTACATCATATTTGGTGACCTGTCACAATTACACAGGAATGTATCTTGTCCATGGTAGGATTAGTCTCGTGTGTTGATCAGAGTTGTGGTTAAACTTTTACGTGGGCCTCAGAAGATCTTCAGGTTTGAAATTTGAGGCCTTGACATTATTAAGTTTGTAAATGGCTGATCTAAAACATTGCTCATATTTTGCCCTTAGAGTTTCCTCTCCTCTGCCAGTCACCTGAGCCTGCTCTAATGAACACACCAGTAGCAGCTGGCCAATAGCGGGCCCTAGGGTGTCGCTCCACCACTCCACACATCCTGGAACGTCAGTGAATAAGACCTAATTATTTTGAAATATATACAGCATATTTTTTAAAGAGAAAAGTAAATATTGAATAGCTAGTAGGTAAATGTTTAATCTGTAAAAAAAATGTTCTACCTTGTCTGATACTGATAGGTCATGTATTTCTGGTCTGGGGAGCAAATTTATTGCCCTTTGACTCCATGGATGTATTACAGACAAGTAGATCCAGTCTTTACAGTGATACAGTGAAGAAGAAGGTGCATGTGACAACGGTGCATGAAGCCAACCTTGATGTAAGAGCTTACACATTGTTCGACTCATAGAGCAGCTCAGCAGAGACTTTCCTTCAGTCGAGCAGCTAACTTCTGTTTTAGCCTCTGCTAAATGGAGTGAGATAAAATGATTTAATCATGCTGCTCTTCTACACTTAACAAATGTTACTGGACTGGGTGGATTGAATTCAGGTGGTGAAAAAAATAATGTTTTGGGCGTTGTGGTGCTAAGAAAAATTATCAGCTGTTTTACAGCTGCTTTTTTCACAATGTAAGTCAATGGGAGAAAAGACTTTTTGGGCCGCAGAGCATCACGTTATATTATTATTACATTGTTTGGCCAATATATCAAATTTTGCCACAAAGCATCCCCAGGTAGATGATTAACAGTTCCTGCGCCCTAAGAATTGAATCCTGCTGATTTACACACCACCAACCACAGTATGGCAGCAGAGAGTGAGTGGCTCATGGTGCACTTCTTGCTTGATGTGCCAGAGGCAGGGTTTGGCAGGGCTGTTTATATGATGTTCATGCCAATAAAGCAGAGTTGAGTTGCATCAGATGGAGAGTGTAATCTAGCTAGCTAGAATGGGGACAGAAACTTCAATAAAGTCACTAATAAGACATTTTTTTGAGAGGAGAACATTGTAAATGAAGGTCAGAATCAAAGAGCCTGACCTGATCAGACATCATCATTCAACAACAGTCAGAGGAGGTCAGTGTACTCTCTGAGGAGTGTAACTACAGAGGTAAAAGTAAAAGTACTAAAACACACACACAGTGGGAAAATACTCCACTACAAGTAAAGGTCCTGCATTCAAAACTTGAATAAAAGTATGTAAATCAGATAAATATACATAAAGTATGAAAAGTAAAAATACTCATTGTGCAGTAAAATGCAAACAGATGAAAAAATACATCAGTGAACATTTTACTGATTCATAATACCAGAATTTTTTTGACTCCCCAAAATCGTAAATTAACATTTCCTCATTTTGTTGATAAAAAAAATGTAATCTGGACCTCTCAAAAGTTATTTTTTCGCAATAAGATAGAGTTGTTTCCTGAAGACCTGCCAGGTAGTCTCTTACATGTTCCACCTGCTGTCATTGTCCTGTCTTCTCTGTGCTGTTGGACTGAAGTCCTGAAGACAAGAAAAAGAAAAACCTTCTTTCTCAAAGAAGACATTCTTAATCATCCAGTCACAATTTTCCAACACTGTAATCTCTTTCAAACAAAGTATGTTCCTGAAAGACAGCAACGAGAAGACGAAAAGTGTCCTTGTGTGTGCAGTATATATAGATTATATAAAGACTATTTATAGGTCTGCCTGTATTGTCATGAAACATCAAGGTACAATATGTGATTAGTATGAATATGAACAGGCAGTGGAACAGGTATTATTATTCTGTCAGCTATATAGAGAAGAGAGGGAAGTCTTTTATTTATGTGAAGGTGAGTTAAATGTAAAAAAAAAACAGTCTCTGGTGTGAACTTTGATGAAAATGATCAGAACAGCAGCAGAGAATGTTAACAATACATTTCTTAATTGATTATTCAAAAAAACTCAGTTGTTTGATTAATGTTATGTTAATATCAGTATTAACTGTCTATTGTAGTAACAGTAGAATATTTTTTGCAGTAACCCTTCCATATATGCAGGTGCATGTGACATGTCTTAACACGGTGTGCACTGGTAGAAAGGGCTCCTTGAAAGCCACTGTGTGATTCCAACCCTGCACACAGCAACAGCGTTATTCCAGAAACTCGCTGTGTGACTTCAGTATTAACATTGGACAGTACATGCAATCTAAATACATTTGTTATCGCAAAGGCACAATACTACAAAGAAACAAAAGGTTACGGAGCTACTTATGATTAATAATTGTCATGGCTGGTGCACATATCATCCAACACCATACATATAAAAAAGATGACATCAAACTCTTTATATATTAATAGCTAATTAAACTGACATGCACAAATCTGCATACATGGCATGAATCACACCTTAAACCATCATAAATGTGCATTGTGTTACATTTGCAAAGATTTGCATAAAGGGCCTTGCATGCATGATATCAATGGAGAATAATTGTCATTTGTCATTTTTCTTTGCCTTATATGTCATCATAAACGTACAGAAAACTGTATGATGTTGTTCTTCAATCACTATATAGTTGCATAACATTTCTTTTTCATCATACATTTACAGTAAAAAGATAAATAAGATATTCCTGAGTTAGAGGTCTAGTTCAAGGTCTTCATCATATGCACAACAATGATGAAGCAGTCATTGGTAATGAAATAATTTGTTCTCAGGCTCCTCCAGTGATGCTCATACAAAATCTGTGAAAATAAATCGCACAAGTAAAAAACAAATAGAATAAATAAATATAAAACTATAGATAAATATATAGAATACAATACTGTGGAAGACTTGTGAACACTAGTGATAAAATGAATAAACGAATGAAGGTAACGACACTGTGTGTAATATGCATAGATAATCCATTAAAGACATTGGCGCTGCTTTGGCCTTCACAATTTGCATGTATGACTGTGTTCTAATTACTACATTAAATGTATGTATTTATGTGTTTAGTTAAGCTGCCCATCAGTGGCTCTGAGCCTCTTTGATTCTGGGCAGGTTGGGTCCTGATTCTTTTAAAGATCATTTCACAGAGGCTGGTTCTGGTACTGAGTTTTGCAGCCGTGGCGTGGGAACAGGTTTGCACACTGGCAGATAAAAACATCCTCACACGTCCACACTTCTTTTTAAAAGTTTTTTCTAACATGCTCTGTATGTTCACAGTATATGAGGAGGACATTTGTCTGTTACACTACAGAGGCAGGATGAAATTTGTGACTAGTGTAACTCAGTGTGACAATGTTTGGAGTAAATGACTAAAGGTGATCAGAGAGTTTCTCTCTCAGCTTTTGCTCCAATAACTTAAATCTCAGCTTTATCTTGATTCTTGATTTATCTTTGTCTTGATATTAAATCAAAATTGTACTTAGCACTCAGTTATGACCTTGAAAATAACTAAGTAGATTACTCAGTACACCCCCCCTACTTCAAACTACTTCATTACAGTAACTTTAGCATTTCTCAATCATCAGTATATTATTGGTGATTTTTTCATTTATCATGTGAGCTTATCTTTGGTGTTAGGCTGGAACAGTTTTGTCCTGCTGATATTAAAGATATATTTCTTTGCTCATTATTATTAGGAGCGAAGAAGAGGAGGAGTAAAGACCGACAGAGAACAGGTGTGTGTTCTAGAGCATCTCAGGCTGTTTTATCTGTAATTATGCACTAAGGAGAGTTTGACACATTGGACACATTTCAGACAGTTGCAACTTTTAACATGACGAAATGATCTGAGATAACATGGTCATTTGCTTGAAGGACTAACTGATGAATTAATGAGTGCAATTTGCCAGAAATGTTAAGTAATTACTTGTTTTGTGGTCAATTCATTCAACCATTACTTTCATCCTGTGTCTCTGTGGCTTTTGTCCCTACAGAGAGAGACAAAACTGGCAATGCATCCCTGTGCAAAGAGGGAAATACAAAAAACTACAAAAAAGTTAAAGACAAATATAAATGTCTAAACTATTTTAAAGTCTCTTAAACAATTGTTAAGTATTAGACAGGTCCAACAATAGTCTCTCAGTAAAATCTGATTATAGACAAGTCCTAAAAAGTTAATGCAACAGAAAATGCATTGAATTGAACATGCAAAGGCACTTATACAAAAATTGTACACATATATGAAACAAATGAAAGTACAAAATGACAATTTAGTGTCTGAACCTCTTGGGCCATGCAGAATATCATGTGATGGGGCCACATGTTTTTTCTCTGCAGCCATGTTGGCGCTCTCTGTAGCCGTGTTGCTTCTGCCCATAATCAGTCCCTCCAGGAAGTTGAGATGTTGCAATCGCAACAATTCATGCAAATCGAATGAATCCCTGTGAATTCTGTGCGACCTTGTACTTTTGTTCAAACCATGCAAGTTCCACCAATCATAGCAGTCCCCTGCACAAACATCACACAGGTACATCTCAGTGACTCAGTGTTTTGTTTTTATTTATATTTTTCATTTTATCATAGGTACTGAAAAGAACACAGCATATGTCATTACTGTTGACACTGATCAGCACTTTTATTTGATAAATTTGTGCTTGCTGTTTTGGCTGAGTTTGAGCTCCAAAAAGATTTTGCCTTTGATTGATAAATTAATTATACAAAAAACAAACAAACAAACAAAAAAAAAAAAAAAAAATCACAACTTTCTTTTGTAATTTTAACTTGCTCCTGCAATTTCATTGCCAAGGCTGCAACAATCCCAAAAACAGTCCTGGAGGGACTGTGTGATACTACAGGTGTGCTCCTGACGTAACTCTAGTCATGTGACTAGTCACTCTCTACATCAAAATAAACCTTACATAAAAAGCAACGCACTTTTAAAAACAATATTTTTAAGGTGGTATATTTTATATATTATTATATTTCAAGTTAAAGTTAACTTTTTTCTTTACAGCTTATTTATTACATTTTAAATCAATTTTTAAGGAAAAATTAGAAAACAAGTTATAAAAATAATCTCTAGAATAATCAATATATTAGTTGATAGATTAATTGACTAATCAAACAGAGCCATTAGAATACTCAAAGAAATGTGGTGCAGCCTCTATACTTTTGATTTAATCCAACTCAGTCACTGTAGACTGTGATGAGCAGATCTCCGTTTTCACACTGTCACAACACACACACACACACACACACACACACACACACACACAGTTGGGACAGTGTGCATAGGAATGTGACTCTAAGCTAAAGATGTAAAGTGAAGATTCAGTATAAAAACATGCTGTAAATAACTTTTTAGTTAACTTGGCATGTTGGGGCTTTAGGAGACTTGGATTACACCAGATGCAGTATGGAGGCATTTTATGTTTTTATTCTGTTGTTTTTTACATTTGAAAACTGGTCACCATTCACTTCCATTGTTTTGGACATTATGGAACTCTGTTTTACCGTGAAACTCCAGCAGTGTTAGAGTTACTTGGATTAGTAACTGTAATCTAATTATTGTTTTGGACATTCTAATCCTTTACACCAGTGTTTCCCAAACTTTTTTCATGGGGACCCTCTTTTTTTAAAAATGACAAACACAGTTCACAATAAGCTCTATCAATAAATTCTGGGAACAGGTCGTTCATGCATAAATGAACATTCTTGATCGTTTTTACTGCCATTTTAACGTCACCATTTATTATCTTGATGCCTTACTGAAAACATATACAGCAACAACATAAAGTCATTTCATTGTTTTTATTTATTCTCATCAAAATAAGTATATTTAGATAGAATCCACAGGGTCTTATTTTTCCTCTCATCAGTAAAACAATACACACAATTTTAAATGCTTTATAAAAGCTGTACTACAGATATAAATCTTAAATTTGCAGAATTCCCTCCATAGCTTTTTCTTTATGGGGACTCCTGTGACCCACCTGTTGGTCCCGACCCAGCCTTTGGGAATGACTGTCTTACACCACTTCTTACTAATACTGTTACAGTAAAATATTACTATGTAATGTTTTACTGCTCAAAACAGGCAGTTCTTGAGAAAGCTGCTCTGCTACTGTTAATTCTATTTGAACTGTATCAGTGTTGTCTTACCCTGAATATTTGCCAATGTCATGTCAATAAAGCAAAGTGAAGTGAACTGAAGCTGAGTGAGGGATCAAGTGTGGGAGAGTGATCACACACACACACACACACACACACACACACACACACACACTCCCTCCCCACTCTCCCTGTCCCCGTCCTCTCTCTCTGTGGCAGTCTCTCGGCCCTCCCACTCCCTCCCCCTCCCTCCCTCTCTCCTCCCTCTTCCTCAG
This sequence comes from Lutjanus erythropterus, assembly GCF_056507025.1. Taxonomy (NCBI): domain Eukaryota; kingdom Metazoa; phylum Chordata; class Actinopteri; order Lutjaniformes; family Lutjanidae; genus Lutjanus; species Lutjanus erythropterus. Next base: position 1,840,522 of record NC_139329.1, on the reverse strand, counting down.
AGGAGCAGCTCTGTCTCTCTCTGCACTTGTCTCCTCAGTCAAGGAGAAACTAATTGGAGGGAAGAATAGAAGAAAGGAGCTGTTGGAAAACTAAACGAACCAAAACTTTACTCTTCTCTACAGCATGCCACAGAAAGGTAAGCTTGCTCGCTCTCTCCTTTCTCTCTCTCTCTCTCTCTCTCTCCCTCTCCCTCTCTCTCTCTCTCTGTCTCTCTCTCTCCCTCACCATCTCTCTCTCTCTCTCTGTCTCCTCTCTCTCTCCATCAGTTGGAGCTGCAGTAACTGGAGTTAAAAAGTTAGTTCGTTCAGCAGATGAGGATGAGGACAAGTTGGTCAGGTCGAATCTAGAAGAGAAAGCTAGAAAGAAGGTGAAAACAAATGTATGTAGTCTGGGAAAGAAAAGGGGAAAGACAATTTTAAAAAAAAGTTTAGAAATTAAATGAACAAGTCAGCAACTGAACAGCTTCAAGAGCAGAGGGGAAAAGGATGAAAGAAGAAACAGATGACAGGTTTGAGGGACAGAACGTCTAAACAAGAAATGAGGAGACAGTTTTCTGATCACTCGCTCTGCAGCTTTGGTGGCAGGAATGTTTTATGAAGCAACCAGTGAAATAGACAAAAAGAGAGGAAAACAGAAAGTAGAAAATGACTGGATTTCTTTTTGAATTTATCTGTCCATAAATGACTGAAATAAAGCTGATTAATTATGTAAAACAGCTGTGTTGACATATGGAATTTCCTGTAAAAATAGTCAAAGTCCAAAGATGTTTATGTTCAGTTTCACAACTGGGACACGCTGAAGTTTAAATCACAGGCACCACCGTGAGAAAAAACTAAAATTAAAAGCAGACATTCATAACATTTGAACAAACTCCACGTTTTGCCCAGTCTCTTTTCTAAAGGCCTCATGTTGGCAGCTAAACATAAAACGATTGTTGTGTTAATTAATGTGTATTCTTAGCGCAGTAAACGCTCTAAATCGGCCTCATGAATATAAAATGTTATTGTTTGCAACTTTAAGTCCTAAAAATATAGTATGACTTTAATTTGTATATGAAGACGTTACAATGTTTTTCATTTGACCGGACTGCAGGACTTGGTTCCGGGGGACGTCCCGTGCAGAATGCGCTGTCTGACAGACAAAACTGAGGGCAGTCAACACACAACAAACAAACAAACAGACAAACAAACAAACATCAACTCTGAAGCAGCGCTTGCTGCCGCTTTGCCGCTCGCGCTGAGAGCGCGTGGTGATGCCGCACGTTCAGTGAGCAGGGACTGACGTGGAGTGGACTTCTTCTAACGGCTTGGAGGACAGGACAGAGAGGACAGTGATGAGACACATATTTGTCATCGGCCCGAACTGCAAAACAGCGGAGGGAGGACGTTCTGAAAAGTGGGTAAAGTGTGCGCGTGCGTGTGTACTTGAGCCGTTTTAAGTTCACTTTTATTTAGTGACCATCGCGATATTTCACGTAAATACTTCAATACAGAGAGTTGGTTTTATCTCTTTCTTTATGCTGCGTGTATCCAGAAATGACATATATGACACACTCGTGTCTTTTACAGCTAATTTATTGTATCAAGTATGACAAAATTCACACATACACATTTTTCCCAATTGCTTTGAAAACAGCCACAAAAAAGTGCGCCTTTTAAAAATATTATGGCGCAGCCAGTCACTTTGTGAACTTTTTTACAGACTATGTGCGAAAAAATATAGGCGGGCTGAAAAATAAAGGGTCATAATATAATTTATTAAGTTGAAGCTATCATTTGTAACCTGTAAAGACCTTTTTTAAATTATTGCATGAGATAAAAAAAAACGTATTTGTAAAATGTTTTTATATTGATATTTGAACGGAAATTGACGGTCTGTGGCCATAAAAGTCACTTTATTTAAAACCTATAAATTAGCAGTATGTTCAGTGAAGGCCTCCCGTTATTTATCTAAATTCTTTATAAAGGCCTGTGTTGAAAACAAGAGGCCTGCAGGATGTCGGAGTCAAATCCGGTAGAAAATACCTCGCTTCAATATATGCTGTTGGAATCATTTATCAATAATATTTAAAAAGAAAACGCGTCGTCTCTCAGTTTGATATAAAACATGCGGTTTTGAAATACAAGGCCAGCGTATAGAATAGATAAAGTTGGTCTTAATTGATGATCTAATTAAGTCAGCTCTTAATTAACGTCTTAATTAAATCGAAGCCAATTAACTGCATGATTAATCAGGTCAGGATGAATTCATCCCACGTGTGAATTTGGAGCATTTCATTTTTTGCGTGTGTGTGTGTGTGTGTGTGTGTGTGTGTGTGTGTGTGTGTGTGTGTGTGATGAGAGCAGAGTGGAGCGAGACGGGCTGCTGCCAAATGTTCTGATGAAGACACCACACGCGCACGAACGCGTCAGTACCTGAGCCACGAGATAGTGATGAGCAGTGGGTACATTTTAGTAATTCTTGTATTATTATCCACCAATCAGAAGTGCTGGCTTTCTTTTTACGTTTCATGTTGTATTTGATTTTTTAAGTGTTACCGGAGGCTGCATCAACATTTAACATTTATTTATCCATCGGTAGGCTGTTCAATACTAAATTATATTAAACACATCTGTCACGTCTGGAGGCTGCTACTTGTCCTCATGAACATCCTTTAAAACAGCGTATAAATAATAAATCTTAATATAAATACAGACTCTGAATGGAAACTGTGAGCTCCACAAAATGTTCAGTTTCTCGGCTCGTTTGTCTTCAATCAAACTGATTCAGCCTCTTCATCCTGAACAGACTTTAAGGACACATTAAGAGCACGATGTCCAGCTTGACTTTCGTCCATATTTCCATAGTTGTCTTTCTTGTGTTTTTAGCTTATGTGCTGTTTTTGCCCTTTTTTCAAATTAAGTCGTAAGTTGTTTTTTCTCAGATTTCCGTCATAGATATTTATTTTGTAAAATTTATTCTACGGCTGCCAGTCATAACTAAAATGTATAATTATATCATTTTCAGCAGCAACAGCATCCTCAGACACTCAGATCCCCCAAACTCGCTGTTATTGAGGTGTACAGTTATTTCAAAATAAAATAAAAACAAGCAAAATGTATTATTATTATTATTATTATTATTATTATTATTATTATTATTATTATTATTATTATTGTGAGCATGGAATCAGTGGCAGTATATATCGTCAGTGTCCAGCAGCTCGCTCAGTGTCTCAGTGTGTCTCTGTGTGTCTGTGTGTCTCTCTGGACTCTTTTCTGCTCATATCAGTGCGCTGAATGCGGCTGAATGAAACTTTTATATTGTCATCAGTGTGTTCAACAGAACTCCTTTATGTCAGTTGCACTGGTCAAATTGGGCTCCCCGCCGCGGTTTTGTGTCGCAGGTTTTTTAACGAGCCGCAGCTAACGAGCCAACGACACCAAAATCCCGCGGACACACAAAGGCTGGCGGGTATTTACCGAGCCGAGCCGCGCTCCGCTCCTCCGGCTCTTTGTCTCCTTTCACAGGCAGAAAGGCGCTGCCTTACAGCGGGGACAAGGTGCCTATAGCCGGCCTGTGTGTGTGTTTGTTCCTGTGTGGAGCTGCTTCATGTTCATTATGCAGGTTGTTAATGACAGAGAAGGGCTGCTTTGAAGCTTTTATTGCTTGGAGTTTTTTAAGCCAACCTAAAAAGGCTTTGGCTCAGAACTCTAATGAATGTCATGTGCTGAACTACACGCATTAATGACAACAGATAGTTCAACTGGTCATCCTTCCATGCACTCTTTGTGATAACACAAGATTGCTATATTTTTATGGATATTTCTGTTTTAATTCTAATTATATACTACCACCGTGTTTTTTTGGGGGGGACATCTGTTTAGTGAGGTCATGTAAGTAAACTGCGCTCAGGACATACACACTTAGTCATTCTAAAATTACTAATAAATTGCAGAAAACATACCAATTCTGCTATATTCTAATTCTGTATCACAAATCATTGTGACTAAATGTGACATTATTATAAGTCTCTTTTAACTGTAACCCAATTCTGATTTCCTTCCCTTATAATTGTCCATCTTGTAATATCTGACAAATTTCATAAAGAGACCCAAATTGTTCAGAATTAAACTAATAAATAAATAAATAAATACTGTATTAAATAACTAATCATATCAAGGAATATAGGCAAAATAAATGTGATACCATGGAAATGTGAAATTATGAACAAGTACTCATTATCATGATATAGTTACTTCATCCTGATTTATTTGCTTTATATAATTGCATGTCATTTTTACTGAATTCTCATATTTTTCTAACAAACTAACGAATGTCCAAACTTTGAATCCTCATGATCTCAGTATTTCTAAAAATTTGTTTATGGCTCTGATCCCATATTGAACTTATTGTTTCTTAGTAATAAGAATGTTTGTAATTGGGTGTGTGTCAGTTTGTCCGTGACTCCTGAGGCTCCACTGAGAACTGTAAGAGACACTGCCTGTAGCTGAAGCAGGGCTGCAACAAATGATTATTTTAATTGTCGATCAGATTTGTTGATTATTTGCTCATTAATCGATTAATTAATCCTGAGGCAATTGTGTCATTGACGTGGAGCACACGGCAGTATGTCACATGCTCCACATGTGCTTCGGTCAGTAACGATTATTTTCAGTATCAGTCAATCTGTTGACCATTGTCTCTGTTAATCCATGAGTAAAAAATGCTGAAAAATGTTGATGAGTGTTTCCTAAAGTCCAAGATGACGTCCTCAAATGTCTTGTTTGTCCACAAAACAAATATATTCAGTTTACCATCAGAGAGGAGTAAAGAAACCAGAAAATATTCACATTTAAGATGCTAAAATCAGAGAATTTGGACTTTTGTCTCTTAGAAATGTACTTGAATCAATTAATCAATTATCAAAATAGTTGATGATTTATTTAGTAATTGATTAAAATTGATTAATTGTTGCAGCTCTAAGCTGAAGCATTTAAAGATGTCACTCACTGATGAACCAGCTTCTCTTCTCCATATTTAACCCTGAGTGATCCTGAATTATAGTTTGTAAAAAGTTTTGATGTGTTCTGATCATTTAAGACAGATCGCTGTGGTCACATTTAATGTCTTCAAGAGAAAGAATAAAGTGGCCAAATGTGTAAAGTGAGGGAAGTTGAAATAAAGTCATGAAATAAAGAAGAAAAACACCTTCCAGCTTTATGACTGAGGGTAAATGATAAAAAAAAATAAACAGATTTGGCTGTGGAACTGTCCTGATCTTCAATCTGTGGACACTCACTGGACCTGAGTGTGAGAGCCGGACTCCTAGAGTGGGACTCAAGTCTGTGCTCATAACTTTATGGACATTAGCATACATTAGCATATGAACCAATCACAGGATGGTCTGGCATTCAGCCATTCTGTCCAGACACTGTCTCGTTTCTTCTTTTTTTTCCACCTCAACATGTTTTTTCTGTCCGATAGAAAGTTTCTTTCTCTCTCACCACTGCAGAAAAGTTGATGAGAGGAGACATGAGCTGTGGAGAAGCAGGAGGACACTTTCTTTTCCTTCACTCTGATTCAGAGTCCAGTGACAGATGTGTGTGCTGGACATGATAACGCTATAAAAGATGATTTCTCTGTTTACACAGATTTCAGAAGTCAAACAAGCTGGGAGACTGGTGTGGCCTCCATCATGCAAAACAGTGAGTTACTTCTTGTTATATCGTATTTCTTGTTATCATCATTTTTACTTTTGATAATAAGTGTGGTCAAAAACAAATAATGCACTTATATACCAACCAACAAGGAATAATATAATACATGAGAACTTCTTGGGGCTCAGGTCATCAGAAAGTTGGTGAGCACTGCCTGACAGGCTGATCTGGAATTTTTTAAAGATTTTAAATCAAATTCAAACATCCAGAACTGGAAGCTGCTTCAGCTCTGTTTCATTACTGATCATATGACTACAGCTGAAATTCTGTTTTCTGGTGGGATGTCTGCCTTCTCTCAGATATGATGAAACTAGATAGTACTCAGCTTGTGTCACACACACACACACACACACACACACACACACACACACACACACACACACACACACACACACACACACACACACACACACACAAACATTTTGTTTCTGTGAGGTGGAAACCTTATACATTCAAACTTTTCAGGAAATTAAAGAAAAACCTTTATTAATCAACGCCTATTGTTATTGTCAACGCCTTGTGATGCCCCGATGAAGACTAAGACTAGATATAATAAAGGATTTTTTTAAAATTTATTACTAGATTATCTCAGATCATTCCAGACAGTGATCCATTACTTTAAACTTTTCTCGTCAGTAAACTGGACCATCAGTTTTTGTTTTAATTTCATCTAAGTTATGGCCCAATCGTTGCAGAACATCTGATTCTTCCATCTTTTGCATTGCCAATACAATTTTTTTTTACCCACTGCAGCAGTCCCCATTTTTTCTTCATTGAAAAAAAAAGACTTTTTTAAAAAATGAACCACCTACTCATTAGAACATTGATCAGGCTGTAAAAGTTGAGCCCAAAAAGGCAAAAGGCCGATCATTTCATTTCATTTATCCCTCTATGTACCAAACAGTAGGAGATGGCTACTACTACTACTACTACTACTAGTACTAATAATACTACTACTACTAATAATGATAATAATAATTGTAATACAGCCCAACCCAAACCTGACATAAGCCCTTTGTAAAACCCACAGACAGATGTAAAGGCTAACCAACAGCACTGATTTATGAAAAACAAAGACAAAATATGGAAACACAAGGTTTCTGTCTGACAGCAACATGTGGAAAGCTCTAAATCAATGTCTCTTTCACATAAATGATGACCCCGTTACTGACAGTAAAGCTACAGAGCATTTCATGAAAGAACTACTTTCTCTCAACGGGATGCCAACCATATCACTGCTCTGAAGCGTCCATTGTGGATGAGAGGTTACAGCTCAGTCGAGGAGTGTCTCGTTCATGAGTAGATGCACGCTTCCCTCGTCCTTCTACATTTGGTGGTCAGTAGGTGGTCACTTTTGAGCACCGCAGATGCCACCTAGTTCCATTTTATTGGAGAGAAGGCAGATACGTCCCAAGGCTGATATCTCCAAAACTCTGTAATTTAGACCAAAACTATCTAGATGGATAAATAACACTACAGGTAAAGGAAAATTTGTGTTTTTGATTTTGGGGTGAACTGTCCCTTTAATGACTGGTATGAAACAGACCTAAATGCAGATCTTCCATCAATAACTAATCAATAACTCTACAGTGATGTATGTGAATGTACCTTACATTTAGTTACTGTCTGGTTTCTTAAACACCATTGTAAGAGTTTAAAGAGCAGAATGCTTGGCTGTGTGAAACCCTTTGGGTGGGACTGACTATGAACTCCACCTGATTTCTTCTTTCTTACTGCGGGACAAGAGGTCCATGCTCTCTGCAGTGAAGGTGTGTGGATTACTTCTCTCTCTGTGTCTTTGCTTTTTTTTTTCTTTGTCTTGCATCTCTCCTCTGACCTCTGAGTGTCAGTCCCACACTACACTGCTTCTCTCCCCCTGCATCCATCTCACCTCGGATGTTACTGGACGATGCTGCTAGATTTAAAGTTGAACCCGGGTTTCTGTTGGCCAGTAACATTGGGTTAAATGTCACACTGGCTGCTATTATCACATCATATCCACTTTAATAAATTCTAATTCCAAATAGTGAAAATGGAGCAGCTGCAGGTGAACACCAATATTCATTTGCCAAGATCATTAGTGGATGAAGCAGGTTACATTAGGAATTGATTGAAATGAAAGTGGGTTCAGTCAGTCTGCAGTGTGCTCCACCAGCATCCAACTCTATTTGATGTGTGAGTCTGTGTGTGTGTGTGTGTGTGTGTGTGTGTGTGTGTACAGTATGCTACAATCATTTTATATGCAAAGTGAAATTTTATTATGAGGAATGACCAGGAATTACTTCATAATGTGACCAGGAATCACACAGAAATCAAAGGTATAATGTATTGAATGAAATGACAGCACAACAAAAAAATGAGATGGGTTTTTTTTCTGTTGGTTATGTGTGTCACCGTGGGCCGAGATTTACAAAAACTACTTTAAAATGCTGTTATTGACGCATGTTGTTTCCCCATGTGAATAAGATAAAAAAAAATCATGTCATTTTGTCAGGTTACAACATGGACTGATCTGCGTTTTGTACAAAAAATACTGGAATCCCTGTAGGATTTGAAATGTTCAGAGTCAACATGAGCTCTCTATTTTCTCATTTTTCCCCCATAATGTTAAAAGATAAAATGAAGTGTTGTCTGTGCAGCCATTTCCCTCCAGTTCCAGTTTTAGTGAATTTGTTCAATACTCTCTGTGGATTTGCAACAACCATGGAGGGTTTATGAAACAATGGGCTCCTTGAAGACACAAATTATGTAGTTGTTTTACCTCTTTTTGTCATCATTTTGCTTCTCTTTGTAGTTGTTGTGCATCTTCCCATAATGTTTGTGTCATTTTATGATCATTTTGGGTCTCTGTAGTTGTTTTGTGCTTTTGTAGTGGACATTTTGCATCTCTTTGTAGTTCTTATACATCTTTCTCTAATTTTGTGTCAATATGTGATCATTTTGAGTCTCTGTAGTTGTTTTGTGTTCCTTTCTGGTTATTTTGCGTCTTGTCATACTCATCACTGTATGTGTCTTTGTAGTTGGTGGGTGTTTCTTTGGGGAACATTTTGCAGGTGAAGCCTGATCAGTAATCCATCCATGGCAATAAGAGCGAGTCATTCTTTGCTAATATGTTCACTCATTAACTTTAATGTAATGTGTGAAAACATTAAACACCATTTATGAAAGTTTAAAAAAATAAGATCAGAACAACCCAGGAGTGCGCAAAAATATTTAGGAAAATATCTGTTTTTGCAAATGAAGTCTTCAAATGAAGGTTGTAAAATGTGGTGTAATGAGAACCACAGCATCAGCTGTTTCAGAAAGTCCCCCAAAATATGTTTCTGTCCAAGTGACAGAGATCTCTAGAAGAGCATGTCAGGAGTAGACATTTTATAGCAACAAAGTCTATGTAGTGATGTGGAGGTATGGACTGATCAACAAAACACTGGACTTTAACACCGGACACAGCTGTTCATTTCATTTTTTTCGAACAGCCAGCGCTTCTTTTTTCTCCAACAATCATCCTTCTCTAACCTAGAGTTTTTATTTTTTAACATGAAGATGAAAGTCCACGAACAAAGTCATTTTAACTCAAACATTTCCATAAACCTTAACAAATCTAAGCAAATCCTTAGACTTGTCTCATCATAAACATATTTTCAATAGTGATTTTTAATGGTTTTGCTGCTGGTGTGGCTGCATGGACAAAGAACAACTTCTGTCATTTAACCCTCTATGGTACATATTATGATGCCAGCTGGTAAAAAATATAAGTAGCGTTTTATCATAATAAAATTGACCAAGTGAAAATAATCGAGGAAATTTAAAAATATACATATATGTATATATATTTTAGGGTGAACTTAAGGGTATTTTACCTTAAAGTAACTCAGTACCATAATGGTAAGGAATGAACAAAGAGAGTTATTATTTTAAAATGAAATAATAACTTTTAAAATGAACTTTTAAAGGTTTTAAAGGTTTAAAATTTAACATAAATTTAACTTTTAAAATGAAACAATTTAAAAATGTCACGGTTTATTGTAATAAAACCAACCAAGTAAAAATAATTTGAAGATTTTTTAAAACATATATTTTTTGGGTAAACTTTTGGGAAAGAATTATTATATAAAATTTGAATAAATATTCATCATCTCACCAATTTAAAATATATGTCTTTTGAAAATGAAAAACATGGACATGAACTCTTGAAAAGTTTATTTGTCTGGATGTTACCTTCAGGAAACATTGTACCATTGTGGAACAGCCTGTAAGAATAAATGTGTAATAATGTCGGCATATTTCAGCAAACTTTAATCTATCAGACCAAATAAAACAAGACAGTGAGTCACATTTCAGTGTTTGAACATTTAAATGCTTGTTTTCAGTTTCCTTCTGTGTGTCTTTCCTGACACACAGCATGTTGAAACCATTTGTTGTGTTGCTGCCATTTCTGGCTCACTGCTTATGAGTTAGAATGAAATGAAATAGTTATCAATGTATTTTACATCCTATCTTATATAGGTTGAACAGTATATAAACCTACAAAATACCAAAAATGTCATGAGAATCCATCATGGTGCAGTGTTACTTCAGGGCAACATTTGCATTTTAATAGTTTTCCATGATTTAATTATCAAATAAAGCACATTAAATAATTAAAAATAAAACTTAACTCATATATTAATGTAAAATCCAATTTTTTCCAGATTACAAAATGACAGAATAGATGTTTTCAGACCACGTTTGTGATGAGGGATGATGGAGCTGAAGCATGTGAGGAAGGCTGCAAAAAAGGGATTCAGCATCACCTAAAGAAGGTCATGTGACAAATTCAAACGCTGCAATTAGTCTCCCTGGGGTCCTGCCTCTTTTTTTAAAGTATTGCACCATAATTGAGAATGTATTGTGTGTGTAAAGGGCGAAACATTACCAGCAGTATACCACAGAGGGTTAATTTGGAGAAGGTATTGATAATATCAGTAGATGTTAGAGTGAAATGCTGCCTGGTTCAGTGTGAATGAGCTGATTTAAAGTGAAAGCTGCTGAGCTGCTCCCAGGGGCCTGCTAGCTTTGTGTGTGTGTGTGTGTGTGTGTGTGTGTGTGTGTGTGTGTGTGTGTGTGTGTGTGTGTGTGTGTGTGTGTGTGTGTGTCACAGAGGGACCACAGCCAAATTGACTCCATATGTCTGTCTATTAATTGTGTGCGAGTGGAGGAGAGGGCCGGTGTGTTCCTCTGGGAGACGACACTGTGATTAACATTTCTCCAGCGGAACAATCGACCCCGAAACATAAAGTGAACATGATGTGAGGCAGCATGAGGGAGAGTCAGAGGGTGAAATAATCCAGCGCCACACTCAAAGTCAACTGCAGCTTCTGCAGGGGCCACTGCTCATCCTATAATTTAATTAAGCAAAAGAGAAGTTCAAAGCCATGACAGTGTGCAGACTCCGTGATACAGGTTATCATCTGCTTTTATACATGTGTCATCTATACGTGTAATAAACAAGCAGACCTTGAGCTTTTTTAATAAAGTAACTAATCATTTCATTTATCATTAATTAAAGAAATGATTAGCAATTATAAAGACATACAGGAAACAGGACACCTTTTACCTTTAGCTCCATTTTACCGCTATTATATTATTATTATTGCCTACTATCTTATTCATGAATGAACATCGTCTCTGTACTTTACTTTTTTGAGAACACATGAAACATTTAAATGAAACTTGTGCAATTAAATAAAATACAAACAAAACACATTCTGAAATTTGACAAGACTTTATGCTGCTCATCGTTTTCTCTTCTGACAACCTATGGGCTATCAGAAGAGAAAACTTCTAGGACAGTCATTCCCAAACATTGGGTCGGGACCCCCAGATGGGTCATTGGAGAATTTATCTGGGTCCCCAAATAAATAAAAGACTATGGGGGAAATATAATAAAATAAGATTTATATTTGCAGTACAGCCTTTGCAAATTGAGCACATTTAAAATGAGCCTGTTGTTTTACTGACGAGAGGAAAAAACGAGAACCTGTTAATTCTGTCTGAATGCACTTATTTTGTCTCATTTATGAAGTAGGCTAACATATCCTGTGTTGTTTTCCTGATAAGAGGAAATAAAAACATTGAGATTACCTCTAAACTCAGCATAAATGAATTCATTTTCTGAGGTTTTAACGTGTATGTTTTCAGTAAACCATCAAGATAATATAGGGTGATGCAGATATGACAGTAAAATGGTCAAGAATGTTCATTGATGCATGAATGACCTCTTCCCAAAATGTATTGATAAAGCTTATTGTGACTTGGGTCACAACAGTTTGTTCAATTTTCAAAAACAGGATCTCCAGGAAAAAAAACTGGTTGGGAAACACTGGTTGAAGGCACACGTGTCAAACTCTGAATCAGTATTTTATGAGGTGCACAAGATCTTATGAAGAAGATAATTTGCAAAACACAATTCTATTGTGTTAAGGAAGTATAGTGTCCCTAAACTACATGTCCCATAGTGCATCCTGAGTGGCTGTAACTAGTAACTTTAACAGTAGCAGCCAAGCAAAATGTTAAACACAAAAGATTCAGAGGGAAGGCATTTTAATGAGAGACAGGGTTTATGCCTAATGGAGACAAGCCATTGATAATAAATTGTAAAATAGTTGTACACTGGCACGTCTGCTTGGAATTATTTTCCTAGACTTCTGCTTTCAGAGCTAGACATTAATTATTAATTCACTACTAAAACTAATAATAATCAAATGTAGAGGTGAATATGAAATATGATAATAATGTAATGAAAATGGGCCCAAATATCACCTTGTTTCTTCTTTCAGTCATTAACTTTAACTTTATTAACTTTAACTTGCTTCCTGTAAAATAGCTGTTGTATGTTGTACAGAGTCAGAGATATAATATAATAATAATAGATTTTTCTCTTTTTGTCAACAAAAATGAGAAGAGATTTTGGCAAAGTTTTTATTTTTAAGCTACAGTTTTGTCTTTTGAGAAGTCATTTTATTTTTTAAAGTGTCTCAGAGTTCTCTTAATGCTAATTAAAATACACATTTTTAAATTCTATTAAGCTTTGATTTAGAAGGGCTACAGTCAACTTATTATGGTGGAGACACATCTGACATGATGAATGAAAGAATGAATTTGTCAAAAAAATAAAAGTTTACCAGAGCTTGAGCAGTATTCCCACCTATTTTAAACCAGGAAGTGAGACAGGGGTCTTTAGGGTATAGCTGACCCTTTTTATGCCTGATTAAATCAGGATTAAATCAGGTTTTTCTAAAAGTCTAACAGTTGATGGAAATCTGAGACACAACTTGAAAGGGCCATCATTTTTATGAAAAAAAAAAATTTTAAAACAAAGATGATTATAATAGCATCAGTAGGTATAGTCAGTTTCAGATTTTGAAGGCTTTTAACACATTTTTAAAGAGTTTGAAGCTGTAAATTTTTGTCTGGGATAAGGCTGTTTTCTGGCTCAGAACAAGTTTAGAACTTAAAAAATTAAGGCAAACCAAAGCTTACATATATTAATATATTATATTTTATATGTATTTCATACATATAAATCCTTAAAGATACAATGAGAGTGCTGGTATGCATAATTTAGTTTTTTCTTTCTTTCTTTCTTTCTTTCTTTCTTTCTTTCTTTCTTTCTTTCTTTCTTTCTTTCTTTCTTTCTTTCTTATATTTTGGTTGATTTGTCCTAAATAATGTTTCAGGACTCAGTGATGAACAAAAATGTCTTGATTATGTGGAAATATTTGCGGTGTGCTTCCTGCAGTAATATATTATTCTTTAATGGTGAAAACATCACAGTAATACATTGTTATTATTCATATTTGTGCCCGTCATCCCTCTAGTGATGACTGAGCGGAGCGTCTGTAGTGAAACCTCTTTTGATTTACAGCAGCCCCACTTCACTGGATACACTCTGCGTGTGAGCATGTGTGTGTGAGTGTGTGTGTGTATGTGTTGGCTGGTTGTATGATTTATTAATGTCCCGTTGAGAGGTTTATAAATCTGCAATATGCTTTCCTCCACAGAGCCATTAACAGACAATAGACAATTGATTCAGTGTAAATCCCTACTTAACCTGCAGTGTCACAGCAGCACACTCTGTGGTCTGCTGCTGCTCACAGAAACGTGTCAGACCTGCAACATGTTGATCAGCGCACATACAGAAGCTTCACACAAAAACCTACAGAAGTGTCAGTCTGCACCACTTCAAGGTGGAATCTGGCTGAAGTGTTTAAACTGAGCAGGTGATCATCAGATATTATCACTGATGGGAATGTTACCATATTGACCCTAAGTTGTGTCCATCAGCAATAAAGCACAGTGCTACTAGTATGTGGATTACTTTTTTTCTGCAGTTGAATTTACTGCTGCAGTTGATAAACTACTTTCTTTCTAATAGAGAGAAAGTAGTTTCTTACATGAAACTGCTCACCACAAGGTCTATGGATTATCTGGAGTAACCAAGTCATGTTTTTTAGAAACACAGAGACACTGCTTTTGAATTTTTCAAATGTTTTTTTTTTTTGGTGCTTTGAACACCACAAGCTCAGTGTCATTAAATTCCATCATATTGTAGAGAAGGCAGACATCTCTACTGCTGATATCTTCAAAACTCTGCAACTCACACCAAAACTATCTAGATGGATGAACAGTGCTGCAGGCCAGGGAATAATATGTGTTTTTGATTTTGAGGTGAACTGTTCCTTTAAGCATGAACTGTAAAGACGGAAAACATATGAAAAACTATGTTTTTCCTTAAAAGAGGCTTAAAATACATTTTTCCTCTTCATCTTCTGTGTTCCCTGGTGTAGTCCTTCCTCTTCTTGCATGTGCCTGATCAGTGTGGCTATTGAGTTCATTGTGGTTAGACTTCTCTTCTCATTACCGCTCAGTTTTCCTGCTTTAAACTGAAACATTTTTATATCATTGTAGAACAAATAATGCTCAGTAAACCAAGTGCTGAAAATCTTAATAATACTTTCTCTGTGTATGTTTGCGTGTGTGTAGGTCACAGTGGAGTAAACCAGCTGGGAGGTGTGTTTGTGAATGGGAGACCTTTACCTGACTCTACCAGGCAGAAGATAGTGGAGCTGGCACACAGTGGAGCTCGACCCTGTGACATATCCAGAATCCTACAGGTAAACTCATGCTGACCGATGATGCTGTCAGTAGTTGTAGATACTTTACCTAGAGGTGCTGGCAGCTGGTTGCAGAACCACATTCATTTGGGTCACAGGACACTCACATCATTCCTGTCTTAACTCGTCACATATTGACATTTTGTCACCATGTCTCTGTCTCTCACATGGGGCTTTTCTATTGGTGCTTTTGGCCACGCTGAGTAAAACCATGCCCCGCTGATTTGCATTTCCATGAATACTTTTATTGCATCAAGGTGCACCAAGCCTTGCCCAAGATGGACCTACTCTAGAGTGGGGCCAAAGTAAACCCAACCTGCCTCCAAGTGTGCTACGGTGTTGTCTTGCCAGCCGCGTTCAACCTGTGATGAGCCTCCTTTCTCCCCCTTGAACAAGCGAATGTTGTGATGCTCAGCTTATGTGTGCAGGAGAGGAGAGATAAAGACATTTCTTAAACTCTTTTTATGTTCAGCTTTCAGTACTTTTGTAGTTTCTAACTGTTGCTTTGAAATGTAGTTTCTCTCTTGTATTGCTGTTTGTACTTTCAGGTATCTGCATTATTTTACCATTTCATATTTGCTTTCCACTGTGGCTGAGTCATGTTCAGTTACTGCTGATGAAACCTGAATGAAAACATCTCCTGTTTGTGCTGCTTCATAATAATAGTGTTTAAATAAAGAAACAAGGGACTTTTATTGTGGCAGAATTTAATGATACAGTGTGTTTATCCCAGAGACATATATGAAGAGTTTATCCACCGCTTTACAGCCACTCGACTCAAGCCTCCTCAACAGGCTCGACAGGCCGAGTCAAACCGAGTCGAGCCAGGCCAGCTCTGTGTATGGAAAATGGCCAATACAGGCCCACATGGGCATGACATACCCTTTAGTGACTGAAACAGATGGTGACAGAAAGTCTCTCTCAACATGGTCAACATTGTGAAATGTTTGCACTTTGGGTAGGTTAAGGCAGCAAAACTACTTGGGTAGTTTTGGCGTAGTATGTATGTTAGTTATGTAAGTTAATGTACATAGTGTAGCTTACATTTCAAAGAAGGCAGTGTTGACTATTGGCTTCAGACAGGATATGAACATCTGCCTCCTGGATGACAGTCCTGTTTGTTTGACCCATCCATCCACCCCACCTCCTCCATATGTGGACTTTCTCGCTCTTGATACTATGTCACCTGACTACCATGGCATATCAAAACATGCTAGAGGGCTGCCTCCAAAAACACTATAGAATGTTCTTGGATGGAGGTAGAGCCAGGGGTTTGGCAGGCAGTTACACTTTGACTCATGATGGACAGTTTGGGAAAAAAGCACCAAGGTTGATTCAGCAGGAGCAAAAACATGTCTCTTTTGCCTACATTACCCACAATAATCTACCCTGTAGTAGAGATGTGGAGCAAGCCATGGAGGTCTGGTTAACCCCTCCTGAAAATCAGATGAGAAATCTGGTCTGGACCACCAATGTTTGGCCCAGGTTTTAGAGGCATTTAGAATCACTGGGGCCACCCTGACAATTTCAAACATGTTTGATCAGATGATTTAAAATGTGGATGATTACATTAGCACAGGTGTGAAGGAGAGGAGTCACCAAGCAGTGGTAAACTCTAGCCCTTGTGGCTAAATGTTAGCTTAGATTTTCTAGCTGACAGATATTGAAGCATTAAAATCTCTCCTCCATTTCTCACTGAAGAGTAGACATGCCATGCTGACCTTGTCTCCCCAAACATCGTCTCATCCTGACTCATTATTACAGCAGGTTGTTCCACTTTACATCTGCTTCCACGTAAGATCGTGCTCCTTCTGGCACGACAATCTTGATAATATCCTGTGGTGTGTGGTGTGCCATTATTTTCAAATCTTGTGTGTTTGAGATTAGAGAGAAGAGAATCACAGTTTAAAATCTGTTCAAACTCCTGTAGCGTGGGGTCAGCTTTAGCAGACTTTGATGTTTAAATACTGCAATGATAGCTCCATAGATCATTTACCAAACAGGAACGTTTTGGAAGTCACTGTTTTTTTCGGCAATCCCCATTAATCTGTGTGATGTGTGTTGTTTTTGTGTCCAGGTGTCGAACGGCTGTGTGAGTAAGATCCTGGGCAGGTATTATGAGACGGGTTCCATCCGTCCCCGGGCCATAGGAGGAAGTAAACCCAGGGTGGCCACGCCAGAGGTGGTGGGAAAGATCGCTCAGTACAAGAGAGAGTGTCCATCCATTTTCGCCTGGGAGATCAGAGACCGACTGCTGGCAGAGGGAGTCTGCACCAACGACAACATACCCAGTGTAAGACCCTTCTATTCTTCAGCCAAGTTCACTCAATTAGAGGTCTGTGCAGGGAAAGCTAGCCAAACATACAGACTAATCAGTAAGACCTTACACATAATAGCTTCTGCATTTGTAATATTTTATGAGTGTGCAAGTGTGTCACAAAATCAGTGCAGCAGGCAGATTAATATTGATCTTATTTGAATTGCATATCAAAAGTCAATACTGGTGTATACCAAGCTGTTAGGTACTAAAATCAAAATCAAATCAGTTAAGTTCTGTAGAATTCAATAGCTTTCTACTTTTTCAGAGTTGTTATACCCCTATACATAGATTTAAAGGTCTGTACGTGAAACAGTGAGCCTACTGTAGCTTAGCGCAATTCTTAGTGCAAACTTCAGACATTGTGAAAAGAGCATGAAATTGTTCAGATAATAAGTTTCCTAGTATGCCTTGCAAAATTATAAGTAAGTCGCTCCCAGGGCATCCAATACAGCAGCTTGGTCAGTGCCCCTATGCTTCAACCTATGATGCTGTAGGTACCTCATTTGTACAGGCACCTCTCTAGCATTATCTTTACATACACTGTCAAAGTCAGGTGACTTGGTATAAAGAGCAAAAGAGTTTGGGTGCATGGATGGATCAGAAAAACACAGGATTTTCACCCATGTCCCATTCAACTAAAACTCAACTTTTTATTTCTTTTAAAGTTACATAACTAAACAACATAACATACGTAAGTATCATGCTTAAGTTACATGACTGTGAACTTTTAACCAGAACCATGGTCTTGCACAGACCTAACCAAGTAGTTTTTGTGCCTTCAGTTTGACAGTCTACCCAGATGTTGCATATTTATTACTGCTAACTTGAGTGTGGAGCCCTACACAAACAATACTGATGCTAGATGGGTGAAATGACCATGTGTGTCAATGTGTCATCAGAGATGAAGGAAACAACTTGAAATAGCCACTTCATTTGACATGAACGCTACAGCCGCCATATCCTCCTTTGAAATTTCCATTTCAGACCAGAATAACTGTTTTATATGTCTGTTTCACATTAATTAGATTTCAAATTAGTGCAGACTTTTTGCCAAATGAGTAAGTGTCTGTTTATGAGTCATAAGAAATCATTAATAATCTTGTAGAAGGCGTATATGTTTATGGCAGGCAGTGAGACAGGCAACCACTGAACTCATCATCCAGAGTGTGTTATTTCAGAGCAGTGAGCTTTTGTTTTCAGGATAACAGGATGAACTTTACATTGACAGACAACTGACAGTTATAAACAGCTGATCAACTGACAGTGGAGGACTTGTCCTCACTCATTATTGTCAGTTTCTAAGGTTGCGTGCATCCTGCACTCCTGCAGAGTTCCTGCAGCCTGCCTGTCTCTGCCATGTCTGGAGAGGGAGGCAGGGAGAAACAGCTTGCTTAAAATCATACATAAATTATACATTAAACAGGATTACAACCTATTTAATATACAGTCCATGGCTCCAACTCCAAGTTACCTCATCAGCCAATCAGACAAAGCCACAAAACAGTTCCCATTACCCTGTGTTGTGTAAGTAACAGACCTCGTCAAATCTCTGTGGTGTTTCTTTATGTTCACATCATGAGGCTGGCTGAAGGCTGACAGAGGGTTGCCTCTGCACTGGTTCGTTTTTCTGACAGTGTTTGTTTTCTTAGTCCACCAGTGCCTTACATGTCCAACAATAGTTGCTCTGACATCACTACATTGTTGTGCTTATCAACAGGTTTCATCAATTAATCGAGTGCTCAGGAACCTGGCCAGCGACAAGCAGCAAATGGGCACAGTGGGAGCCGAAGGGATGTTTGACAAACTGAAGATGCTCAACGGACAAACCACCTGGGGAGGACGCTCAGGGTGGTACACTGGGACTACACTCACTGCTACTGGTAAGACACAAACTCGAACTACAACTAACACTAATACTGCTCCTACTTTACAACTACTACAGTACTGGGACACTCATTTATGGAATTACATCACTGTGATGAAACCACTGTCTCTGTTTTAATAGCTCAATTTATGTGAATTATTAACATTAAAATATCCTCTGCTCCCAGCAGTCTTACCAGTGGACAGATACTTAAACCAAACTCTACTCTAAATGCAAACAACAAAGACACTTTCTGATTCACTTCAATCTAAAGGCACAATCTGCATGTGTTATTTATTCAGTAACCTAATTTACTCAGTCCTCTATGTTTACTACAGACTTACACTGTTAACTTATAGTTGGATGGTCATAGATCTCTTCTTTTTTCTTTGTTCTTTGGGAAGGAAAAGAAAATCGTAAATTTAGGTGTTTTAATTTTAATTTGGCACCATCACTTTTACAGCACTTGCTTTCACCCAAAAGGGAAAGTGACGTATGCCTGCTCTGCAACAGATGGTTCAGACAACAGAACACACACACACAAATTGTTAACCCAGGGTTAAGCTAAGCCCAGGCCTACATGATTCACACTGCCCTTCTTCTAGCTAAATGTTAAACACAGGTATTTAGCGTTAATCTGACTGAAATCCTTTGAAGGTTTTAGCCCTGTTTCACACTGGCAGCTTTTAGCCCTGGGTTTAGTCAAAAAGTCAGGGTTAGCCTACTCTGGAACATTGCAGGACTGTACCAGTGTGAAAGCTCTATATAACCTAGGGCTAACAGCTCCCTTAGCCTCGGGATTATTGTTCTCTTAACCTGGGACTGAATATAGTGTGAAAAACTCTAAAGATGTTTTTACAGCCTTCACATTTAATCCCCCAAATTTTGTTTGTAACATGAACAAAGCCATTAATCAAGATTTCTCTGTTGTTGCAGAGTCTGACACTGGTGTTCACATACCAAAACTCTGATTGAATTTTATTGACTCTTGGCTCTTTTCCCATCATGCAGCTCACTGCCATTGCATTAAATTATTATTTTTAAAAAATGTATCAGCCACAGTAAATTGAGTAAATTGGACACTTGCAAAATGTTCTCAAAATTCACGGAACAGAGAGCACATTGTCTGGACTTGACACGAGCAGCTTCCTTCCCCTTTCCTTCAGTGTGTGTGTCTGAGGGCCCCATTTGCTGTATGGAGCAGACTCATATGCTGCCGCTCCTCCTCCAGTACCCTGGGACTACAACAGTGAGACGAAGTCATGCTATACTACCACGGCTGCTGCCTCCTCATCAGTATACAGCATGTTTGTGCCTGTGTGTGTGTGTGTGTGTGTGTGTGTGTGTGTGTGTGTAGGGGAGGGAGAAGGGGAGTCTGCTCTCATTTGTGTTTCTTTCTGCCTGACTGATTGTGACACTGAGCAATGGCTTCATTCTGTTTTGCAGTCTCTGTCTGCTGGGGATAATGAATAATTAGGCTAGCACCACAAATAACATGAGTTCCACTGGGAGCTGGAGTCAAGCTCCCGTCTGCTCAGAGATCTCCGCTCTGAAGTGCCCTGTGCTTCCACTCATCTTTAACTCACATGCATGGATTCATTTCATGGATTTGAATATTACATATTGTATTGTCTGCTCTGATCTGGGCTTGGGTTTTAGTGAAGTGCTGCACATGACAGGCATTGCTTTAGCTGTTATTGCTAACATGCCTGCTAGATGGACAGTTACTGCAGACTGTCTCACTGAGCATGGAATAGCTTATTCTAATATTGCACTTTGTACTGTGTAATTTAACATGAATCAGATCAGTCAAACCCTAACCCTCTTTTATGCATATATTTCTGTATGTATCTATGTACTTATGTATGAAGATAAAATGATAAAACATTAAATTAATGCTATAATGAGGCACTTTTGAACACAAATTGAGGCAGCATCCAAATATCATCCTTCCTTTCTTGGTACAGAGTGTCCACAGGCAGAGGGAGGGGAGAACACCATATCAGTCAGTTCAAATGGTGAAGACTCAGAGGAGACTCAGATGAGGCTTCAGCTGAAGAGGAAACTGCAGAGAAACAGGACGTCTTTCACACAGGACCAGATAGAAGCACTGGAGAAAGGTGACTGCTACTTGTTCATCAGTGCATCATGAGCTGCATGTACATATGTTGTTTCCTGTGCAGGTGACACTGTAATTCTTTTTGTTGTGAAAACATATTCATAATGGAGTCATTTATATGAAATATATGTAATTTATTAAATGTTTTGGTTTGCTTTTTGTTTTCTAAACTTGTTCTGTGCCAGACCACACCTGTGTCCCAGACAAGATGTCACAACTTCAAACATCTAAAAAATGTGTTAAAAGCCTTCAAAATCTAAAATTAACAATACCTGCTGATAGCATAGGTTTATACATGTACTATATAACCATCTTTGTTTTAACATTTTTACAAAAACATGATTTAATCAGGCATGAAAGGGTTTAGCTATACCTTAAGGACCCCTGTCGTATAGTTTGTTGTTTAAATAAAGATGGGAATACTCCACAAGCACTGGTAAACTTTTTTTTGACAAATTCATGAACTAATATTTTTATCAGATGTGTCTCAACCATAACATGTCAACTCTGTAGTCCTTATAAATATAAGCCAAATAAGAATTATGATTTAAAAATGTATATTTTGATTAGCATTAAGAGAACTCTGAGCAACTTTAAAAAATAAAAAGGCTGCTCACTACGACTATGTTGTGAAATGGAAAAATCAAAACTCCCTCATAGCATGGTTTTGTTCCAGTTCTCAAGAATGAGTTTGTATATATGCTGCATTTGGGATACATAGTACGATGGAACATGTTTCACCAACGCTTTGCTTATGGTACTGAAGGAGAAGTTTTTCAAATGCCTCCAGAACAAGGTGCCATGTTCTTCCACATTATTCATTAATAGGACTGGATGTTACATCAACAGCCAGTCCTATTAATAAATTAGACCACTGAAAGCTCAGCCAGTTTTGAATTATATAATAATAATATCCAATCAGGAATGGTCCATGTTGATGAACTGTCAGTGACGTCATGTTTACTGTCGCCTCACATATGTTTCAATGTCACTTACAGTTGTGCTTTTGCTGTATGTTACACATACAGTAAACACTGTATTGCGTTACTGAACACATGTTTAGTCTACTGTCATGTCATTTATATTCTTGATGATTGCACAAGCTGGAAAACATGACTATTGTTCTGGAAAATTTCAAATGTCTCCTGCAGCATTCAGTAGTGAACAGTGGAATTTGGAGAGCAGCAAGTCATGTCATCATGTGAACATTTGACTGGTCTGTGCTGACTTAACTGATTTAAATCTTGACAGTAAATCTAAGGAAATTTTTTTTTTTTATTATTTAATTATTAGGGTGGGGAAGGGAGAATGCTCATCTCACTTTCTGCAAGAAAGCCAATACACGTTTTCCCAAGATGTTAAACTATTCTTTTAATTGTTACATTTTTGGAGGGCTAGAAGGAGTGATGGAAATCATTGCTTTGCTGTCATTATTGTAACTTTACTGGCCAGATCAGTTAGACACAGCATAAGTGATGTTAACATGTAATGACTTTGTTGGTTTCTGTTACAGAATTTGAAAGGACTCACTATCCAGATGTGTTTGCCCGAGAACGTCTCGCCAACAAAATAGACCTTCCAGAGGCAAGAATACAGGTAGACTCTATTATTTATTATTTTTGAGACTTGTGTGTGTGTAATAATGTTTGGTTTTAATTAAGTAACAACATTATTAATATGCAATTTGTGGTGACAGTCACAGACAACTTAAAGCCTTAAAACGTAGGTAGTAAGATGAGTAAGATACCTGTCCATATGTCCACATATATAGAATATATGTTTGCACAGAAAAAAGACTGAAGAGACTAGAATTTTGTCCCATCAGTTACACTGAAATTGCTTAAAATAATGCTGACATGTCCATGAAGAGAGCCCTTCTTTAAAGCAAGATAAGATAAGATAAGATAAGATAAGATAAGATAAGATAAGATAAGATAAGATAAGATAAGATAAGATATTCTTATTATTAGTCCTACAATGGGGAAATTTACAGTGTTAGAGCAGCAAGGTGGATAGCAAAAGTATAAAGAAGCATCAATAAAAAATAAAAATAAAATCAAAAAATATAAGCAAGATGAAATATAACAAATATGAATAATTTAAGCATAGGAAATACAGAAATGAAAATAGGAACATGATAAATGGGGGAAATATAAAAAGAGGAACAATATAAACAACCTAACAACCAGTGTTTTCTCCCCTATTCTTGTGTGTGCAGGTGTGGTTTTCCAACAGACGAGCAAAGTGGAGAAGAGAGGAGAAGTTGAGGAATCAACGTCGTCAGGTGTCCAACTCCTCCAGCCACATTCCCATCAGCAGCAGCTTCAACGCCAGTGTTTACCAGCCTCTACCACAACCTACTACACCAGGTACTGACCAAGACATATACTACTAGTGCTCAGTATACTTATTATAGGCATAATAACTCATGGATGTTGTTTTACTGTAATGGTTAGTCCCCCAAAACTTTATTTTAATGCCTCCATGCCAGCAACATCCATAGCTGAAGGTTTGTAAGTATGTATGGAAGTACAGATAAACTTGCATCCCATTCTTGTTACTGCAATATCTCAAAAATGTCTGACCCATTATTGTGAACGTGATATCTCAAGAACACCTTAACAGAATGTCTTCAAACTTTCCTTAAATGTCCATTTGGACTCAAGGATGAACTGATTAGAATCTGGAGGTTAAAATGTCAAATATCAAAGGTCAAGGTCATGTTGACCTCACAAAACACAGTTTTGGCCATGACTCAAGACTTCATGGGCTATTTATGAAAGATTTCACACAAATATCTAATAGTATAAAATGAAAAGGTCAAAGGTTAACTTAGGTTAACACTGTAATCACAAATGTCAATGTAGTGACAACTTACTTTTATTAAATTCCCTTGAAGTCTTCACTACAGACATATGAGTCTGGACAGACATGGATGTAAATGTCAACTTGACTGGCAGAGGCATACAACTGCAAGGTGGTAATTCTAGTTTGTAAGTGTCAAGAGGTCTCCGAAGACATTGTTACTTGTCATAAAGGTTACTAAAAACATTAACAATGGCTCTGTGTGATTCAAGTGTCCCAGCAAATCCATTAAAACAACAATGTGACAATAAGCTAGCATGCACAGTTGACTCACTGTGTGAGCTACAAGAATTATCTATGTACAGCCCCCTCAGCAGAAGAATGGTCATATAGGTTGTCTATACAAGCAGCTAATTACAACCATGTGGGTCATAAGACACTTTATTTTTAGGCGGCAACAAACAGTAATTATAGGGCAGCATTATAAAGAGCAAGAAAATTCTCGAAGGACAGGACTTTCATCCAGGGGACTGGGATGACTTATGTAAAGCTTACTTAAGTTACATTATGTGCATGACTTACATCTCCTGCTTTACATAACATAATGCACAAACATGCTGACCTTAACCCAAAATATGATCTTTTCCTTAAAGGAGCAATATGCAAAAAATGAGTATTGCAGTCCAAATGGTGAGTTGGAGCCACAGACTTTATCTTAAATAGGCTGTATTCCTGTTTAATATACAATCTATGGTTAGAGCAAGTTGTTTCTCCCTGCCTCCTCTCCTCAAGACATGGCAGAGACAGGCAGGCTGCAGGAGCTCTGCAGGACCGCAGGATGCACACAATCATGTAAATTAACAATACCAAATGAGGATGAGTCCTCCAATGTCAGCTGATCAGCTGTTTATAACTCTCAGTTGTCTGTCAGTGTAAAGTTAGGCCCGTTATCTTGAAAACAAAAGCCCACTGCCTGCCAAACTCCATTAACGTTTTGCTCAATTTAACACTTACCTACTCTTTGTACAAAAATATGAATGATTTTTAACTACTCATAAACAGACATTTGGTCAGTGGAGGACATCACAGCTACAATGTTCATGTCAAGTGAAGGGAGTATTTCAACTTAACATATTTAACATATTTCTTTGATCTCTGATGACACGTTGTGGTCATTTTATGATTTATTACTGTATATATATTAGAGATTTCTTCTTTAATTTAACCAAGTATTGTTGTTCCTTAAACCTAACCACACTGTGACCATTTTCAATTTAACCACGTCTAACAAGTGACTTTCGTAACATACTAAAGGTCCAGGGTGGCCTGTCACAGGTTCCCTCCATCTGTCTTTTGATGTTTTGGGAATCACTGGCAAATAATCTATTAGATATGATGACATGTTACAGATTATTTTTCCATAATTCGACCACACATTTACACATCATGAATACTTTATTGTCTTCTAGCTTGTTTTGTCCTGCTCTCAGCTCTACAACTACTCTCAGCTAATCTAGAGCTTTATTGCAAACTTCTCAAAAATTCCTGAAAGTTCCTGAAAACACAGCTAATGCCGCTCCTACATTATTTTATGTCATACATTCCAAGAACATTTCTGATAACTGAATTGGGTATTAAAGTTCTTAGGACTATAGCTGGACAAGTGGACAGCTGGATTGAACAACTAACCCTATAATTAATAGTTTACTTGCTCCACCACTTGAGCTCAGGTGGTAGAATTTTGATTTACTTGTGACTTCAAAACAGTTTCCAGGACCAACTATTTCGTGATCTCTAATAGCTTGTATCCAAAGTTGGGATACTTTACAAATCTCTTTTTTCTCTCCATTTCTTCATCCCTGTTTCTCTAGTGTCCTTCTCATCAGGATCCATGTTGGGAAGGTCAGATCCTGTTCTTTCCAACAGCTACAGCCTACCAGCCATGCCCAGTTTCAGTATGGCTGCCAGCCTGCCTATGCAAGTAAGAATTAATCAGGGAGCAGAACACCTCAAGTTAGAGAAACCATCTTCACGTGTGTCATTATCTGAGTTTGTCAGTCCAGGCACCGCCACTGATGTGTTGCCAGTTGCTTTGAACATTTTTGTGGCTCAACGTGAACCTCAAACTAAAGTGAATTGATTGAGACGTCATAAAGTCTTGCTAATCGTGCACCTATTCAATGTTGAGTGGCTCATCAGGGTGTTTCAGTGGGTAATATTATTGTATGTTTCCAGGCGTCCAGCCAGACCTCTTATTCCTGCATGCTGCCCACCAGCCCCTCTGTAAATGGAAGAAGTTATGAGACATATACTCCTCCACACATGCAGCCACACATCAACAGCCAGTCAATGCCGTCCTCTGCAACATCGTCAACAGGTAAGAAGTTTCTGAGTGGCTACTGACAGAATAGATCTCAACACTGATGAATGAAGGAATCTTGGATTTGAATATTTCACTGAAGTGTAACAATGATGAATTCTTAGAATAATACACAGCAAACATTCAGAGACTGGATCATCAATATAAATGACTGGTTACTAGCTACAAAACAAAAAAATTACGTGATTTGTACCAAGTTCTGCACCATGCTATCAAATGGAAATATTCTAAATGTGTTGTGCTTTTTATGCACATTTCCAGAAGGTTCACCATTTGTCATGTTTGGTATGTTTAGAAACTTCAAACTTCCACAAGTATTTGAAATAAAGTTTTGTGGGTCCTGACAATGCTGACAAAGTTGTAGTCATTTTATTTATATAGTCATAATAGTCAAATGCTCCCCCACCTTCCTACCTGTGCTCCTTCTAAAAATCACTGTGCATTCAGTCCAAACACACCTTTAAACTTTGTTTTGCCATGTCTGACTTTTAACTCTACTCTAATAACCAGCTTTGTTCTTCTCTGACCAGGTCTGATTTCCCCTGGTGTTTCAGTCCCAGTCCAAGTTCCAGGAAGTGAAGCAGACATGTCACAGTACTGGCCACGCCTGCAGTGATGTGACTTGTCACAGCATTTGGTCTTGTTTGCAGTGACCATCAGTACTGACTGCTGTAACAGGACTGTGTGACTGTGAGGGACAGCAAAGGCTGACTTATCCCTACTTTACAGCTTGAATGTCAAAAAGGACCTGTCATTAACTGAAACAGACTGTACTGCTGCACATGAATATGAAGAAATTATTCTCATTAGTGATTGCAAGAAAACCCTCAAACCAAATTCTGGAGATCAGCAGGACAGAAGGACTTTGATTCAATCAAAGGATTTTAATATTACTGTAAACCAGTTCAAGTTGGGCTACAGCTGGATCAAAGGTCTTGGGGAGTTCTCTCTCCGCGTCATCTCCATCAGCTTGCTGGTGAGGACACTGTGGGAGTTCTAGCCTGAGCTGTATTCAGGAAGCTCAAGAAGGTGGACCATCCTTTGGTAACAAGAAACTCCAGACAGAAATAAACTGTCCAGTGTCCATTTGGACATTCTGTTGGAAGACATATTACCTCCACTGTCATTTTCCTAATTTATATCATGTTGGTGTATTTGTAGCTAAAACAAAGATGTTGACTGAAATGTAAAGGGACGAACTTAATGAAACTTGAAACAAACTGTCTGCTGTGAATTTGTTTGATCAGCAGACTCCAAAAGCCCCGACCTGGAATGTGTATAGAGTTTCAGAATGTGAATTCTGGTGAAATGTGTTTGGTATTGTAAAAACCTTGACCTGGATGTGATCTGCTAACTGGCATGGACTCTGATTTTCAACTGAAAAACTGTGTCTACTTGGGAGTGGGAGGGGGGAGGATCTCGGTTTGTTTTAATTCCAAAGCTCCTACATCCAGAAATTCATTAGCAAGCAACTACTGAAAGACTGGAAACAGAACAAACAATTTGCTAGCCTATAAAACGTGAACATTAGATTGTGTCTGGGATGTAAATCTGTTTCTTATTTCAAAGTGTAAAGTATTTGTCCTCTCCAGTGATCTGGAAGGGTTTCCATAATAAAGTTATTTCAATTATATTCCTTGTTACATTCCACAGTAACATTGAACCATCCCTGGTGCACCTGAATCTGAACCTCACCTCTCAGTCACAGCATCATGAGAAAAGTGAGGAACTGAAATAGAGTCAAGTCTCTGTCTTTCCAGTAGAGCTCCTTAGACATGGAGAATTTATGACAAGAAGAACTGAAGCAGTTTTGGAGACTTATTGGTTTGCTCTGAGGTATGACAATTATCATTCATCTTGGCCATTGAAGTTGCATGTGAGTTGTTATAAAGGAGTACTTCACCCCAAAATGAAAATTCAGTCATTATCTACTCACCCTCATGCTGACTGAAGGGCAGGTTTAGTTTTTTAGTCCACAAAACACTGCTGGAGTTTCACAGGAAAACAGCATCACAGAATCTCCCAAACAATGGAAGTGAATGGTGACCAGTTTTCAAACAGAAAGCCCAACATGCCAAGTTGACTAAAATGTTACTTAGACCATGTTTTTAGCCTGAATCCAGCAGTGTTTAGCAAACTAACAAAATGCTAACAACAAAACAACATAACAAAATAATCTGCATGAGGGTGAGTAGCTAGAGACTGAATTTTCATTTTTGGGTGAACTATCCCTTGAAAACAACAGGCAATTGTGAGGGCTGACAGAGTTGCATTCGTAATTTCTCAGCAGAAAGTTGCATGAAATTATTTGGTGTAAAATATCCAGTGCTGAAAGTTCAGTGAAGCAGTGACCACTTGCGGGGCTAGTTAAGAAGCAACAGTGGTTGCCAAGCTAATCATGAACATGAAAGTCCAAGCAAGCCACAATTCCCAAGTCCAAACTGGCTTGTGAGCTAGCTCAGTGAAGGTGATCCTTCAGTAATTTAGTCAGGTTTATTTTATCCAATACTGATCCAATAATATATACCTGCTTCCTTAAGAGCTGCTAAAATACACAACACAGCTCTGTCAGAACTGCTTCTGTGTGATGTATGAGAGAAAATACCTCCACACACACACACACACACACACACACACACACACACACACACACACACACACACACACACATATATATGATACATATGATGTGCATAGATATATGATATTGTTGTCACGACTGTTCCCATGGTCAGCAGATAGACCGCATGCATTTTACTTTGTCATTCATTGTTTGATCCCCAAGATACTTGAACTTCCTCACTTGGAGTAAGGACTTGAAGGACTTGGGGTAGACAATCCACTGGTCATGACCAAAAGAACAATTTTGCACACACAAACATCCGAAATGGGTTTTCTCAGGAGGTTGGTTGGCATCTCCTTTAGGGAGACTCAGTCATCCATGAGGGATTCGGAGTAGAGCAGCTGTCCCTTTCCCGAAGAAAGGTGTCGGCTGATGTGGTTCAGGCATCTTTTAAGGATGCCACCTGGTTGCTTCCCTAGAGAGGGCAGACCCAGGACCAGGCAGAGCTATCATATCTCCACTCTGGCTTGAGAATGCCCCAGGATCCCCCAGTCAGAGCTAGTTAATGTGGCCGGGGAAAGAGAAGTCTGGGGTCCCCTGCTGGAAATGTTTCCTCTGTGATCCAACTTCGGTTGAAGCCAGATGGATGGATGGATATTTTGTTTGGCCTTTGAACCATTCTGAGGTCACATACCTATAAGTCACAATTGTGTGCTCGGTCTGCTTTGGGGTTGTACAATAAGTTAACACCAGCGCTTGTATAAAAGTGCACCAACCTGTCTTTTCAGCCAGGCTTGGTGGAGTTGCATGGCCCTCATCAGAAGTTGAATAACAATGTTTGTGGCATTATCAACAGGTGCAGACCAAAATGCCTCTGCCATCTGGATTGACCTACAACCAATCAGAGCAATGAAATGTGCAATGTAGTGCCACATGCAAGTTGGGGCAGTGCTTGCTTTGTTTTTAAGTGGCAAATAATGGCAGCCAGGTTGCAAACAGTTGAGACAGGGGCAATAGAGTAACAAAATCTTTTTTTAAAGATTATTTTTTGGGCAAATAGGCCGCAGGCAGAGGTCGAGTTGATGGCTGCAGAGGACTGATGGCCTCAGGGCATGGGGAGCATGCTCTACCAACTGAGCTACAGGGGCACCCCAGTAATAAAATCTTGATTCATAATTTTAATATCACTTTTTGACAGTTTTGTCTGTTTCATAGGACTAGTGCTAGAAACGTGACTTTTCAAATCTGGACCAGTGATGCTCCTCTGTCGGTTGCACTTGTCCCAAAGAGAACCAGGACTGGTGGAAATCTTTTTGATTGGGAGGGAGGCTAGACACACTGTCTCTCCCAGGCCAGCACTGACCAGCTTAGGTGTAAAAACATTCCAAGTTGCACTTAGGCATTAATATGGCAGTGAATGACCCTCTGTATGTATTAGATCAATGCTAGACTGACAGCCTGTCCAGAGTGTACCCTCCTTCTTACCCCTCTTGTGTTCTGGGTGATGGTCAATGCCCTGACTCATATGGTTATTTTGATTTACAGGGACACATACATGCATACATTCCTACATACTTCAATCAGTTCAGTATGGAAAAAAATCACATGCTTTTGATACTTAAAGGGATAGTTCAGCATTGTACTCTTGCAGATGGAGTCGGGAGAAAAATATATTTTAACCACATATATAGGCCCACCTAAAACAATCAATAGCCGATTAAGTGTGCGCTATAATTTTCATTTTCATTTTCACTATACTTTGCCATCTGACAACCCTTTATTTCAGTACAACATTTTCTCAACTGTAGTACTCATCATTCTTATGCATAAGATCAACTTTTTTAGAGTTTATTCAAGAGACAATAAATACAACCTGTCACCTACACACCTATTACGCAACATTTTGGCCATTCAAAGTGTGTGTTGAAATGCAAAATGAAATGGGTGAATCAAACAACGTGGGGCAGCTACAGTCTCTCAGAATCGTAGCATTGTACAATATTACAACTGTTCTCATTCCCAAATCAAATTCCAATGTTTTTTTGCTACTTAGTGTCTCATAACGACACACAACCTTTATGGCTGGTTCACACAACATGCTTGAGCAGCATGTTTGCATGGCGTCACCTGCTGGTTTTCATTTCGGCACCCATATTAACCAGTTAGAGCGTCCACTCAGCTCGACTCACATGTGTCAGAAGCTACTCGCTGCTCGCCTATTTTTTTCTGTGATGTGCGTGGTTCTTGGCAAAAATACACATGATAAATAATATGTTTAGTGTATATTCAATTATATCAGCAGCAGCAGGACACCTCTTACTACAGTATCATTACCTACATGTATGCAGTATGTCACAGACAAGAAAAAACAGGTGCAGTGTTTTTCTTCTTTCTCTCTTTTCTCTTCTCCCCCTATCATTCTGAAAGTCAGCCACAGACTGGGGTTCTGTCTGTGTGGAACCAAAAGTCAACATTTTATAATGTTACAAAAGGTTTCGTGTGTCATGTGACTTGCTTACCATGCGTTACGATACATGGTCTTTTTCTCAACCTAACCAAGTAGTTTTGTCACCTGAATTTAACCAAACTGTGGCCATTTCACGTTAACCACATGTTAAAAGGCTTTCTGTCATACAGCTTATAGGGGTTATACAGGGTATCTTGTGCGTCAGTAATGGATGCAGTGGGTCGTCACAAAATATTGGTATTTGCCAACCTGGGATAAGAACGAGTTGTTCATTCACTCAATTAAGCCTCTGAACATAATCCAGCTAGGGATTACATCTGACATCACAACCTAATTGTGAAGTCAGTTTAGTCATTTATAAATGTAACTTAGTAGACGGGGTTTAAAACATCTCACTAAGTAAATGTATGTGGAGTTTCCCTTTCAGTTGTCCCCAATATGTATTTTCTAGATTGTCAAACGAGTCTCTCATGTCTTAAGATGAAACTTGGTTGTTCAAGTGCAAATTTGTGATTGTAAATTCAGAGATTTACAACTTTATGAGATGACGATTGTATTAAGTTAGGTTTGGTTGCTACAAGGCCAGGACAGAAACTGGCAATAAAAGGACAAATGGCATTCAAAGAGAATATTGCAATATTAGAATATTAGTACACACACACACACACACACACACACACACACATACATACATACACACACATACACACATATGCACACATACCCTCAAAGGTACACCCAGATTTCATACACTGCGAATTCAGAAGGGAAGCATTGTTGAATAGAAAAAAAAAAAAAACTATTCATTGGCTCTCTCCCTCTGTTTCATTCATTGAGCCCGTCATTTCTTTCTGTCTTCCATCGGCCAGCGGGTGGCTGCAAAATGAGAATGGGGTCAACCTCTCCTCATTTACCTAACAAAAGACTGGAAAAAAGACTGAGAGAAAGAGGAGCTGACGGCTGTCAGGGAGAGAAAGAGAGAGGGGATCCAAGACAGATGACCTGCAGCTTCACTCTGAAAAGTTTCATTCCATTACATCTCACACAATCCACATCATGTCAGCACCTATCAATTACTGTCTGCATCAAACAGCACAATAGGAACTCTAATCATCAAAGAGCATTAGGATAGTGATCAATGATGGCTTCCTACTACTGAAACAAGAGGGATGACAAGATCATTAGGCTATTCTGGTCATAACGGGACTATGCATGTGTGTGTGTATGTGTGTGTGCGTGCAAGGTGATGCAGCACACTCTGAAGAGAAAGGATTGTGAGGCATTTAAACACCACATCCAGCCTCTATTACTACATCCACACCTCTTCTCTTTTAGCTAACTGTGGAGTTAGATTCTATATAATGTATGAGATGAAAATCTTAATTAAATTAGCCACACGCACAGGGAATAGGATTTTAACTGACAAAGCCCTCATACCACCAGTGGTATTGCACCCCTTGCAGGTAAAAAATAAGTATATGCTGAACTTCAATATTTTGATCAAGCTGGAGATGAAGAGAGGCTTTCTCCCTGTTCAGTATGTCCTCTTGCAACAGATTTCTGTGCTTTGCTTTGCAGACCTGAGCAGCAACAAGGTTTATGCTGGAAAACTGAGACTGTCCCCACAAGAATTTCAGCAAGTGACAGAGACAAAGTTCCCAAGCTGTTGTAGTTATTATGACATGAGAAAAGGAAGAAGTGATGTTATTATAGAGCTAGGATCGTGACCTTCTCTTAAACCTCACTGAGTCATTTTTGTGTGCAAACCTTTCCTAAGTTTGACCATAGCGCTGTCACATCAAACAACTCATTTAATTTTTCACATTCACTACACATGACACAAATAAAATAAGTTTAGAAAAAGAAATTAATATTCAAAATTGTCACTGAAGTTCAGTTAAAGGTCACAGTAACACTTTATATTAAGTGCTTGTAATAAATGTTAGTTAATAGGTAATAAGACCTTTATAAGATTTTCATTAACAATAATATGTGTTAATAAGGCTATATAAATACATAAGCACTTATTCGAAACTTGATAACAATTCATAGAGTGCTTAAGAATGTGAAGCCTTATGAGATTCTTATAATTGTTTATAATTGCATTACAAACACATTTATTGAGTTGAACTAACTTACATTTTGTCATTGTTAAACATTTACTAAGCTTTTGTCATTGCTTTATTAAGATTTCAACGTAATTTATTCTGCATTTCTTAGCAGTTAACTATGCACTTATGAAAAGTTTATGACACATTTTGCATGTACCCCATCTAAAGTGTGAACAATGCTTTTAAGCTTAATTAATCCTTTATTATGAACTTATTAACAGTTAACTATGCATTTGTCAAGATTCATGACATCCTTCAGTAGCTCACCTGGTGGAGAGCATGCTTCAAATACAGGTTCATTATTGCAGTATCCTGGTTTTGAATCCAGGTCATGACATTCCCTCTACCTCTTCCCTATCTTCTTTCTCTCTGCAGCTGTCACTGTCCAATAAAAGCAAAAAGCCTGTTAACAAGTTCATAATACAGGATTAATTAACCTATAAGCACTGTTCTCACGCACCCAAAATGTATTGTTACCACTTAACAAGTGCATAGTTAACTGCTAATCAATGCATAATTAAGTCTATAGAAATCTTAATAAAGCAACAACAAAAGTGTAGTAAAGGCTTACAGTGAAACAATAGGTAAGTTAGTTAAAATCAACAAATGCTTGTAATGTTAGTATAAGAAACTCATAGGGATTTTATTAACATTATTAAGCAGTCTATAAACAGTTAACAAGTTTCCTATAAATTACAATCGCACTATAATGTTTATTATGCTATTATTAACACTCATATGGTCTTATTAACACACATGAATGTTAATAAGCATCACAGCCTTATTAACTAATGCTTATTACAGGCAACTTGATATAATAATAATATTAATATAATATATATGTTGAACATATAACCACATCCAGCTAAGTGACCATCTTCACTGACACCATACCTAGTGAATCAACCCCTGTATTACCAACTCCAGTAACACAAAAATGTTGAGGGTAATAGCAAAGCACTCAAGTAGACTGTTGTTGGCTGCAAGAACCAACGCAAAAGTGTTCACGTACTGCCATCATAGGAGGACACAGTGGAGCCTGTTATATATTCCAACTATGCATAATGCACATTTGTGCACATTAATGTAATGAATTCAACAATATAGTTTTCAGCACCCAGGAGCAGACCAGAAAACAAGCAGGACTGATAATAAATTATGATCAACATTCTTGTCAAACAGAGAGAATTAGAAATAAAGGCCTGTCTCTAATACAAGCTGCTTCAAATAAACATCTAGTTACAATATTTACACTTTCTCCACATCATGTTTCTTGGCTTCTGTGTTTGTTACAATATTCTATCTGTCTAAAGTCCATCGCCATCTATCTAGGGTATGGTACACCAAATACAACTTGTCAGCAACAATTCCAACATATACTTTGGCTCACTTCAAACCCCCCTTGATTTCCTTGCATGGATTGGGTGATTACATTGTAATGTGACATTACACTCCATCCAGCCATTTTCTTCCACTTATTGGGTCACTTTGGCAGCAGGCTAAGCAGAGTATTCCAGACCTATGCCTATTGCTACTGCTGCCCAGCCACCCTCTCAGGGAAACTCATTCTGGCCACTTGTATCTGCAATCTCATTTTTTCAGTCACTACCCAAAGCTCATGACCTTAGGTGAGGCTTGGAACATAGGTTGACTTGTAAATTAAAAGCTTTGCCCACTGGCTCAGCTCCCTCTCCCCTTTACCAGACAGTCCGCTACAATGCCCACGATCCACCTGTCAGTCTCATGCTCCATTTTACCATCACCTGAGATACTTGAACGCGTTTCCTTTTCCTTTTCACTCCACTCTCAGCCTGGGTGCTTCACATTCTGCTGCAAACCCCCCAGGGCATGCTGAAGGTCACAGTCTGAGGAAGCCTAAAGAACCACATCATCTGCCAAAAGCAAAGACCCAATTCTGAGGTTCCCAAACTGCGCACTCATCTCACTGTGCCTTGAGATTCTGACCATGAATATCACAAACAGGATCAGAGACCAGGGACAACCCTGACAGTCCAACACCCACTGCAGACACGCTTGACTTTGTGATGAGAATATGGACACAGCTCTCACTTTGGTTATATAAGGACCAGATAGCTTGTAGCAAAGGCCCCGTTACTACAGAACTAAACTTTTATTTTGTATTTTTTTGCAGTTCAAATCCATTCTGACATCTGGATGCAGATATCTGCTGATATGATATTATACTGATACCACCGTTCTGTATTTCTTGATGATGATGATAATGCTATTGCTGTTGATGATGATGATGATGATATTATGATGATATTAGTAATAGCAGTAGTAGTAGTAAGATTATATGAGGCTGAAAACTGAACTTCATTTGAGTGGTGAAAAGTTACGTGTCAGTTGATGTTGATGTGCATCCAGTCAGAGTTTTCAACATCTGGAAAGCCGGTTTAGTGTAATCTAACTTGTGTAATGGCATCCTTAGACCATGCTGTAGGATTGTGCCTTGTGACATTCACCTGTGCAGTAGATAGCCTGAGAGACAGCCCTAATTTGTGTCACTTCCAATGATTAATTGAGAGTTAAAGCTTGCTATTTTATGTTCTAAAATACAAATAAACTTCACGCAACACTGAAGAGCCACGTCAGCTAAGACAACCAACAATGTTCAGAGCCCTCAGCATCTCAGGCAAATGTCATCCACAGCTGGTACCTTGCCTTTGTGGAACTTCTTAACTACGTCAGAGATCTCTTCCAGGGATACAGACTCTGTAGTTCTGCCCGCTGTTCTCCTCCCAGACCAAATACTGCCTGGACAAAGCTGTGCTTTCCTTTCTTGAGTCATCAAATGGTTTTCCAGAACTTCCTTGAGTCCAACCAAAAGTCCTTCTACATACCTTCCCCAAACTCCTGGCACACCCGGGTTTTTGCTTCAGTGACTGCTGAAACTGCAGCCTGTCTGGCCTCCCAGTACCTGTCTGCTGCTTCAGGAGACCTCTGGGAAACCAAGCATGAAAGGATTCTTTCTTCAGTTTGACAATTTCCTTCACCACTGGTGTCCACTAGCAGGTTCTTAGGCTACCTCCATGACCGGCACCAGTGACCTTCTGAACACAACAGCCAACTGTGCAATGGAAGCTTTGAAATGGCCCACTCGGATTCCGTGTCCCCAACCTCTTCCAGGATGCAGGAAAAGTAAGATGGGAGTTGAAGACTTCCTGGACTCTGCCACACATTCCCTGTTTACCGTCCTTACCCAAAACTAGTCCACCACCATCTGATCCAACTTACTGTCAGGTGATGATCAGCTGACAGCTCTGCTCCTCTCTTCACCAGTGTGTGTGCCCAAGACACAGTGACCACAAAGTCGATCATTGACCTTTGGCCTAAGGTTTTCTGGTACCAGGTGGACTTAGAAACCACCTTACCACCACTCGAACATGGTGTTCATTATGGCCAATCCACTGTGTTGTCTGATCCTGACATCAGTTTTAGCAACATTCAAATAGCAGCTGAATTGAAGTAAAGTTAGTAAGGCCTCCACTATTACTGTAATCCAGACAGGAATTCCATACCATTTATTCTTAAGTGAGAAATATGTCTGTATTAAGTCTCTTAATAAAGATAGTTTTTGGCCTAATTCAAGCCCTGACTGGTGTCCAGTAAATGCAATTGGTGTGCATGTGTGTTGTCTGTATCTCTTCAGGCAGCAAAAACAGAAGGAGAAATAGAAGGAGAAATAAGAGGAGGGAAGAACAGAATACTGTTTGTAGATGAATGAAAGAGCAGCCATCCACCCATTCAGTCAGTCAGTCAGTCAGTCAGTCAGAGAGACAACAGCTCGCTGTCACAGTCTTCACCCACAGCTGCTGATATCTTCATACAAATAATCATCATTTACATTCTAATTAAAAATCATCATTATGTTGATCATTTACATCCTAATGAAATACATTTGCATGGTAATCACAGCAGGATGGCATTGTAACAGGGAAGCATTCTGCCTTTTCACAGACAAATAAAGAGACGGACCAACAGAGTGGACAGACAGAGAGATAAAGGCAAACTGAAATGAAACTGCACAGAGCAGATGGGAATCAGCTCAGTGTCTGATTCACTTTGACATCTTTATTTCAAGCAGAGGGGCATTTTCTTTCCCCACAGAGACCACTGTACACACAGGCCTTCATAAATAAAGTCTTATTGTGATGACGGCTGCTGTCCTGCAGCCTCTGATAACAACTAAATAAACGGCACATGTGACCACAATGGAAGCTTGTCAACTGTCAGAGGAGAATTATTTCATCAATGGAGAAATCCTATCAAAGGGATTATTCACTCATTTAGTCTCCCTCCACTTAAAGCTCTTCACAGTGAAATTAATAAAAATAATTTCACTTAGCTGATATTGTTTGAGGCTGAGTATTCTCACAGCTCTACAATAACATTTAATGATACAGATCATTGTTTGGGCCAGTCAGTATGTGTACATCTGTGGCACCTCATCATTAATGATTTTACTGAATGAGTGATGTGTGTGCCAATTGTGTCTGTGGATCAAAGTGAATCACAAGAGTCTTACTGATGGTATAAGTTTTTACTGTGAAAAATACTACTTTTAGAGTAGAGTTTGGTTTAACAGTCTGTCCACTTGTTGGGAGAAGACTGCATTTTAAAGTGAATAATTCACATAAACTGAGCTGACTGACCTTCTAATAATGAACCCTGTAAAATAACAAATATAAATTGTGATTTTAGTTAAAATGTGCAAATCTAATTTTGACAACCTCAGGGCAGACAAAGTCTTGCAGATCACCTCAGATTTTTGCTGTCCCACTAAGGGGGGCTCAGACCCCAGGTTGGGAACCAATGCTCTATATGAGTACATCCCCAACATTTTTCCTGAGTCCACAACAGACCTTATTAATAAATATTGGTAAGACTTCAATTGTGCAGAAATGAATGTTCCTCACACTTTTTACTTATGTTTTCACATCATCTTATCTTATCTTGATTAGAGATGCAACATTATATGGATTATTAAATTAAACACTCTAAACTCAAACTTAAACTATTTTCATAATTAGTTTGTAATTTTTCAAGAAAAAAAGTCCAAATCTCTGATTTCAGCTTCTTAAATGTAAAAATTTTCTGTTTTCTTTACTCCTCTCTGACAATAAACTGAATATCTTTGCGTTGTGGACAAAACTAGACACACTGATCAATATTTTCTGACATTTTATGGACCAAATAACTAACTGATTAATGGAAAAATTATTGCGGATTGATCACTAGTTGAAAAACATGAAAATGTATGTCCATGCACCTGTTTTCACGTTTGGATCTATTTTTCAACTGACAAGATTGTGACAGCATTAATTAATCAATTTTCATTATTTTCTGACCTTTTATGGACTAAACAAGTAATCAATTAGTGGAAAAATTATAGCCCTATATTATGCAGCCCTGATTTTGATACATGTTTTTACAAACATATACACATGTTAAATATTTTACAAATGAGAAATAAATGTATTTAGTCTGAGTTAACAGGACATCTCATTGGTTTTATTTCCTCTCATCAGCAAAATGATAAAGAACATTTCTGACCACTATATTACAAGAATATAATTAAGACACTACTACATTTCTTCCATAATCTTTTATTTATTTGGTGACCCAAATAAAATCTCCTGTGACCCACCTGTGGGTCCCGATCCAGTGTTTGGGAATTACTGGTCTATATGACCTATCAGCAAACGAGACCATCCATGAGAAGACTGGTTATTTCTATATAGTTGTTCTAAATGCTGCTACGTGTCGGTTTCTCCATGAAATCCGATGAAACGAGCCTGCGTTTATGTAATTTTATTTTTGACATTATATTTTGTTTTTATGGTGGTGGAAACACTACCGTGTTTGTCTACAGGGGCCTCCAAAATCAACACAATATGAATGTTCCTTATAGTAGCTTTATGTGCACGCTGACATGAACTTTTTACACCTTTTTTTAACAGTGTGTTCTGTTGTTGTTGAAGTTTTCAAATGTCATTTTCAGAGCTGTGAGTACCAAAACATATTCCATCCATGTGCATTGTACAAGGTGGAGGCAGAAATCTCATTGACATTTGTCTTAACACCAGGGCAAATCAAACAAAAAACACTTGCATGGATAAATAAGAGAAGTGAGAATAGTTTTTTTTTTTGTAATTTAAATGAACCAGCATGTAACTAATGTAAATTAAACTCACTGCACTGAACCTGACATCAGTGGCTGGGTATATAAAATCAAATGTTCCTTTTAATAAGCAAACAGAAAACAGCTGATGAAATGTTCGACTGACTAATGGAGTGGTAACCAAATGGCCATTCATGTGAAGTTTTGGTGTGTCGCACTAACTCCTGAGCGGAGCCTTGTAAAGGTCTTTGCTCTCAGTATTAGAAGCTTTTCTTCAGGACAAAAGACGGGTTAGGCTGCTCTGCACATCAAATGTGGAGGTCAAACTGATCCACGTATTAAATAGAGAGGCTGGCCCGGGCCACACATCACAAAGCGAGGCTGCACTGGGCCACACACTGGACACATTTAATCTGAGCCCGGCTCTCCTATTGGGACAGAGAGCTCAGACAGACAACACACAGCCCAACAGACTTACATCACCTCTGGCAGCCTGAGTGCTCCTTCTCTTCATGGCTTTTCTCCTTTTCTTACCTTCTACTGTGGACAATCTCCTTACGCCACAATAGCATGGAGGATCCCTTTAGACCACAATACTGTGCTGCTGCAGCATGGACAATCCCGTCCATCTACAAAGCACAACATTCTCTGCTGCTCAGCTTCAATTAGCTGTGCTCTGATACATCTCAATACAGCTTCAGTACGGCTTCAGTAAAATTTAAATATGGCTCAAAACATCTCAATTCAACCTCAGTGCTTCTCAATGCAGCTTCAATACTCCGTCCCTACGTCTTAATACGGCTCAGTACATCTCAATGCAGCTGCAGCACATCTAAATACGTCCTCAGAGCCGCTCTGTGAGACCATTCAGCTGCTCAGATTCTCTACCTGAAGCCCTCAGCATGCTGGCCTCGGTTTGTTGCTGCTGTGGAAGAATGAGTGACAGAATGGAGAAAATTCCCTTTGGGATTCTCAGTCAAGAGTTCAGCTTGACTCATAACGACGGGAGCTTAACGCTGACTTAACAAACTGAATGGTTGTCAGCGCCGCTAACTGAAGTATGTTGGCTGCCTCTGGAAGTCCAAAGAATGACCAGCAGCACCTTGGATCAACATTTAGCCCAAATAACGTGTGCCAGTGTTTACTGTCCTCTCCTGAGCTCTGAATAGATGAATAAATACTCTGACTAAGCTCGTAACTGCCAGGTGGAAAAGTGCTTGTGTCTACATGGCACACTTGTCAATACTCTGCATTATGTAAAGGGGCAATACTCATCTAACATGGGGATGAGTTAGGTGAAAGTAACTACAGTTAATTACAAATACTCAAGTTACTGTAATTACGCACTTTTTGGTATATGTAGTATATTTTCAAGTCTGTACTTTTACATTTCACTATGTAATCTACTTAGTTACTTTTAAAACCTTAATTGAGTATTGAGTACAATTTGAATTCATATCCAAACCTTTCATCTGCATTTTTTAGCCACTGATGATATTTCATTACAAGCAGACCAAACCAGGACATATGGACAAAAAAAAAAAAGTTAAAATGCTGCAGCAGGTACGGCTTAGTTGTGGCATTGACCATTGACCAGAACAGAGCAGGAACTGGCTGAAGATTTGTAGAAACACAAACCCCTTTGATTGAATGACTGCTGCTGATAATTCATAAATCAGTCCCTCCAGAAAATCACAGGTTCTTTGAAATTGCGAGAGAAACAGAAAACTTTTGCATAATTCAAAAATCAACTTGTTTCACGGAGAATAAAACCACATTCTGTTCTGAGAGTTCTCAGTAACCAAAAAAGGTTCAGGATTAGAAAAGAAGAAAAAAAAAATGTAAATATAATAACTGTAAAATATAAAAATACACAGAGCATTGATGTCAATAACAATGACAAAAATTGTGTTCTTTTCAGTACCTGTGACGAAATAAAACTACAAAAAAATAATAAATGATTAAACACTGTCATTGAGACAACACGTATGACATTTGCATTGGTGAAACTTGTGGGAAGCTACAATGATTGGTCAAATGTGTAGAAAAGGTTGTGCAGATTTCAAGGAGATTGGTTGAATTTGCATGAATCATCAACATCACAGCTTCCTGGAGGGAATGATTAAACATCAGCGGTTAAAAAGTAACGAATACTCTCAGTAGTTTTTGACATACTTTGTAATTTTACTAAAGTATTTTTCTGACACTAGTACTTGTAATTGGGTAATATTCTAGTAATGTAACAGTACTTGAGTACAGATTTTCAGAACTCTTCCCACCACTGGTTAGCTCATGGAGCATGGGTGATTTGAGCCATGGTGCCACAGGAGAGAATCTGGCTCACCTCTGTCTCCACGCTCCCAGTGTCCACAGAGGATTCAGTGTCATGAACCATATTCTCACAGGCGGCAGAAATAGAATGAACTACCTGCTGTTCATCTCAGTAAATAGAGCAGGGGTTGCCTCCTTAACTGCCTGGACATTTGCAGAAATGTGGATGAAAGAGGGCGACACGCCACATATAAGCCTTCCACAAGGAGTTTTTTTAGTCCAATCATATAATGCAGCCTATTTATTTGGATACTGACAGCCTGTTGTGCTATTGCATTTTGAGATTATTTTCTAATACATGCAATTAGTGACATTTTGGCACATCTGGCTGAGAACTATCCATGTTACTGAAAGGGGAACCTAATTCTGGCATGTTAAATCACCATTTAATTATTGGTTTGTTGTGTATGATAGCATCAGATATGTGAGGAAATGACGAGGCATGAAGGAGAAAATATTGTGCTAAGGTTGTTTTACTTGAAATCATAATTACTCATAAATGTACGGGCTTCATAGTATAGACCCACTGTGATTTGGGATTTATTTTCATTAAATGTTTCTAAAACATCCTCTTTTCTGCTTGTGAGGTCAAATGCATATTTTACCATATTTGGTTAATGTAGGGGCATTATATAAATTATATTATATTATACCTTTGTGAAGAAGTTATTATGAAGAGCATAACTTGCATTAGAAAATAAAGCAGTCTAGTAGATTTCATAATAAAGTATTTAAACTATTTTTGAAACAGATTTCCAGATCTACAGAGCTTCAAAATGTAAATATGCTCTAAGCTATCTATGAACATAATCTGGGGTTCTGCTTGATTGTCCAGCATCAGTGTTCTGTCTAAATTATAGAGATCAATGTGTCCTTTCATTGAAACACTGTCTGGTGTCTCTGTTACTGTAAATGATTCTCACATTAGAGCAAACGTTGAATGATACAGTAATGGTATGCAAAGTGTGATAAAGAGCCTCATTAGACCCCTTATATCTGTCAAATGGTAGAGACAGAGTCAGTAGGATTTGTCCAAGCAGTTCCTAAAAGCATCAGCGTTTTTGGGTTGGTGAAACACAGGCAGAGGACAGGGCCTCTTCAGATACAGACACCACCACACACTCTATACAGTCTATACTTCTTTTAAGGAAAATGTTGAGGATTATACTGTTAAAAAGTAAGAACCAGTCGTTCAAGATTGAAGATTCAAGTTTAT
This sequence comes from Lutjanus erythropterus, assembly GCF_056507025.1. NCBI lineage: Eukaryota > Metazoa > Chordata > Actinopteri > Lutjaniformes > Lutjanidae > Lutjanus > Lutjanus erythropterus. The sequence continues at coordinate 1,797,346 of NC_139329.1, read as the reverse complement.
CTGTCATTTTCACTCACAGACTACACAGGAAAGAAATGTAGATTTTCACAGCTCAAGGTGGTCCAGATATATAACAATATAGAATATAGAAATATAAAAATAGATATAAATCAAACCTTTTTTGATTTTGTATTATTGAAAGTTCCATCCAAATAAAAGTCTTATGGTCTATGAATGAAAATGCACAGATGTATCTGACAACTCTCACAGTACTGAATGCAACTAAGACAGCAAAACAAGGAGTTCCAAAATCAGGCAGATAAATGGCTGCCTAATACAACCACAACCATGAGAACGCACAGGAGAACTTCACACTTCCAGGGTTATAAACAGGTTATAAACAGGTATTTATTTGTAAAGAAAAGCAAGCAGTGGCTTATTCACTTTGCCACAGTAATTCTCACCTGGACAAGCTGCATCCCATCAACACACACACACACACACACACACACATACACACAGAGTCAGATTTGCCACAATTACACTGAAGGCGTCATTACTGTGATGGGGTCTTCATTAACAAAATGGAGGGGATTTATCCAGGAGGAGAGGAGGAGCAATAAAGATTAAATGCTTGGAAATTTTGGGGAATGCAGGAACTACATGTTACACACACAGGAAGAGAAAAAGACTAACAAGATGCAAACTGGTGCTGCACAGAGAACATCCAGTCAGAGAGAGACTGAAAAGTGGGCTAATCTCAATCAGCAAATTATATACTGATATACTGGTTTTGTGCAAAATTTTCCTTTTTTTAATATTGAAATATACTAGACAGTATTTAGCTTTACATGAGGATTTGCAGAACAAAAAGTGCTTAAAACAGTCACTAATAAATGCCCAATTTCCTTCTGTCTGAGTGATGAAAACTACAATGACCAGTTGTTTTAGGAAATTACTGAGATGTCCTTAAAATTGAAACTACATTTGTGAGCTGTTGTGAACTTATGTCCTCAAAAAAAACGAAAAAACAACGGGACTGGGCTGAAAGGCACAGTCAGAAAGTATTGTTAGGTGGACTAACACATTATTGGTTTTGGCTCTGCATATTCAAATTAATAAATATAATATTAAAGTTAATAAAGAAAGTTAAAACAACTCCAACCATTTTTAAAAATGTTTTTCTGAGTCATTTTTTTTCCTTTTATGGAGCACTTTGAATTGTCTCTGTGTTAAAAAGATCTGTGTGCAACCATGAGGGACTGCTGCGATTTAAAATCCTGCACCGCTTGCAAAATTCTTCCAACAAAAGACACAACATGAAGGCCAAGTTTTTTTTTCAATACAAAATCTCACTGTGGACCAAAGCATATGAGCAGTCCTGTCCAAAATTCAATATTAGATGGATATTTTTCAAGATATTTGGTGCAGCTTCGTACACAAACCTGGTATCTTTGCTTCTTGGGCATCTGAGTCAAGATGTGATTGTTAATACTAGTTTAAGAAGACAGTACAATATCCTTGAATACACCGCTAGAAAGGATACCTTTAAATCATGGATAAAGGACAAACCTACTTAGAAAGCAAACTGCTGTAAGATAATCTTGGAGTATTTTCCCCTTGAATACTTGACATGCCGCCTCCACTCTTCCAAAGGACAGTTGATATGGACCCTGTTTATGATGGTGCAAATATGATGCCCCTCTGTATATTTTGGGTTTATTTTAATTATTTGTTTTTCTAAAGAGCACCTATCTATTATACTGTTGAGGGTTTGATTTTCTTTCCTTCATATTTTTCCAGCTATTATTAATGCTGATTGTGTAGCCTATGTTTTCTGCTAAGTTCTTTGAAATGAGTGTGTTCACAAAAAAAAAAACCTCTAAAAAACTCAGTAGAAATATATTGGGAAAAAAAAGACAAACCACTGTGGCCTAATTCACAATAGGCCTTATCTATAAATCTTGCAAAGAGCTCATTTGTGCATAACTCAGCATTGCTTTACTGACATTTGTGCATCATCTCATGCACACATACGTGTTAAATACTTAATAAATGAGAAATAAATGTGGTTAGGTTGAGTTAAAACAAAAAGATGCTGAACAAATAAGCTAGCCTTGCCTAACATCACACCAGTTGGCCATCATAAGAGCTTTATTACAGTTAGATGCAAACAAAATAAAATAAAAATAAATAGTAAAATATAAAATAGTAATCATTTGAACTTTTCCTAAACATACACAATAATATTTAGGAAATGTAATATGAATCATACATTAAATTTCCTTAATATTATTGTAGATAGTCATCAGTACTTTTTAGCATGTACTGATTTCGAATGAGCAGCTTATTAAGAGTTGAAGTATCATTTACTGTGCTCATTTTAAGTCGCAGCTGAAGAGGAGCAGTAATAAGAGGCTTTACTGATGTGAAGAGAGGGCAGTCACCCATTAGGTGCTCGTACTCACAGGCTCCTTTGGCAGCGTAAGAGGCTTTGGCTGCTCGCTCTCTGTATGGAAGCTAAACAATAAACAACAGTAGAGAGCGTGGAGCCGTCCAATAGAACCCTTGTGCTACTGTGGCTAACCTCAACTGGTTAAAGTGAGGGAGGGAGGTCCAAGTAAGAGGCTTTCGCCCAATACAAGAGCTCGGTTCAATTGACAGCTAGATACAGAGAGGTGATGAAGATGTCCAGCCCACCCTGGATACTTAAAAGACTGACCTCCAACAAAGGGCTGCTGCAGAGCCTCGGCTGATCAAGTGTCTCAATAAAGCCTCCACACACAGGACCAGTATGACCTCAAGACCTGGTGTGATTGGTGATAATTACTGAGGTTGTCCCTGTTGTCAATGCCCTGGGAATCAGACATGTCTGTGAAGAAAGAATGTGACCACGAATGTTTTTTAACTGAAGACCCAGCAGTGGAAAACATCAAAAGGTTTGTTCACCCAAACCATATCTTTTCTTTCCATGCAAATAATTTTGGTTTAATTTATCCATGTTCTGAGATATTATGGGAATTAATTAGTTTTGTGCTTCTCACTTCATTGAGAAAATACATTTGCAGCAACATGTATTTTAAACAGTGATGGAGTAAATATTTAGATCCTAGTAACAAGAAAAAGTAGCAGTACAGCGTTGTCAGACTGTGCATTTAAAAAATGAACTCATGATGCAAAAGGATGACAGCACTGTCAGCAAGATGTACTTAAACTAGGTAAAAGTTAAAATATTTATTATGCAGACAGAATCCTAGATTTCACAGTATTATATTATTATATGTTATTGGATTGTTGTCACTGATGCATTAGAATATTTAAATGTTTTAGGTGTTGAGGTGAAGCTCATTTTGTAGTTTCAGTCTCACGTACAGACAGTGTTTGTACAGCCATTTTCCTCTGTAACAAATTAATAGCAGCAGTATAAAATTATATTCAGTAGAAATGAACACAGACCTGTGAGGGTGCAGTTCACAAATCTTTAAATCCTTCCACTGATTTCTGTTTTATAAAAATTTGAGAAAATGCCCCGAGCTTTTCCTATAGCCTCCATTAAACTACTGACTGAGTGAGAAGGTTTCAGTTGCAAGTTTTATGCATGACGTGTTTTATAGTTTGTTCACTATTGCTTACACACTAAAATGAAAAATAACACATAGTTAGTGAAACCTAAAGGAACAAAAGCCCAGCCTGAATGTGCACAGCTATGATCATATTCTTTACACTTTCACAGCACAGCCTTCAAGAATACTACCCCTAAAACCACCTGATCAAACAGCCACCAGCTGTACAGACTTAATTATAAACTCACCAATCAGGCGTAACCATGATAACAAAAAACTTCAGAGATTTTGACAATTGCTCCTCTAATAGCAGAATCTACCTGAACTACTTCAGAATCTACCGGAACAACTTTCATTTTAATACAAAGAAAGTCATTCTTACATGAAACTTACCGCAAAAAGGTCTGTGGATTATCTTGAGTAATCAGGTCATGATTTTTGACACTGTTTTGAATTTTTCAGTTTTTCATTTTTCTTTTTTTTTTCTTTGTGTTTGGAGCAACACAGGACTTGTGGTATCATGAAAATTTTGATTTTGGGGTGAACTGTCCCTTAAGGCAATTGTAAAATAAAAAAATATATAATGTTGTAATGTTGGTAACATTTAAAATCAATTCAAATCAAATTTGAAAGCAATATAATCTGATTCAGATCAGTTGTTCTGTTTAGACATCAGCTGATCAAATCAGTTGAAATCAGTTCCTGCACACACACACACACACACACACACACACACACACACACACACACACACAGAGAGAGAGAGAGAATCTCCCAGACAGTATTTGTCATCATTTAGCTGGTGAGTACAGTTGTTTTCCTGCAGGCCCCTGGGGACCCAACTGACACACAAAGAGAACCCAAGAGACTCCACCATGTTTCAGCCTGCCAAACACACACACACACACACACACACACACACACTGGAAAACAACCTTATGTATGTGTGTATTTCTCTCTGGGAATAGAAATGGTTCTTGACAGACACCCCCACCAAAGGGTTTCTATAGCAACAGGCATGTCATAACAGTTCCCTCCAGTGGCGTCACCAAGCTCCACACACACCTATGATCATCATTATCATTATCTTGTCAGCGGTAATTTCCTCACTATCTTGAAAAGAAGAAAAATTAATACAAAGGTTTTCAGTTTAGTTTTATTATAACACCCAAGTGATGATTCACAGTGGTAATATTCACTTCTCTCAGGCCGGGGTCAGCATCCTTTTCTTTTGCCCCTTGCCAGTGGCTTCCTGTGGTTTTGGCATTGTTGTAGACCTAAAGTGATTCTTACATTCCCCAACTGGAAAAGTGTATAGCCTATACACAGAATTTGAATTCTGAATAGTTGAATAGTCCAGACAGATTTTTCCCCCCTTTTTGGCTCTTTTGATAGTAAATGTTGCAGAACCCTGTCTGTCCCTGAATGGGAAGTTTTTGTGTCTTTGATAAGTTCTGTGCAGGTCAGATACTTTCTGAAGGTGTCAAATCCAATCACATGTGTCATAGAAGCTTAAATTCAGCTTTACTACCAGTGAGGATCAAATATAAAGCATACAGCACTGCCAGGGCAAGATGTAAAGCTGGCATCGAGGAGGTGGAGTGGAGGCATCAGCACCAACAGCACCAAATATTTGTGGCAGGCAATCCAGAACATCACAGGCTACCACAGAATCAAAGCTGCTGGGCCTGATAACATCCCTGGCTGAATACTAAAAACATGTGCCAACCAGTCAGTAGATGTCATTACTGACATCTTTAACATATCACTGTCACAAGTGACTGTTCCCACCTGCTTCAAGACAGCCACGACTGTCCCTGTGCCTCAAAAGTCTGCAGCATCTAGTCTACCTGACTGCCACCCTGTGGCACTCACACCAATTCTGATGAGGTGCTTTGAGCACCAGCCAGCCTGGACCCTCCTCAGTTTGCATTCAGAACCAACAGCTCCACAGAGGATGTCATCTTCACTGCCTTCCACTCAGGCTGCACTCACCTTGAGGAGAACAACACACACATCAGAATACTGTTTGATTTCCCCCATGAAGCTGACTGGTGAACTAAACACTTGAGTACCACACTCTGCAACGGGATACTGGACTTCTTCACTAACAGACCCCAGACAATTCAGATTGGCAGGTTAACCTCTTCCACTCATGTGCTCAACACCAGAGCTGCAGGCCTGTGTGACATAGAGAGAACTCTATTGTGAAGTTTGCAGATGACACCACCATCATCAGCCAGATTTCAAACAGGAAGATATCAGGAAGAAATCAACAGTCATGAAGAGTGGTGCTCAGAAATCAACCTATTGCTCAGCATCAGCAGAACCAAGGAGCTAGTAGTTGATTTTCAGGCAAAGGAGACAAAGACGTACAGCCCTGTCTACATCAGTGGAGCTGAGGTTGAGCAGGTGAACAGTTTCCTGGGAATCAACATCACAGAGAAGCTGTCATGGATGCCGCACATCTCCCCTCTGGTCAAGGAGGCTCAGAAACAGCTGTATATCTTCAGGAAAAATTCTGTGTCATGTTCTTGTTAACTTCTACAGAGGACCAACAGAAACCATCCTGACTGTAAACATCCTAACTGACATCATGGGATGTACACTGCAGTAGATGATTAAAACTGCCCATGACTGTGTTTCTGAGTCTCTATGTACCTTAGTGTGTTTCTAAGGTATACCTTAAAAAAGGAACTTCTTTTCCTACGAGTGTTTCTCAGACTGTCCCTTATAGCAGGTGCTCTTAAGGAAGAGCTGCTAAGGTACATCTTCACTTGCTGCACAGACCCATTGATCACATGTAAAGACTAATAAATGTTTTATTATAACAAGTGTTGCCATAATCATTTTACCTCAATTTAATATTAAGAAAAGGAAGCTATGACTACTAAAGATCATCTCCTTCATATATTTGAGTCCAAATGAGACCTTGTGATAGATCCAACAAATATGTAGCCTAGCCAACAAAATAAAAAATGGGGTATAAATTGTGGACATATAAGCGACAGTCTGAGACTTGTTGAAAGGTCAGGATAAATGGTAGCGCTAAACAAAAGGCCTAATGCAAATTTGCTGTCGTCATGATGTAATGATGTAATTTCCACAAGTAGCCTAGATGTGAACTATACCGCAACCGTCCATCTGAAAAGCATAATGCTGGTCTAATAAAGCTAAAAGTGTGACAGGATGAACAGAGTGCATCAGCTTATGAGTGGTTCAGACAGCCCTTCTGAAGGTAAACTTTTCAGAAGGTACATCTTAGCCAAGGAGACTCTGGGAAACAGCCCGTAAGCTAAAGGGAGAGCTTAAGGTACAACTTATGATGCATGTAGCGCAGAGGAGGCTCTAGGAAATGGGGCCCAGAACATCATTGGTACCCATCTACTGAGAATCTTTGATATCGGGAAGGTGAGGTGCCTGCAGAGAGCTCAGAGGACACTAAAACCTAACATCCACCTCAGACACAGCCTGCTTACCCTGCTGCCATCTGGCAAGAGATGTAGAAGTATCCACAGCTGTAACACAAGACCACAAGATCAGCTTCTGCCCTCAGGCTGTGAGAATGCATCATTCATCCTCAGTAAATCACCAATACTTTTTTCTTACTTATTATTTATTCACCCATTTACTCTATACAGTTTTGAATATAAATGTTGTTTCTGTGAGTAGCATAATGGGAATTTCCATCCTGTTATACAACCCTGTGTTGTTAAATTGATATATGACATTGATAAAAAGGCAAACCTCCCTGCATTTCACACACTTCCTAAATGTTTGGTAATGACATTGTAATATGAACCCCTGGAAGAGAGGTTACTGACTTTTTGATTTGCTAATCCAAATAGAAAATACAACAGCCAGGGGATTTCACATTTTGGATGGATGAAGGGCCCTGCAGAGCCTCTCTGATGCCTCGGGCCCTCCCTGCTCTTTACAACAGCCTCACTAGTGTGGCTCTTTTCATCGTGTGTGTGTAGTGGTTTACACAGAAACAATGCAAACGTGAAGAGCACAGTGTGCAGTCAGTGAAGCAGCAGTTATCTCTGACTTCAGTCTGTGTAGTAAATCAGAGCAGACACACACACTCTGGAGTGAATGAGTGTAGACACACACACACTCTACATGGAAGTGAGTGTTAAGTGATTTCCACAACAAGTGATTATGCTGAGCCACTGAGCAGAGAGTTAGGAGGTAAAGCGAGTGTAAACAGTGTCTTTGTGTCGACCACTCCTGCACATTTACACAGTCAGCACAATGGAGCCACAGCTGCTTGTATTTGTAGTGTGTGATTTCTTCAACAAAAGATGACAAGAGATGTCTGCTGTGGGACTGAAACAGGAGGAAAAGCGAAACAACTGTCATGCATCTAGACCAGTCATTCCCAAACACTGGGTCGGGACCCACAGGTGGGTCACAGGAGATTTTATTTGGGTCACCAGATAAATAAAAAGACAATGGAAGAAACTGAGTAGTAACTTAATAATATTATTATAATTCAGTCATTTAGTCTAAAATTGTGTATATCATTTTCCTGATGATAAGAAATAAAAACAATGACATGCATTTATTTCTAATTTATAAAGTATTTAACTTGTATATATGTTTGCAATTACACTCATCAAAATTAGGGCTGCAAATCATTTATTGCTGATCAAGCTATCCATTATATTCACAATTGATTTCTCAGTCAATTGTGATCTGTGATATCGCTCTGGCATTAGTTGTTTGATCCAAAAAAGATGTCAGAAAATGGTGAAAAATGATCCTGTCACAACCTTGCAATTGAAAAAGTCCACACATGTGGAAATACGGCCAAACATGAAAACACCCTCCTGTTTTTACATGTTTGGACCTATTTTTCAACTAGGGATCAATCTGGAGATCATTTTTCCATTAATTGATCAGTTGTTTGGCTCATAAAATGTCAGAAAATGTTGATCAAAGTCCAAGATGACATCCTCATAACTCAGATATTCAGTTTATTGTCAGAGAGGAGTAAAAAACCAGAAAATATTCAAATTTAAGAAGCTGCAATCAGAGAATTTGGACATTTTTTTTCTTTAAAAAACAATCAAACTGATTCACTGATTCTGGAAATAGTTGGTGTTGCAGCTTTCAACAAGATAATATAAGGTGATGCAGAAATGGCATTAAAAATGGTGAGGAACATTCATTTATGCAGAATTAAGTCTTACCAAGATTTATTAATAAGGTCTGTTGTGGATGGGTTCATGATGGTTTGTCATTCTTCGAAAGTGGGTCCCTAGGAAAAAAGTTTGAGAAACACTGATCTAGAGAGTTCAGACATTTTCCTCGCTGTTACCAGACTGATGTTGAATGTATGTTTTTAGTTTAACCCATTTTTCTCTTCTTCTGTCCAGAATAACTTTTTCTAAACAGAGTTTGGAGCAGAGAACCACTGGATTATTAGATTTCCATTTTCAGAGCTAGAGCAAGTAATAAAACAATTTAAACAGTGATCAATTTTCAGAGTCTGACCTGTTTTTATGACTTAAGAACACAGGCAAAAAAGTTTTGCTTGTTTAAGAAAAAAAAAATTAAATCAGACTTAAAATCTAAATGAAATTCACACATAGTGGTGATTGAATTCTTGGAATAAAATGGGGCTGTTAGGGTTTATGGTAGATGGACCCAAATGTGTGACACAGACAGGACAGGTGTGGAAGGGGAATGGAGGTGACAGGAGTCAATGGGCTGAAGCAGAGGGCAGAGGGTGGTGAAGAATGGTTGGATTACAGGAGCTGCAGATGACAGAGGGATGCAAGGTTGAACAAAGGCAGGCAGGAGTGCAGGCAGGGAGATAAGCGTAGTCCTGAAGCACAGGGGACAAAAAACACCAGGTCAGAGGCAACACAAGGAAAACAAATCACTGAAGAAAGCTTGAGGATGGAGCTCTTACGTATAGTGGACTGAATGAACAGGCACTGGATGTGTGGAAACCAGGGTTGATAAGCTGGAGGACTGATGTGGTGCGGGTGAGCTGACTGGGAGTGGTGATGGGAAGACTGCTGCTCAGGTGAGGATGGAGCAGAGCCGGGAGGAGCCCGAAGACCGGAGAGGGAAGACCACACCCACGAGACAAAGACAGACAGGAGACACAGGGGGAGAGGGATTACAGACACTGGAGAGATAAGAGGAAGCACTGCCATGGCCATGACAGAGGCCTCTACTAACTACTACTAACTACCTTAAAGCAACTAGTTACACTGAATGCAGCATTTGGGAGCAGGAACTGTTCAGCTTGAGTTCATAATTCTGTGTACTTGTGATACAAAACATTAATGCAGTTAATTAATGAATGAATGAATTAGTTTGTTTAAAATAGGGAGTGCATATTAATGTCTGTAACTGTGCTATAATTCACACATTACATACATAATTCATACAATAACTGCTGTATTGCAGGAAAGCTGTTTTGTATTTTTATCTGAAATGATGAAAATAATTCTTATTTCTTAAATGTATTTTTATTACAGAAAAAGAAAGAAAGAAAGAAATATAATAGGACACAGGGTAGATTAATATTTGTATTCATATACACACAAATATATCTGTACATACATATACTTATCCATATACACACATACACATCCATACATACAGATATCTACATGCAAACACATATGCCTTACATGCATGTACATATCCATATACACACACTCCCTTACAGATTTGTTCAAAAATACTAAATTTAGTTACAGTTTTGGGACAAAGTAACCCAAAGTGTTCTTTACATTAAAGATTCCATTGATGATAATTGAAGCAGATTTACTCTGATGCACGTGCTGGTTTAGGTGAGGATTAGTTGCTAAGAATCTTGCAAATCGAATTTCACTCATCCATTTATTGCCTCCATTCATGTTTTCTGCATTGTAATCAAGAAAGAAATGCATTAATCAATATTCAATAAAACAATGAGAAACATAATCAAGCAACAGAGGAATATAAAAAAACAACATGAAGAGAAAGGTAAAAGATCTTGAAAAAGACTTTGACCACTACAAATAAAGACATGTCAGATCTTTGACTGCTCTTCTCTTTTGCTCTCTGGTCCTGCAGAGACAGAGTTGCAGCAGCTGACAGCCCTGCTGTCCTTCATTATGACAGCACATGTAGAGGAAGAGCGACTAATGACAGAACATTTGCTCTCTGTCATCAGGTCACGTCTGACAAGCTGCTCCTGTCAAAGCTTTTCTCCTGTTTGAATGTCAGAGGAGAATTCTCTGTGCCCTGACTGAAGGGAGGCCTCCAGCTGTCCACACAGCTACTCAGCATGTGATGATGGACTCCTCTTCTCCACAATGTCTCCTTCCTCCTCTTGTCGCTCTCTACAGCCCTCAGCATGAACATGAAATCTACATATGGAAGGACTATACTGGTGTTTCATTCAGTCCTACAGCACCAAAGCAAAGTAAAAATGACAAGACAATCAACAATCAATTTCATCCCATCTTCCCAAGCTTTAATCTTTTTTCGACATGGTTTACTTTTCTTCTACAAAAACATCAATCTTTGAGTTTTGGAGATAAAACATTTTGTATTTCAAAGATTGTTGTGTAAACTCATTAAAGTGAAAGTGAATAATGGTTAATAATTTAATATTTTCAATTGCAACATTAAATTTTCAAACACCCAATAAATAGGGTGAACAATTTTTGAAATATACAGTTCTTTAGGATTTCTAAAATTGAAAGATTTGAGAAGAAAAGAAGAAGCAAAGTAAATTATTAAATCAATAAAAGGTTGTCAAAACTTTCTTGAGCTTATTTCAAAATTTAAGTTTGAGTTTGACTTAAAACACAAAATGTAGTGAAGTTACCTTGAAATAATGAGTTTTTTCCTTTTTTTTGTTAGTTTAGTTTTTTTGTGTTTTAACAGTGAACAATCATGAACCAGATGCGAGCTCAGTGGTTCCCAACCTTATTTACTTTTGGTAAATGTCTCTCTAATAAAATTTAAACTTTTTTTTTTTACCAATCCAACAGAATAGCATTGTATAGATTGTGATACAAGTAAAAGTGCAAATCCAATTTTGATTACCTCAGAGCTGACAAAGTCTTTGGGACCCCCTGTGATTTTTCGTGCCACCCTTAGTAGGGCCTGGACCCCAGGTTGGGAACCAGTGGACTAAATAGAGAGTTCACAAAGACAAACACAAAGCTTCAGGGTGAAGTCCTCACACTTTTAACTGATAACTCCTCCATTGCTCATACAGCTGATGCAAAATTCACCACAAACTTGGACACACATGCTTCCCAAACTGCAACACCCTGACATAACCAGCAGGGAAATCACTGAAGTCAAGTGTGAACTTTGCTTAAAGATTATTTCCATGTCAGAGTAAGGTTTCATAAATAACTACTTATGTTTGGTTTTCTTCTTAACTTATACTTCACCTCCGCCTCTGTGCTTCAGGTTATTTTTGGTTTACTATGAGACATTTTGGTGTCAGTCATCAGAATCACAGTTGTGTTTGTCAAGCTGAAGTGTTTAATACTGGATATTCATACTGTGACCAGTTAGCAGGAATTTAAGCTGATCATTTAAAGAGACTGCTGGTGTGATAATGTATAATTGTGGTTTTGGCAACACCTTCTATGTAGTTCATGTCCATAATGCATTTCAGGCACATTTATAAGACACTATAAATGTGCAGAATCATTGTGATGTTTTTGTCTTATTATTACTCATATTCTGTTATGAACTCAGACTCTTCTTTGAAACAATGATGCCACTTTGGCATGCTGCTATAAAGTATTATAAATGCTGAACTTATAACACATTATGTTCACCACTTATAATACTTCATAAACCTTGTTATAAGCTGTCATGCATTATTATAGTTTTATAAAGCCTTGTGAATACATTATAATGTTAAATGAATGTGCTTATAGTTCATTATAGACCTCTATTCTTCTAAGCACTGTGTGAGGGGGAAAGGAATAAAAATGAAAAAATAAAAAGGAATTTTTATATTTTTGACTGATCTGACATGAGAATAATCTCCTGTACATAAGAAATAATAATGTAATTGTTTTACAGTGCTGATGAAGGTGGAGCAGCAGTTATTAACACTCAGCACTTACTTCATAACATCTATTTTGAACTGATTTCCTTCTTTGGATATAATTATTAACTTCCATTCATTTCAGTAAACAATAAACATGTCACCAACTTGCAGAGAATTATCAGATAATGGGAGAATTATTGATTCTTAAATACAATATATAAATGAGAATGAAAGTGTTGTCATATGTGTGCATCCTCTGTGGTTCTCACTGATAATACAGACACAATAGTGTGGTGGGAGGTGAGAGCAGAGAGCCAGGCAGGGCAGGGGGGCAGCTACTGAGGGGCAGATTAAGCAGAGAGGACAGGGCAGGGAGCGGGGGCCCAGGGCCTATTGGGGGCCTGTGAGCCAACACAGATTACTCACGCTTAACCTGGACTGAAGCAGCTTAGCACCGACCACGACACACTGCTCTCTATTCTATTCTGCTCTATTCAGCGGGCAGTCCTCCCTCTGGATACCCCCAATCCAGCAATCCAGTAACCCCAAATATGTTCAGGTGGGGGGGCTATGAGGATGACTGTCAAGTTGTTACTGTTCTTCCTGTTTGGTGACATATATAATGAATTTAAATTAAATTTGCTGTTTAATTGATCTCCAACAGTTTAAAAGTTCAAATTTAACTCAAGGACTTTTTATGGAGAGACTTTTGTTAAATGTACTGACTACATTCATGATCCTGGACCAGTGATTTTAATGGCCCCATGACTTCTCCTCTAGCGCCCCACTCAGGACAAACTTTACACTTTTAATGTGGGCAGTAGAGGGGCATCATGCATGCGAAGACATCCTATGCCAACAAGAATCTATGTGATCATGTGTACAGTGCAAAAAAAACGTAAGTTAATCTTTAGATGTAAAAATTGTTTTTTTTTTAACAGTCTATATGTAGGATTATATGCCTACACAAGGAAGTATGACTAAAAGACAACATGACCTCATGGGACCACTGTTTTTTGGCTTACATTAGTTTTGATCCTAAATAAGCACATTAGTTACGTAAGTTAAGTAACGTACGGTAAGTTAAATTATGTTGAGTACGTTAGTTGCGCACATTAAGTTAGTTACATGAGTAGAGTTACATACAGTAAGTTAACTTAAGTTCTGTTTGTTAAAGCAAATTAAGTTAGTTGTGTTATTTATAGTTCAGAAATATGTTCTAGTGGTAAAGCTAAGCGTATAGCTTATATTGCAGCCATAATAAAACTCAAATCATGTTTCAGCAGTTCTGTTTCCCCACTAGTGATGACAAATTCCATCATCTCAGACACAACACTTCCCTGTCAATGACGATATATTCTGTCAATTGCTGTTTTGGCTGCCAGGCAGTAGGGGACACTGTGACGGATCATCTGACAAAAATTTGTGACTCAAAGAAGAGAACCACCAGAATTCAGCAGAAGAAAATGTTATGTAGGATGAAAATATTGGTGCTCAGCTGCAGAACCATGAAGCAGACAGCTAATGTTAACCAAACTGGTGACACTGATGTCACACACATAATACAATATGATAAAAAATAGAAATAAAAATATGAAATTGATATTCTGCTTAAAAATTTCTTTTTTGTGAAAAGTGAATTTTTTGATGCAACCAACCAACATTCAAGTGCTTATATAAAAAGAATGAGTGAAGCTTAAACAAAATGTTTTTTGTGTCTGAATCTATCAGATCTGTTTTTTTCTTTTGACATATTCCATGTTAACATATTCATAGAACTGAATATTCTGTGGGTGTTGAAAAGTCAGTGAATTTTGTCAAAAATGTTGGCGCTGGCTGGCAACTTTTTAAAAAACACCGGCAGGGAAAGAGTTAAAAGCTATTAATGTGAAGCTGCAGCCGTAGGCAAAGTTCAGTTTGCATTAGCAGGATAAAATGATGAGGTGATGACATTTTATATCCAAAGGTCAAAGGTCAAATTCACTGTGACATCATCTCTCTGTCTGTCTGTCCTCCTCTGTGAAAATTGTCTCTAAGTGAGAACAGCATGTTGTTTATTACATTCTTTACTACAAACATTATATGAGTCTAGTTTTACAATAATATTGTTATATTGTAACATCATTCTTTTTCATTGTTATGATTTATTACACAGTAACTGATACTGTGCAAAAACTGAATGTCAAAACCAAAGCAGCAGAGGTTGAGAAATTCTCATGTGGGTCACTTGCAATAGCTCTGATACATGCTAACAAACTAGAAGAAAAAGGTTCATGCATGCAAACACACACACGCACACACACACACACACACACACACACACACACACACACACACACACACACACACACACACACACACACACAGAGGACTGAGTGGTCCACTGATTGTTTTCCTGGTCATTCATCAAGCCAAGGAGCTAAAAAAGCTTTAAACTAATAACAAGCTAACAACCTGCTAATGACTTGACGAGGTCTGAGTGTCTCTGAGGCCGTGTCTGCTACAGCCAATTAGTCAGCACCCAATGGGACATCACTTTTTATTAACAAGGTGGCTGCTGGCTTTAAAGGGTTGAGAGGGAAAGACAATTAAATGTGTCAAACTATTTAATTCCACTCCTTATTCTGTATTTAAATCAAAATTGCATTTTTCAACTTTAAAAGCTAAACTAAAAATTATTTTTTTATTTTTCAATTGATTTACTTCTGTGTAAAGGGAATGCTATTATCTTCCCAGTTTCCTTCCTGCTGTCTGTCTGTGTCATCATGCTGACATTTAAAGGCATGTTGCAGACTTGCTGAGCAGACTTCCAGGTGTTCCAGTATAAAATAATTCCTTTATTCACTCTCTTTTACTCTGGAAATACAGAAACACAAGCACATCCGAGTAACGTGACTGCATGCTGCAAGCTACAGATACAGAATGACACAGGTATCTCCTTGTGTCCAATAAACATCCACGCTCACTCTCAAGCTTGCATGACACATTAAATATCTAGTAACACGATACGCCTCAAAAATATTCACAGATAATATTCTGCATACACAGCTCACACTCTAACAGGATGCAGGTGTTACTATACTTATTTCCTCAGTACTGGATTACGAGGTGAAGCATGATATATTTTTACTTTCAAATTCACTTGCATTAATGATAGTCTACTACTCGTACATACTCATTACACATCTGTGCTCTTTTATACATCTTTTTACCACTTTTGCTCACCTGGAAATACAGAAACACAAGCACATCAGAGTAATGTGGCTGTATGCTGCAGTCTACAGATACTGAATGATACAGGTGTCCCCTTGTGTCCCACCCAAAGGACCTCCAGTCTGCCCCAGGTGTGTGTGAGCTTTCCTCAATATAACTACAATTAACCAGTGGTGGAAAGACAAACTGCGGCAAATTTTCAGTTTTCCTGAACTGATAGTTGAAAATGCTAACAATCGATTAATTATTAATAATGCATAAGATACGGGTTTGTTTTGTTTTGTCATTTTTTCTCATTTAAGTTTTAAATGAGATGTCAGATCAGGTGCAGTTACTGCCATTTCTACACTATTGGATACAACCTTAATTGGTTAAATTCTCAATGCCAATTAATCAATTAATGAAACTCCATATCTGTTTTTCACCCATATGTCCTGGTTTTCATTGGTCTGTTTGCAATCAGATCAGCTTGCTGGCTACTGAAATGCAGATGAAAGGTTTGGACATGAATTTAGCTTGTACTCAGTACTCACTTATAATTTGGAAAGTAACTAAGTAGATTACATATTATAATGAATACTTTAGTAGAAGTACAGACAAAAATCTACAAGTACCCAAAAAGCGACTTAATTACAGTTACTTGAGTTACTATAAGTAGTTACTTCCCCCTCTGCAAATACCCCTATTAAAGCATTAAAGTCATATATCAACTTATGAATGAATAAAATAATCAACCAGAAAAATGAAAATACTACATGATAAATGGAAGGTGTCTAGTGTCCATTAATATACAAACATTACTGCGGACCCCACAGACATCTGTCTTAAGTCTGAGACTTAGACACCTCTGTTGAAAGTCAAGACAGTATCGCAATAGTTTGCCTTTCAATATCATATCGACACCAAGTATCCATCTTTAGTGATATAAATCATTAATACAAGCACAAGTTCAAATTTGTGAACAATAATCAATAAAATCAGTTGCTTTTTCAGTCCAGAACAGTTTTTTCTGTTGAGGTCAGCAGAGGTCACAGTCATCAGGGTTGGTAGGCTTATGAGAGTGCTATTCGATTTGATGACAATCCTATATTGTTGCAATAAAAATGACTGAAGGGAGATGAACAGATTGAAAACTATCTTTTAATCTTTATCTTTTTCTATGGCTACATAATTAGCAGTAATAAATCACAGGATATCGCAACAGTATCACAAAACGTTTGAGATCGCAATAATATTATAGTGTGATTTAAAGTCAGTGTAAGGGAGAAAGATAGTTTTTCTTCTAGACACATTGTCCATGTTAGAGAATAGTTGCTGAAAAAGTGAAAAAAAGAGAACCATGTCGTACTCAATTGTGGAGTTAGACCATTAAACTGTTGTTCATGATGACCCCCGACCCTCCGCCCAAACGTACCTTCAGCGATTCTCTCAGTCCAAATCAGCCCAGCTGTTCACTTCAGCTCACTTCAGTTCCAACAACCCAACTCAGAAGAAAAAAAACAATACCATCCTGTCCCTGTCCTCTGGCTCTGGTGGCTCAAACATGTCTACACATGACCAATAAAGCTGCTAAATGGAGCGTCCATGTTTCAGGTTGTTTTCAGGTCGTAGTGGTGTTTGACACTGAGACAGCAGAGTGGACACACCCCCAGTGTTTCAGAGCAGAGAAAACTGATCATCCTCTTTTTAAAATCATTTCAAAACCTTATTTTACATAGTTAGCATTTTTTTTAATGATTTAAATTTGGCTGGATGCTTAATTTCATGTTTCTTTGGTGTGACATACTCAGAACACACATTTATTTATTCTTTACAAACTGTATTATGCAAATTAAGTATTGTGAGAATATAATATAAAGCCTAATGTCAATGCAGTTGTATTAAAAAGAAACAAAAAAGAAGATCTTAAGAGCACGACTAAAACTAATATTTTATTTTGAAACAACTTTTGAAAAAACATTCACTCCTGAGAATAACTGTCTTCTCTTTTGAGAAGTTTATGAGGTTTTGAGCTGACAGTATATGATCACAGTATAATCTACAGTCACCGCCATTTGCCTTGCAGGGACTCCAGTTATTAAAGGGCAATGCAACCATTTCACAGTTATTATCCTGACAGTTATTCAGAACATCCATCAATACCTCCACCCCCCATCCCCACCCCACCCCCTATCGACCTTACAGCAGTGTCAGCCACCCAAACAGAAACACAGACAAAGGTAGAGAGACATAGACTTAGGGGGGTATCAGCAGAGAGAGAGAGAGAGAGAGAGAGAGAGAGCGTGGACTAAAGAGGTCTATTTGCAGGCGGTCAGAGAGTGAGAGAGGAGGGGGAGAGGAGAGGTGGGGGGTGGGAGACAGAAAGTGATCTAAGGATTCTAATTGCAGGATAGAGAGAGATGAAGAACAAGAAACACTGTAAAAACATGCAGGGACCTGAATTAGAACTGAAGAGCTTGTATGATTTATTTGTTAAGGTTTTCAAATTTAAAAATTTGAATCAACCCAAGATTACCTAAACTGCTGTTTTTGGTGGTAAATGTGAAAAGTGTAAAAGTGTTAATAAACGTTCACTGAGCAGGAAAAATTCATTCTTGTAATGCTATAAATGTATGCAATAAAATAAAATAAAACTATGATATATATCACCCATTCTTGGGAACTGGGACAAATTATGTGCTAGCAAGAAAAGTATTTACACCAACACCCTAATTTCAGTTATTTTGGTGAAATTTAAGGATTTATATATATATGTTTTGGTTTGCTTTGATTCTTTCAATTTCTGTACTTGCTCTGTATCAAAAACCAGTCTCGTCCCAGACAATAATTCACAACTTCAAACAATTTAAAAATGTGTTAAAAGACTTCAAAATCTAAAACTACCAATACCTACAGATAACACAGATGTCAAAATGTGATATTATAATCACCTTTGTTTGGTCTGGTGTAATCTCATGTAATTTTAGCCTGAATCTTCACTGTAGATTCTCATCTTAGAGCCACATTCATGTGCACATGCACACTGTCTGAACTGTGGGTGTGTGTGGTGTGACAGTGTGCAAACGGCGTGTCGGGACTTTAGGTGACTTGGATTGTGCCAGACAAGCAGTATGGAGGCATTTTATGTTTCAAAACTGGTCACCATTCACTTCCACCGTTTTCCTGTGAAACTCCAGCGGTGTTTTGCAGACTTGCAAGATAAACTGGACCCTCAATTGGCACGACGGTGAGTAGATAATGAAGGAATTTTCATTTAAGGCTGGCTGATGTCCAGTCAGGAAAATGAAACAGACAAAATGGGCCTCAGGATGACTGAGCAATGCGCTATTGGAGCTTGATTACCTTGATTTTGGCACTGTTGCGGAGTTTTTGATTACTCTCAACAACACTCAGGTGCACAACCTACAAAACAGACACAGGGTACACAAGGCTGCCATCATGTGAACGCACAGGTAAAGGCAATATCTTAGTTGTCTGTTTGGAGGAGTGCACTTATTGTCAGGCAGAGGTTCAGCTGAGAAAACAACCAAGTCCACTTAGCTGCAGCTCTGGAGCTTTCTATCTTCATCAGTAGATGCTCAGCTTGTCTCCTTATGAGTTGGCTTACTTCAATCGATGATAAGATTTTACAGTGTATGAGCAGGATAGGGGCGGGGCTCTGCAGTGGGGTGGCGCTTGGTAGAAAGTGATCTGAAGCGCTCTAATTGTAGGTGGTGTGTTGGTGAAAGTGATTTTGTGTCCCAGCACATCCCAGCACGTCTCTGTGTGTCTGTCACATCAATATTCTACCAACCCCTCATTTAAACATCAGCTGTCACCCCCACTCACCCCACCCCACCCAAAACACCCACCCATACCAATCTCCACCCCTACTATCAGTGCATCAGTAGAAACAGTCCTATGCCGCTGAACACTGCTGACCACTATTGCTGATTGTGACGACGCTGCAGAGAAAATAATTAGAGAGAATCTCCCACCCCTCCTCTTTTCTGTCAAACCCTAACTTTCTCTGCCCTCCACCCTGCTTCTACACCTATAGATGGATGGATGGATGGATGGATCAGGGGGGATAATAGATGAGAGCTGATCATCACTCGGAGCTTCTGTCAGCTGTGACCTTTGCAGGCTGAGTGACCAGAGAGAGAGCAGAGTCATTACCAGCCTTTATCCCTTTGTGTGTCTGTCGCAGCCCCACAGAGAAGAGAATAGCTCTGCCATTTAGGGCACCAGTTCTCAACCTGGGGGTCAGGATCCCTAGGCGGTCACAGCATAATTTTTCAGGGTCATGGGATGTAGTTTTATACAAATGATTTGCTTTTTTTCCCCTGATTTTACTCCACACTTCTTTGTGTCTTGTCGGTTTCACTCAACCTTCTGTGATAATTAATCACATGAAACACCATGAGAATCTTATTCCTCAGTATAACTGTTCAACTGTGGATGTTATGTAGAATCATTGGACCTCATGCAAGAACAACTCATACAAACAGATTTGTTCTTCAGTACTGTGTACGAGTGATTTAGGAGAACTTGTTGCATTTACCAATTTCCTCATATTCTAGAATTTTCTTTCAGATACAAACTTTTACAATTTACAAGGTCCAGACCTGTTGTAGAGTCATGTGCAGTCAGTCTGCTGGTATCAAACCAGTTTCTCATTAATGCCTGTAGATTTCTTTAGTTTGAAGACATTTTGAGTTTGAAAAATAAATTACACTCCATAATTATGTCAACGTTATCCTGTTTGATTCCATTTCCAATTATAAAATATTTGTAAATTTACATATAAAACCTCTTATCATTAATTCAGTGATCTATTATTACCTGCTGTCAGGTGTATTGGCTGTATATCTGCACATGCAGGTTTATGAAGTCTCTGTCTAGGCCAACATCCTCACTTACTCTGTTGTCTTTCTCGACGAAAACTTACCCTTAAGTCTCACTTCCTGCTGCAGTCATCAGTCGCTCCTTAATGTGGCGAGTATTTTTTTCTCTCTGAAGCCATTTTTATATCAAGATGTTTCTTCTTTATTTCAGTGACAGTCTGACCCTCAGGTAACACAACATTAACAGCACTGATTTTTCCCGTGTCTTTGCTTTAGCAGGTCTTTTAATTCCACTGCTGACACTGTTAAAATGACAGATTTTCCTTTATGGATCTCTGAAAGCAGGACATCAAACTCCAGATTCGTAAAGTTCTTGTTTTTTTCTCTTTTTCTCTCTCTTGTGGTTGATGAGCATCAGGTATGCTTAGCAGCATCATGCCACCTAGGAGGCAGGTTCAGACATGCAGCAAGGACCCCAGAGTTTACAGATGCCCTTCACTCTGCCTGAGTTAAACCTCACACATGGACTCTCCAGGGGACAGACCATCAGCCTCTACTGCTTTAGCATCTCATTACCTCACAGCAATCCCCATGATGGCTTCACTGGTCCTCCTGACAACCTCTATCCATATCCACAGCACTATAAAAGGCACTTTTATCACTGCTGGGGGCCAGACAGCACACACAGCAAGTTATAAAGTAGCTCTATTTTCTATTTAAGTAGAAGAAGTTCTATTTTTACAGTCTTCATTTACTTTTCAATTACTTGATATATTAATTTTTTAAATAAAATGTTTTAGTACAGCACAGTCTTAATTTTCATATAAAAGTGCAATGGTATTGTGACCTCCTGAGCATACATAACTAAATAAACTTAATATAAACTTAATAAGGAAAACATAAATGTGGCAAAAGGTGGGAGCCTGCATGTCTCAGTAGAAGCGTCTATTCAGAAGGTTCATGTTTTGGCACAGAGCTGATTATACCATTCCCAGTGAATGAATTTCATTCCATAAAGTAAGCACTATTTGATCCACTGTTCCATTTATCACATTTATAACAAACCAAGATTCAGAAAAATCAGTTCAGAATTAAGTGAGTTCCAGTCAGTTTTGTACTGAAGTCTGCATTTCTCAACTTACTAGCAGACCTTGAATGCTCCAATATGGCTATGGTGCAGACGCATAGCAGAGACGGTGGCAAAGCTAACAAAACAGGGATTTATTTATCTCATTTCATTCCTAACTTTTCTGGATCATAACATGTTGGGCATTGAATTAATCTGCTGCTGCTCTGGTGACCCACTGTTGCAGAATTACAACAATTTTTGTTATCCCCCAAAACCCCCTTTTTTTTTTTTTTTTGTTTGGTTCAACCACATTAACATACTCGTTTGGTCCTATTGTTCGGTCTCAGAATGCTATTGGGTCATACATTTGTATATAAGGCCTGCCATCGGGTCAAGAAGTCACACAACCTCCAGATTTTTGAGAGAGCATCATCCCCTCGATTTACTGGACTGGATTTATCTGATTGAAGTAAGTAAAATGCTTTAAATATTTTTTTTGTGTTTATTACAGTGTCTAGAACATGTCCATATGTAGTCATTGTGGAAAATGTGCCTTACATTTTATTTAGAGCTTGTTTTGTAATTGTTGCAATATTACAACGTTGGGTGAATGTGGTAGTCAAAACAACCCTGTTTTGAGAGGAACTTCAATTTAAATTTTCCCAATATAACTTTAAACTACACATGATTTACACATTCTAGACTGATATTAGATTACATATTATTGTATTAGAAACTAGTGTGCAAAGATATATTTCCATAACTAATCATTTTCTTTTACTTATAATGATTTCTAACCACCTTCAACACTCAGTATCTTCCCCTTATCACAGAAAGCAGGACTTTCTAACAAAGAAATTCTGTTTGTGCATGTCTGCCCTTTGTCTTGGCTATCAATAAGAAAATGTTCCTATCAATTCATAGTCAAAGCAGTTGTGGGGGATGCTTGGGGGAGGGCATTTTTCCATTGTTCTGGAACAGGTGTTGATGTTCAGGAATGTAAGGTGTTGTTGTAAATTGGAGGCTACCTGCATACCTATTAGTATGATAATCAGAGTTTACAATTGGTCAGCTATACACTATTGTGTGACCAGTTAAATGTGTGAATAGGTTACTTCAGTGCAATGTGTAAACGCTTCATATTGAAATCAATCTCCCCACCATCCCCTCTTTTTCTGCAGGTTATCTAGAATCTAATAAGAATGTGTGCTGTTTATATATACATTTGTTTCAATCTTATTTTTTCCATTTCAGAATGCCACCAGCAAGGAGAGATCTTCGGTACAATGTGCAGGATGTGATTGGGATTGTCCAAAATGGAGAGAGTGATGTGGACATAGAGTTCGACGACACTGATGCGAGTGACGAGGACTCGGATAATGATGCCTGTGTGGACAAAGAAAACCAAGAACCTGATTGCCCAGCCAATGTGGACATTGAGCCCCAATCAAATGAACACATCAAGCCCCGTGACAGATATCACTGGCAAAAAAAGGATTTTATCAGTCCCAATACTGATTTTTCTGGTCCGCTGCAATACTTTGAAAAGTTTGTCTCAGAAGACATGATTCAAGCTCTGGCAACCAACACAAATGAGTACAGCATTCAAAATGATGGAAGATCTGTGAACACTAACACAAAGGAAATACAGAAAATGTTGGGCATGTACCTGAGGATGGGCTTGGTACAAATGGCTGGAACCCGTATGTATTGGGAGACAGATACGCGGTACTCCCCTGTTGCTGATGTGATGTCCCGCAACAGATTCCAATCTCTGTTGACAACATTACATTTTGTGAACAATTTGACAGTGCCAGAGACTGAAAAGAGGGACAAACTCTGGAAACTCAGACCATGGCTAGAATCATTCAGAGAGAAATGCCTGCAGGTGGTACCCGAAGAGCACAATTCTGTGGATGAGATGATGATTCCTTTCAAGGGGAAGTTCAGCAGCATCAAGCAGTATATGGGAGGTGTGGATTTGTTGGACTCGTTTACAGCGAAATACAAGTTCGCCCTGAAATCCCAGCGTTGGTACATGTACATCTTCTGGCACACCATCACCCTTGCTGTGGTCAACGCCTGGCTCCTCTACAAGCGGCACTGCCAAGCTCTCAAGATGCCAAAGAAGGAGATACTGAACATGAGAAAGTTCCAGGCGCAACTAGCATCCTCTCTCATTCTGGTAAGAATCTATTTCTGCTATTTGCCATGTTTGTGATATCTTTGACTTGTATCATCATGAATTTTTGGCATGTACATGAATTGATTATTAATATTAATATTGATTCTTCTCTTTCCAGGTGGACACAACACTGAAAACACCAAAGAGAGGACGACCATCTTCAGGCAACAGGAGCCCAGATGCAGCAGGGAGTCCTTTAAATGCTTGGAAGAGACCATCCCTAGGTGATGGGAGTCCAAACGGTCCCTCTTCCAAGAAAGCATGTGCACACCCCCCACAGGATGTGCGCAAGGACCTAACTGGACATTTCCCAATGAAGGTGAAGAGAGGACGCTGCAGACATTGCAGTAAAGGGTATACTAATACCCAATGCAGCAAGTGTGATGTTCGCCTCTGTTTTTCAGAGGACAAGAACTGTTTCTGGGACTATCACTGTAAATAAATGTCAAAGTTCTAGTTGTTGCAATAAATGACTGTTCATAACAACATGACTGAGATTATTTTTCATGTTATACTGTTCTGGGACAAAAGCAAAACCCTGCAAATGAATCCTTAGTACTGTATTGTTGTTCAGACAATGAGTACAAATACAGGAGATTCTGCTCCCCATTGAGCCCAACGTTGCAATATTACAACATTTCTGTAAAAACTTACAAAAACATTTTTTTAAAAAAACACCTCATTTTTAGCATCAAAGGCCTCCTACAACAACATCTTAATGGTTGAACATTTTTTTTTTAGTGTTTTTCTATATTTGGGTTTTACAGGGTTAAGATCAAACAAAACTTCTATGGGTGGCCTGGTAGCTCAGTTAGTCTAAGCAGACTAAGAGAGACAGACTAAACAAGCCCTGTTTTTAGCCTAGCAGTTGTTGATGACTTGTGGTTCTTGGCTACTTTCAATTTTTTAAGGGTCTGACCTGTTGAATCCAATTTTGGCGAATTCCAAATTTTTGTCTTTCTAGGAACTATAAGTGATAAAATACACAAAGACTTTTGCAACTTTTCTTGTAAAATTAAATTGGATGTTCATAATAAAACACTGACTATTAAATAACTTATATAAGACACATCAACACAGGTTGTTTATTCTTCAGACAGAACAGGAGGTGAGATTTTAACTGTGAGTCTGTGAACAGCAGTCTGCTGCTGGCTAACATTAGCCTGAAGAGCTACAAGGTTTATCGCTGTTTGACAACATTGTCAGCTGTTGTGTCTCATTGTGTCCTGTCTGTCTTCTCTTTATCCTGTTATCTGAATCTGTCACTAATACCATGCAAACACGTATGTGAGGGTGTGTGTCTGTGATCAGCGCTGCTGTGGGTGTGACGTTACAGTGAGTACGAGTCTGCTGCGTGTATCACTTCAGACAGCTGGTCATTGGTCAGGTCCGGTTGATCAGTACATCCCTAATGTGCACAAAAATTTTTAGGCTGATGGGTAGTAGTAGTAGTACCAGTACCAGTAGTTTGAGAGATTAACAACATACAAACTCCAGTCCCATTGATCACACGCACACACACTATGTGCTGCATGAGTTGTCCCTGGGCTTACAGCTCATTATTCACATGTGAAAAACTGATGTAACCCATGCAAAAATATATGGGCACTAAAGTGTTAACTCCTCACGAGTCAGGCTCTTTTGACCCTCCAGTCAGCTCACCCAGCAAAAGAGTGTGCTCAATGTAGATCTGTAAACTCTGATTGATAAATATTTGATTTACTGTCCTCTTCCAAAAAGGGAAATGTTGAACCAGTCATTTGGTATTATTACTGGCATTTTAATATTTGAGTCTTTCTGTGTAAGGGCCATGTGACGTACACACTGAGGGAACATGTATCACAGCAAACAACCACTCCTCTGTGCTCTTTGTCCTTTGTTTCCTCCTCCTCATCATCATCCTCTTGCCTCCTCTGTGTCTCCTCCTCCACCTCCTCCTCTGAGATGTTGAAGCCTCCTCCACAGCGACAGCTGTGTGTATACACACACTCATCTGAAACAACACACCCTTACATTTTAGATGGAAAACTACCTATCAAACTGAGATGAGAAACATCTTAGCATCCCTACTAATGTTATTTTATTGTGTGTATGTGTTAAGTGCACATGGTGTGTAGTTACCCTGGTCCCAGGTCATGTCCTCCAGACAGACTGTAGAATCCACTGGCCAATCCTGCTTCAGTTCCCGAGCTGGAGAGACATGCATGCATCATTATTCACTCCCTCCAGGAAGTTGCGATGTTGTGATCGCAACAATTCAACCAATCTCTGTGAATTCTTTGTGACCTTGCAAATTTGTCCAAACTCTGCACCTTTTCTGCAAATCTGATCAATCATTGTAGCTTCCTGCAATTTCCATCAATCAGAACAGTAACCCACAAAAGTGTCATGTATGTCTCAGTATTTTGATCCATTCACTACCTTTCTGGATTTATATTTTTTAATTTTTTCACAAGTACTGAAAAACATCTGTCATTGTTATTGACATTTATCAATGCTCTGAGCACTTTTATAATTTTGCACTGTTTTTTGAGTTGCCATATTCTGTCAATAAATCACTGTACATTTTCAACACTGTAGCTTTAAATAATCAGATTACTATGATATGCTATATTTAGAATATTTTCACTGCTTCACTATCTCTTCAGAACAACCATACTCTTTTGATAAAAACAGCAATTTTACCTCACAGAACACAGAAGTTGTTGGTTTCTGCTGCTTTGATCCGTTAGTTTGTTTTTGTTACCAAACTCACTCAATATCAGTAAAGTGTGCAAGAACAACAATATTTCAAATTTCAATAAAAACTAATTTTTAATTATTTTGAGGTTGGGATTTGAAGCCCTGGTCACTACAATGCCCACATTCTCTAAACAAATAAAGAGGACAGAGCCTCTGCCATCAACATGGATGGATGGATGAAAAGTGATGGACCAATGGACAGATTGATAATGGTAGACAGGTGTACGGAGGTTCACACACTCTTCATTTTTTTACAGTTCACTCTTGAGGAAGCAGTCATTAGCAAGTCGTACAGTTTGACAGTGATAATGACTTTGAACCATGAATAATTAGTGCTAAACTTTGCTTGGTTTTTAATTAGTGTTACACTGTGTGAGGAATAATTGCTGCTAAACCAGAGCTAATTTAAAATAGGACGAATGATGAGCAAGAGGCTGGAGGAAGCATATACTCCACGTACACCACGAGAAACCCAACGTCTCTTTGATTTCTTACAGTTTGAGATCTGAAAGGACAGTAAGATCAATAACCCACTGCCACTGTTCTGAATTCCTGTGTTAAAAAGTAATAATCAAACTTTCCAGGGCCATCTGTCTAACATATGATACTGGCTGTACATGGCATGATGGCTGGGCACCAAAGCTTTGCACATTATTGGTTCTGACTGAATGTGTAAGTAGCACTGAGCATCAGAAACTGTTCAGGACTATAAGCTGTACTTAATTTGTATTCATTTTCCTGCTTGATTTGACTTTATTTATTTCCAAGTTTATGGAATAGTCCCAATATGTCTTAGCACAGCTTAGCTTTGACAGTAGGTATTTAAGACATGCGCTCCTTTATGTCAATCTGTTGGCAATTTGGTGGATCAATACTGATCTGGTACTGGAATAAGGTCACTTTATGTAAACACCATAATGGAAATCTTAGGTTGGAACATTTCTGTAACACTTATAGCTCGAGTGTGAACTGCATGCTGTCAGATTAACATCAGTCAGCAGCAGCACAAGGTGAAACATGCAGAGACAGAGAGAGGGGGAGAGAGAGAGAGAGAGAGAGAGAGAGAGAGAGAGAGCTCTGTTTTGTATCACCATCTAAGGCAGGGGTGTCAAACTCAATCACAGAAGGGACCAAAATTTAAAATACAGTCTAAGTCGTGGGCCAAACAGGATTAACATTCACAGTCTAAAACTGACTAGGTTTTATTTAGAAATATGAATTTGAACAGCCAGACTGCAACAACTTTTTCCTAAATAAAATAAATAAAATTTAAAATAATTATTTACTTCAACAGTAACATAAAGCAAAATGAGAATATTTCAGCTCAGAATATTTAAGCTCACATATCCAATCAGCAACAGTATTTCTGCTGAGGCTGATATTTGAAAATGCTTTTTGTCTGGAATCATGCAGCGCTTCAAAAACTGTCCCTCCGTAAATGGCCAGGATGATTTGGCTGATTTGACTATCTCTGCCACTATAAAACTAGCTTTCATGGCAGCTTCACTTTGTGATTTTGCTTTTGAGAACATAACCTGCTGTGACACCAGACACTTTTTAAACTCTTCCACCTTCTGTAGCTTCTGCTGTGTGTCCAGGTTTTTGTATTTGTCCTGATGTTATGTCTCATAGTGCTGTCTTATGTTATATTCTTGAATTACAGCCACACCAGCTCCACAAACAAGGTGCACAGGTTTACCTCCAGATGTCGACAAACAGGTTCTCTGCCTCAAACCTTTCAGAGTCCCTGTTTTCAAAGTCCACTTTTCATTTGGTCATTTATTTTGGGGGTTAGCTTAAGTGTCACTGTAAACGCGCTGACCGATGCGTTCATCCGCTGACCACTGATCAGTGTGTCAAGCAGCGGGAAGAGGGATTGGTGCACAGGTCTTGACTTGCGCGGCACCGATTGCAGTGCATCTTGGGATTTGTAGTATGATTGGTGGGAGTGCTATTTATTGGCAGGCCATTCATAATAGACACATGAAATTATCTCGTGAGCTGTATATAATTGCATCGCGGGCCGGATTTGGCCTGTGAGCCTTGAGTTTGACATGTGTGACCTAAGGTGACTGTCATTAACTGAATTAATTTCATTATTTATTGATGCAGAGTCATGTGTCTCTCGCGCTCACAATGGTCTTTAGGGCTTTAATAGCAAAATAAATGTTAAAATGTATCAGTGATGCAGCCATTAAAAGAAAACAAAACACTATTCTTCACTGCTTGCAATAATAATATTTCTATCTCGCTGCTGTCTGTCTCTCTAACTTGTGACTCTTTCCATAAATGTGCTGTCATGTCTGAATGAAACTGGAAAGAACATTAATATAACATTAAATCTGAATGAGAAAAAGCTATAATCTTAATAGTTTAAGTAGGTAATGTTACATATTCCATGTCTGAAAGGGACTATTGAAATCACTTGGGATCTAAGTGATATCATGATGTTCCAGGATGAAAATGTATGAAAATTAGGTTGGGTTTTTTTCACTATCCACAAGGATCTTTATGAGAATGGGAGGATCTTTTACAAAGCTTGTGTATACACACTCATAATGAGAGAGGGGTCACAGAGGTGCGGCATATTAAGCAGCCTACTACTTTTGATTGAGGACAATAAGAATGTATAATGATAATGTATAAATTGTGATTTTACTTAATGTGCAAAATTTATTTTGATAACCTCAAAGCAGACAAAAGCTTTGGGGACCCCCTGGGATTTTGGGTGCCCCCCTAAGGGGGGCCTGAACCCCAGGTTGGGAGCCAATGTACAATGTATAAGACTAATACATTAGTATCATATAGGTATTATTAACAGTATAGTTGTTTAAGAGAGGGAAAAAACAAATACTCAAGGTTGCAGAACTGCATGTCTGATATCAGACATGAACAGCGGTACTGAAGCATCCCTACACTCAGCTGCTGGTAAACTAAACTCAGGAACTCTGCATGATGCTCGAGGAGCTGCAGCATAAATGTCTTTCACAAACTGCACCCAAAACTCCTGTCACATTCACGCCTGCTGCTAACTTGATTCCTCTATGATGGTCGACCCACACCTGCCTGTCCTGAGCCAGATCAGGTCTCTGTCTCTCTCTCCTGCAAACTAAAACCCAAGGATAGTGGAATCATCTTCTGCAAAGCATGTATTTACACATTCATAATGAGAGAAAGACTGACTGTTTTATGCAAATCTTGACCACTGCCATAAAATCAAGAATTAATCAGAAATGTGAGTATGAATCAAACATAACACAAATAATTACTGAATTTTTTTCACTTCTAAACTAAACATTGAACATATCAGTGATATCAGTAGATGAAGTGAAATGTGAAGTGGTACCTCTGCACTGCAGGTCATACTGTCTCCTGGTGTTCTGGTCACTGAGGATCTTCCAGGCTGCATCGACTTCCAGAAACTTCTTCACAGCAGACTCTGCTTCTGAAGCAGCCTCACCTGCAAGACGGTCTGGGTGGTACTGTGCATGCACATGCACACGCACACGCACACACACACACACACACACACACACACACTCAGACTGCTGAAGGCTATATGAGTTTCTATCATGTAGTTCTGCAGTAGTTATTTTTTAAGGAAAAAAAGTCCAAATTCTCTGATTTCAGCTTCTTAAATGTGAATATTTTCTGGTTTCTTTACTCCTCTCTGACAGTAAAGTGAATATCTTTGAGCTGAGGATGAAACAAGACATTTGAGGACGTCTTCTTGGACTTTGGGAAAAACTGATCAACATTTCTGATATTTTATGGACCAAACAACTAATGGAGAAAATCACTGACAGATTGATCGATAATGACAACAATCGTTACAAGAAAGACTTGAAAAATAGGACCTATTTTTCAACTTACAAGATTGTAACAGGATTAATTAATTGATCAGTCGAGAAAATAATCGACAGCGGGACATCCTCATACAGTGTGTAGTAGTAGTGGTGGTTGTGTTTCTTTGGGCCGACACACAGACATACGCATGGACGGACAGACAGATACAGCAGTGTGTGTGTTTACCTGTAAGGCCAGCTGCTGGTATCTGTGTTTGAGCTGCTGGACTGAATCTGAGGAGCTGGCTCCCAGAACAGCATACAGGTCCTTCTCTGCTGCCTCACACATCCCTGCTGCAACACAACACTGACATCAGACTGACACACAAAAAACACACACCTTTATCAGAAGAATGTCATAACATTCTTCCCACTGACTTTGCTGCTACAAGCAGCAGGTTAATGGCTGCATCCAGTGCAGATTGAAAATTCACTTCAAACCTGCCAGATCAGCTCCTGTTATGCAACTGATACTGAATTTGTTGAGGTGAAAGGCTCCTGAACACGCTGAAATCCACATTCAGTCCAATCTTCAGTCTAAAATCCTCAGTGGTACAGTCACCTCTCCAAACTCTCCTTACCTCATAATTGAAAATGCTAACAATCGATTAATCATTAGTAATTAATCATTTGCAACAAACAAAACAGATGGGTTTCTTTAAATCATTTTTGTCAAATTTGTCATTTTTAGTTGAAGTTGAGGTTTCCTTGTTCAACAACTGACAAAACAATTTCATAGGTGGTGAAATTACTACAATTTATAGACTATGGCTTAAATATCAATTAATACATTTTAATTGGTGAAATTCTCAATTGATTAATGATTAATCATTAACATTTTTGGTTGGGTTTTGTTTGTCCATATGTCCTGGTTTTTCATTGGCTCCTTTGTGATCAGGTAACCTTATGGCTACAATAATGCATATGAAAGGTTTGAATATTGCTTCAAAATGTACTCAGCACTAAATGATGACTTTAAAAATAAGCAACTAAGTAGATGACAGTATAATGCATGTTTATGTACATGCAAATGTACAGACTTGGAAAATCTACTCATAAAAGTACAAACACCCCAAAAAAAACAAAACTACTTAATTACAGTAATTTGCGAATTTGCAATTAATTAGTTAGTCCACCACTGATATATTCACACGTGAAATACTATGTGTGTGTGTGTGTGTGTGTGTGTGTGTGTGTGTGTGTGTACAAATATATACAGTATACACACACGTACACATACTCTTCTGAGCATAAAGAGAAGCCTGTGAACTGGACTGGTGTTTGTGTGTTATTAACAGTGTAACAGTGCTAAAAATGAAGTAGACTCTTTCAAAATATTTGGTAATGAATATAACGCTATTTGTTTGGTTCATGCAGTCACATTATTTCCACGAGTTTAACAAAATACACCCATGTTCCACCCTCGTGGACGGACAGTGATGGTGAGTCACACAAACGTGTTACGTACCCACTCATATTTCATTTCGCTCGGACATAAAACACATCTGGTTCTGTCTCTCAGTCCTGTCTTTATCCATATGTTTATGCCACGAAAGTAAAGCTTTGGACGTACCTTCAAACCACAGCTGTCAACTGAGGGACGACATAGTGTTCAGCGATGTTATCAGTCCCCCTGGAAACAGACAAGCTGTGTATCCGAGTTCCGCTGACGAGAACCAAGACTTCCCCTCTTCTTCCTTTTTCAGAATAAAAGCCCCATCACAGTGATGTAGTGGTGCCTGGAGAAGTAATTTAATTTATCTCCCCGTCCAGCAAAGAATAAACGTATTGTGTTATAAGCAGTAACATGTAAGACTCTTGTATAGTTAGTTCATCTAAAAATGTGACATTAGTATTTGCACATTGGTATTTCATGTCTCCTGCATGACTGCAGGCAGAAGGGATCAATATAAAATGTAGATAAAATGTAAGTTGCAACCAACAATTATTTTCATAGTCACATAATTGGTTGATTATTTTCTTGATTAATCGATTAATAGCTGTTTGTTTTAAAATTATTATTATATTATTATTATTCCCCATAGTCCATCCACACCTGAAAGTAGATATTTTTCATGGCAGCCATATAAATATGAGACAGTAAGGTGACATGTGTTAACTTATTAGTGTCATTGGTAACACCTATGGTGTAGCTACAGGTGTGCCAAGGTGAGCCTGCACCACCCAAAGAGGGAGGTGGCACACCCAAAAATTAGATGCAGAATTCATTTTTAGATACAGCCTTAATAAAACATTTTTTTTCAAAGATTAGGTTATATTGATTTAGTTGTAATAATTTTTCATTGTAAATTATTTTTGTTAACAACATTCACCATCACATGCAATCTGCCCACTAACCAATTTTTACACAGTGATAGATGTACAAGTAGCCATTGACCTGTAACCATCAATCAATCCAATGTCTGCTCGATATTAAATATTATATTAACAGTAATTCCTTCAGTTTCATTAGGAACCTTGCACCGAGGTTGGTGCTCAGACCCTAAATATAAAATGTGTAATCTATACAGCAAATCAAAAAATTAAGGGATAATGTACAGCTGGTACATCGTTATTGCCATTCACAGCAAGGTCCAGCTTCCCCCTGTGAGGGTTTATTACCTGCTCAGTGTACATTATTCCACTTATTTGTTATTTACCAAAAACCTCAATAATTTGACACAAGATATTGATTTAAAAATGATAAAACTGAGTCCATAGCAACAGTCATAGCAATAGCAATGGTCTGTTACACAGAAACAACAGACCTTATAATTCTGTAACTGACCAATCAGAATCAAGTATTTAACAAAGCCATGCAATAAAAGTGTTTTAATATTTTGTCAACTAAAATGGTCACCATAGCGTTTGTTTATGACTTGGTACCTTTTCCTCTGAATTTTGCTATTTAGCTATTAGGCTCCCTTGGTTAATTATAGATGCCAAATCCAAATAAGAAAAGTTTCCAAGGAAAATTTAGAATTTAATAGCTTTGGTTCCAGACATATTTTTTTTTTTTTTTTTTTTTTGGCCAAGAATGGCTCCTTTGAGAGTAAAGGCTGGAGACGCCTACGTTAAACTGATGATGTGTTCATGCTACTGTGGTTAGGCAATGACCACTACTGTTGTTTGGGAATTGTAATACAGAATGAATAACAATAGATGTACAGATGTGACTGGAATATGTTCTAACTATGTGAAATTATCAGTATGAAAGCCAAGATCACACTGTTAAATTCCTGTGCCAATGCTTTGAAAGAGCAGCCAGGAAAGAGCAGCAGA
Organism: Lutjanus erythropterus; assembly: GCF_056507025.1. Classification (NCBI taxonomy): domain Eukaryota; kingdom Metazoa; phylum Chordata; class Actinopteri; order Lutjaniformes; family Lutjanidae; genus Lutjanus; species Lutjanus erythropterus. The sequence goes on along the minus strand of NC_139329.1, from coordinate 1,763,647 downwards.
CCTCATGCTGGGGAATCTGTCCTGACAGTACAGGCCAGGAGCGATCTGTTAATTGAAATGGGAACAGAGAAGATGAGGTGACACAATGACACCTTTATGATCTGACTTCCTGTCTGGCACTCACTTATGGCTCTTTAACGAGACCACAGCGGCAGAGAGGGAGGGGGAGGGGAGGAGATAAAGGGTGACTGACATTGTTGTGCAGTTAATTATTTCTTCATTTTGGGTGAATTAAGGCTCAATTAGTCAAGTGACAAAATATTCACCGTCAAACTGGGGGCTGTAGCTACTTTTTTTATTAAATACACAGTTCCATACATACTTGTGCAGTTCAGTGCAACTGCTCTGAGATAAAGCCTGGAGGTGGTGTTGATCTATCTCTGTGCTCATTTAGAGGTTGGTGCTGCTTTTGCACAGTGTGTTGTGTCTGTGATATAATGACACAATGTTTTATCCTCTCACATTTACAAATATGAGAAGGATATAATATTAGTGTTGTAAAGTAGTCTAGAAAATAATATGCACATACAACTGTGACCTATAAAGGAAAAAGGCAGGACAAATATCTTTTCTCAAATCTGTTGTATTTTGGAGAAAATAGGGAAGAACAGCAAACCACCATAACTTCATTTACTGTATTCTAACATGTAAAATATCTGCAAGAACATGAAAAAATATGCCAACTATGTTCATTATACTACTATATATAACAACAGTATAGAAAAATATTAAAATAAGACCACAGACTCATAACTCTCAGCCTCACCACTATAACTCTGATCACAGGTATGAAAATGCATTCAAATTAAGCAATCAGTGACAAATTTGATCAGAAATGGTTTGATGTTTTTTCCATTGTAGCATATTGCTTTTTATATTTAAAATTTGAAAAGTATTTTATTAGAATATAAATATTAGTAGCTTCAAATCCTCAGAAACATCCCAAAACTGTAGAAATAATTACATTTTAAAAGTTACTTAACATTACAGTACTGTAATATAATAATAAATGTTGTAAATAAATAATAATAAAAACAATAATGTAAAAGGGTCAGTTTCATTTTACATCATTGTCTGACTAAGGATTTTATCATATAACTTCAAAATAAAGGTCAAAGATCAAATCAGGAGTCAGGATTAATATGTAGAAAAAAATAACATCATATGGGGGTGCTCCCATAGCTCAGTTGGTGGAGCATTCGTCCCATGTACTGAGGCTGTTTGTCCTCCGCAGCGGTCGCTGGTTCAATTCCCGTCTGTGACCCATTTGCTGCATGTCATTCCCTCTCTCTCTACCCCGATTCCTGTCATATCTTCAGCTGTCCCTATCTAAAATAAAGGCAAAAAGCCCAAAAAGTAATATTTAAAAAAAACAACAATGTGATATAAAGCTGTAAAATTGCCACAGATGCAATAATCTGTCAACAACTATTTTGACCCGCCAACAAGAAAGCCATTTGTCTTTGTTCTGTACTCCAGGAAGTTACTGCATTTTTCCTTTTGTGGGGCAGAACTGTATTAACACACAATTAAGCTGATGAGCAGAAGTAAAAGCCCCATTCCTGGACAATGTTAGATGACTGACAGTTTGAAGCACTTCAAGGCTTGGAGGGCCAAACATGTCCAGATAAAAACTGTTTCTTACCGAGGTGCATTATGGTACAAAACATCTGATCACTGAGCCTCAAATTCTGCTGTGTGTATTGCAAACCATCAGCAAAGGTAAAGACTTCAGTGAATCCAAACAAAAAAGTCACACAATAATGCTAACTAACCAACAGACTAAGGCAGGAGTAGACCAGCAATTCCTTTGTTTTGCAAGGTAAAATAATTTTTTTCCCTTATGCTTCAGACAGAATGATATTTGATTTCTATAATTCCTATCATACAGTGCTGTCTGACAGCAAAGCAAAGTGGTGAAAATATTCAATATATAGCATACACTTAAATGAGATTGAGATTTTAGGTGTCTAAATACATTTTCCTGCTGACCCTGTCCACAGCAGTACATTGCTTAGCTTCCTACACCAGTACTCCTGCTGTTTTTTTTCCAAAATAAGGTCATCTCAACCTTCATCTGCTGTAGGTAATACACTGACAATGCCTCATACCACCACATTTCAAATAATCCAAAGTTTCCCTTTGAAGTCCAACATTTTGTCAACCCATCTGACCCTCTGAGCCTTCCAGAACCAGTGTCTTTTCATTTGCAGCTGTATAGGGTTAGCCAAAATATAAGTTATCTCCAAATGCAGTAAATGAGCTGATACTGATGTTCAAGTCTCCAAGGGGTTTTGGGCAGTCATGTCTTTAAATTAAAGACAACAAAGAAATTAAATCTGAGGGAAAACAGTTGTTAAAGTTATCTTGAAAAGAAGAATGGATATTAATTACTGCTAGTTTTAAAATAGATGAAAACTGGGATGTAGATGGAACTTAATAGTGTGCATTCTTAATATGCAGAGAGGCTAATTTCAGGCCAAGAGAAGAACTAGTGAAAATGCAGAAGGTGAAGATGGAGTGAAGTGAGGTTTACATGTGTGATACTGTAAGTTATTTTTCAGTCTTCCCTTCATGTATGACAATAAATGTATTACAGAGAGAGAGGACCCACTCAGACTGCATGTGTGTAATATTTTGAAATGAATGGGTATAAATTAAAAAATCTATAACTATACAGAATGGTCTGAAGAAATAGTTAGCACTTTATGTGTTTTGTAGTCAGTAAAAATAACTGGAATAGTTCTTAAGTCCAACAAGGCCTCCAGCACTGCTCCAGAGCACACACAAAGCCTTGTGTGTGTGTGTGTGTGTGTGTGTGTGTGTGTGTGTGTGTGTGTGTGTGTGTGTGTGGGTGGGTGGGTGTGTGTGTGTGTGCTGGCTAGCACTCTCAGACGTAGAGCAGCTGTTCATTAGAAATGTGTGAGCTGAAGAAACAACACAGACGATAATAACAGCAATCTCTGGCTCATTAAAGACAGAAAAGAACAACCAGGCAGACACACACACACACACACACACACACACACACACACACACACACACACACACACACTGGCCTGTCTACCTGCCTGTGATCATAAAGCTGTAGTTAATTACAAAAGACAATAAAAACATGATAAACAAGAAGAAGAATACAAGCAGCTACAACATGTCACTCAGACAGAATCAATGACCCACAAATCAGATCCCTCCTCTGCAACTCATCTGACTCCACACACACACACACACACACACACACACACACACACACACACACACACACACACACACAGAGAACAAATGGAGAACAGCTGTTCTTGGGAAGGTGTTAACTAAAATAATAATCATCAACAATAAAAAAACAACTACATAAAGAGCCATCTCATTAACTGAATCCACTGCTGCTGTTATTGTCTCTAATAGACAAACCACACACACACACACACACACACACACACACACACACACACACACACACACACACACACACACACAATATGCCTACATGCCAGAAAGACAAAAAAAAAAACAAAAAAAAAAACAAAACAAACAAACAAAAAAAAAACAGTGTGTCTGTCCTTTACTGTTGGATGAAAAGCCTCAGAGAGCCCTATCTTACACCCAGCACACAGCAGATGTGCTGGTGGCGCAGGTGGCATTGTTATCATTTTTGCCACGTTTCCAAGATAGCAAATGAACTTGCACCTGGTCTGTGCGGCCATGAGCAGGAGGTCTAAAAGTGAAGGCAAAATGAAGGTGTGATGAGGCATATTTACTAATAAAAATCACTTGCACCTTAGACCGGCTAAAACCTGGTCAAAGCACAAAGTCTGTGGCGCGACCGGTCTGTCTGCACAGGATGGTCCCTGGCGTGTTTGGCTGAGGCACACAAACATCTCCACAATCAGAAAACAACTTCATTTATGTTAAGTCTTTCCTCACACAGGACAGTGGATCAGTTAAGTGTCCTTTCAACATATTTTCTATCAGCAATTAAGTGTGAATATTGAAGTTAACATCGTGTGTGTGTGACTCTTTCACTTGACTGAGGCATGCACACACATCTCCACCATCACAAAACACAAAAAGTAATCTCAAAGTGCTTCAGTGTAAAACATAACCAGTCATATATCTGCATGACAGTTATAGTTCATGTATTGTATTACTGTTTTGCAGGCATTCATGTAAAATAAACTACTTACACGTGAAGCTGTTTTTGGAGACGTCCTGCTGTCTTCATACATTGCACTCTCTCACACTTTCACTTGTTGAACCAGGAGATCTGTCTCCTTGTTTGAAAATTGTTTCTCTTTGTTTCGTCTTGCGTTCCTGGCACACCTGCCTCTTAAAGGTGATGTGAGCTGACTTTCTGATTTATTTCTGGTTTATTGTATGTTTGGCTCAAAACTAACTCATGAATTAATCAGGGAACTTGTGCCCAACCTTTGCAGGATATCGCTGCTCTCTTTGCACAAGATGGGAATGGTGGATTTGAACACACTTTAAAGAAATCAAATCCATTGCGCCTTGTGCTTTCACCTTGTGCTTTAGATCAGTGTAAGATAGGACCCAGAGGCAGCAAGTCTGAATGTATTTGGGGTCCCAGTTGTTTCAGTTGTTGACCAGTGACCAAGTTAAAAAGCTAGAGTTAAATGGATGACCTGAATTTATAGCCACCTAAGCAGCATGGATCTAGTGATTGGTCAGCTGGCCAGTCCAGCACTTCAGTGATAAAGATAACAGATGAAATGGGTGAACCTGAGTGAGATGTTTTGTCTCTTGTCCAGCAGACTTTACCAGAAGGTCACTGGAAATGATGCAGCGTCTGCAAAAACCAAAGCCAGTCCCTTGGGGCAGCTGTGTCTAAATGCAGTGATCAATCTTTGTTAAGTAACACTGGACGAAAGCCCTCACCTCACCTGATCAAGTCTGACTGGTAAATGACAAGAGTGTTGACTTTGCATCTGTTTTGAAACTGTATTTTGTTACTGTTGTGAAAATATGCTTTAAAAGATCAAACTCTTGGCTATTAAACCTTGTATTGTTTTTATAAAAATCTGGAACACAACTCTAAGGGGCCAACATTTTAATTAAAATCAGTTCTAAAACAAAGATGATTATATTGGCACATTTTACACCTACTGTATGTCATCAGTAGGTATTGTGAGTTTTGGATTTTGAAGGCTTTTAACACATTTTTAATCTTTTTGAAGTTGTGAATTCTTGCAGCAAATTTAGAAATAAAAAAAAATAATAAAGCAGACCAAAACATTTACATTAAATAAATTACATTTATTTCATGTATATAAATAACCAAATAAATTCTAATTAGAGTGTTGATATTCATTTTTAATGTTGGGTTTGGAAGGATGTGATTTTTCCTAATTCAGGAATGGTTGAAACACTCAATCAGGAAGTGATGCATCAAAAACTACACAAACTGTAGCTCCAAATGAAACAAATAAATATGTCATTTCTTCCTGCCCTCTAAAACATTATACACACAGAAGGGTTTTTTGGTCTGACATCCATATCAGCAGGGTGACATCATTTGTCTGTGCCTTCTAAAACCATTACACATGACTTTTGACAAAGGAATCAGATGTTACAACACTATGGTTAAGGTTTAGTTACAGAAGGTTTAGGCAACTTGGTTATGTTTAGGTAAGGATTATGGTTTGGGATAAGAGCACTACTTTGTTAAGGTCAGGGGAGCTTTGTTGTTATGGTAACAATAATAAACATGTAGTACATCATGCATTTTAAAGGGTAACTCCATCTGAGAACTTTTTTCAAACAGCAATGCACACTCAGCCAATAACAGAAGGCAGTGATGTAGGTTGGAGTGCTGACGACCTCTTCTCACCTCCCTCAACCTCGTTGTGGGAATTTTGACATTAGAACATACGCACTTTGATCAAAATCTGAATATTTGGGACTGATTACATAAGCAAGCTACAGTACTGATGGTACTGATGTGAGAACCTAAAATAAATAAGTGTGCTGGCTGCTGGCTCCACCTCTCACACACCTCGTCTCAAACTCAACCACACACATACTGTAAATACAGCCCACTGCAAACCACTGGTGCATGTAAACACACTGGAGTGGAAAAGGACCACATCTCATCCTCACACACACACGCACACACACAGAGACTGTCTGCCCGCCACCTGCTTCCCTCGCTTGGCCTGGTGACACACTCAGTTTTCAAGGAGCGTTTGTGTGCGTGTGTGTGTGTGTGTGTGTGTGTGTGTGTGTGTGATTGATGATGGGTCACATCTTGCTGTGCTCCGAAACACTTGACTGATTTAAACTGCTGAACCAGCAAGAGGCTGTCTGTGTGAGTGTGTGTGTGTGTGTGTGTGTGTGTGTGTGTGTGTGTGTGTGTGTGTGTGTGTGTGTGTGTGTGTGTTGCGGTGAATCTGAGCCAGAGAAACACAGCTGGTCAACAGAAGTTCCCAGGCAGATGCTTCCTAAATAAAGCTTCGGTACACTTCAAATGCCAGCAAGTCTGCCAACTCTTTTAGCAGGTTTTTACACTTATTCAGCTCATTGTACACATTTCAGTGTGCACTGCTGCACAGCAAACTGCAACAAGCCTTGTCAAACTAGTGATAAGGACATCTAGAATAAATTTGTAAGACATTTGCAATAAAATAAGTAGTTTAATAGCTCTGGTTTGGTCCACCAAGTCCTGAGAAAAGCATCTCTCTATGGCTGGATCAGTCCTCCTTTACTTTATCACAGAGATTCAATCGGCTTGTTTTAGCTTACATCATAAACTACACAACACAGCAGAATATATTTTCAATTAGGTGTCGTTATTTTTATCACTTTTATACAAAAGCATTATGCATCAGACAAGGATGGAGAAAAGCAGCAGAAGATATATCGTGGGGGCAGCAGGAAGTCAGTTCAAGTCCAGCACCAACCACAGTATGGTGGAGTATGGATTGGAAGCTGGAGAGGTGCCAGTTCTGATAATCAGCACTGCTGAGCTGCCCTTGAGCAAGGCACCAAACATCTTTTTCACTTTTAACATGCCGAGAATTTGCTCTGCTTCCAGTCTTCCAGGCTTCTCTCTGTACGGAACACAAATGATGGGCGATATGGCCCTAAAATAATACCTCATTATTTGTGACAACATGGCAAAATACTGAAAAACATTTTTGGTTTAGAACGCACAACAGCTCTCCTCGCTCAATTTTTGGCTGTCCTCATACTCAACCAGATTCTTCTGCTTGAGCTAGTGTGTCAGATGGTGAGAACGGAGGACAGAGTCAGGAGGAAATGTTAGCTGTGTTGGTGTTTACACCACTAACACAGGAGCTTTGGGCTGCCTAGTGGAGGAGGTTTTCAGGCCCGGGGCTGGGGAGGAATGCCTGTGGGGAACAGCATCAGGGTCATGTGTGAATGGGAGCAGGAGCGAGGGGCAATGTAACGAGGCTCTGCAGCTACTACAGAGGCAGACGCACAAGAGAGCAAAGAGGAGGTTGACAGAGGAAGCTAGGACGAGAAAAAGACAAAGTGACCAAGCAGACTAGTTTTTAATCAGAAGTGATGTTATCATAACAAATGCATGTGTCCATATTTATGATAGCAATGCATAAGTGAATTGCACTCTGAAATAAAAAGAAAATCGTATATAACATACAGGAAGTTATGTTGAAAACATAGCTTGTGTGTGTGTGTGTGTGTGTGTGTGTGTGTGTGGGAGCGAGTGCAGCTTGTCTGGACCAATGAGCCTAATATTTTTTGTGCACATTTATGACTGTGTGTTTACGGACCTCTCATGGTTGCAGTGATTTAAAATGTTTGAAAAACCTATATAAAACCTATATAATAATAATAATGATCAACATTTGTGGACAATAATCTCTATTGTCCACAAATGTGGAAAATTGCCTGGTTGGTTTAAAAAATACATTACATTAAGTTACAGTACACACAATAATAGACCATGCACAGTGCAGACAACAATAACTGATATGGCTCCAGTCTGAATCATGTCTAGCAAGATGCATTTGGTATGAAATATTTTTTATAAATATTCCTGTTCTCTGTGGCAGCTCTACCTACAGACCTTTTTTTTGAAAAAGGGGATGAGCAGGGTCAGACACAATTTGTTGGGCTGTTTGTTTCACCTGTGACTTATATGTACATTCCAATGGGTTTTGCTCCTTGCTAATAATTTTACGGACCATGCTTGTGATTCTGGACAATCTATTTTTGTGCACATATATAACCTATACCAACAGCTGACTCCTCATTCCTCTTAACCAGCCAGTAGAGGTCAAGTCATCAGCAACTGCTAGGCTAGAAACAAGGCTTACTCATTGGCAGTGTTGTCATATAGTATGTAACTATGTATGTAACATGTAATTAAATTACAAAATAAATGTAAATGTATAGTCCGGTGCAGTTACTAAGAAAAAAAAACATGTAATGTAATTACATTTTGGTGATTACAAAGTGGTTACATCTAGATATTCTCTTCATGTTGCCTGGTGAAGATCTACACTCTGTTGAGTGACCTCTGCTAGTTTATTGTTTTAATCTGACATTTAGAAATAATAACCAGGGTGCGATTTGCTGGGGGGATGAAGGGGGATTTCCCTGCCGCTGCTCTGTGTATCCCTGCCTCTGTTAAATTATTTTTCACCTCTGGTGGGAACAACATGTATAAGTGCATGTCTGCATGCATGTGTCACTCTGCACCTATATGGGGCTTGCAGTAGTCATTAGATAACATTAAATATTACACAGAATTTATTTAAAGGTTTTGATTGTGACAAAGGAGGGACTGGATCCAGTTAAATATGTGCCAATCCCAGTCTGGGAGTTTCCTGATCCTGTTCTGGCAGGATCCAGCACAAAAATAAGTTTTGGAGAGGGGAATTTAATTCTGAAGTGTTAAGGACAAGGCATGCAAGTGAAAATATCACACAACTTTATTAACACTTTTTTTTAAATGGATTAAAAACACTGTTTTAAACTGTTTTATTAATGTCCCTAATTATTTGATAAATGTTACTTTAACATCAACAACTTTCAAAAAACATCCCCCCACTGTTTTTTTTTTTTTTTTTTCACAAATCGCACCCTGATAACAACATCTATGTTTTACTGTAGTTAGGAATGTCACTTCTGCTGTAAACTGTCACATCTTCAGGATCACAGTGCTTCAATTATAAGACCAAGTATTGCTGGGATGTGTAATATGGAGCTTAATTGTATGCAAAAATAGATTTCTGTAAATAAAGCCCAGCTGCACTGTTTTCCATGCAATGTCCTTGTGTACTAGTGTGTGTGTCTTCTATGTGTGTGTGTGTGTGTGTGTGTTTGTCTTATGTGTGTGCTGGCATGAGTGTCTTCTTCACAGTGGACTGAGTGTTAGGAATGTGTCAGTGTGTGTGCTGAAGCATAAATGTGGGGCATGTGTAACGGTTCATGCATGCAGTGGATTAATTCCAAGTGTGTGTGTGCTGAAGCGTAGCCTGCATTAATTGTACGTGTGTGTGAAATCAGTTGGAGATGAAGTTGATACAAACTCAAACAAGAAGAAACAACTTTGAGCTGAACTCCTTGTGTCCTGCATAAAAACTCTGTTCTAGATTCATTCATTCTTTATTTATAAGGTTCTGAATGTTGGTTGTTTGCTTAAAAAAATCCACTTTTCAGACAAAAAACTGAGAATTTTTTTGTGAAAGAGATATTTTTAAGCAGAATATCAACTTCATGTTTTTATTTTTGTTTTTTTATCACTTCAATTTATGTGACATCACTGTCACCAGTGAGGCTAGCGTTAGCTGTGTGTATCCCCTGCCCCTCAAAACACTCTGTCCGAGAGGCCCAGGAACTGGAGTGCCCTCTGCCCCAGCTGTGTTGTGAGTCCCAGAGGCCGCGGTGTGAGCAGCCTCACTGTGTCCTGGCTGCTGTGGTGGTCCGGGGACTGCAGCGCAAGCAGCCCCGCTCTGAGCCCAGGCTCTATGGCCGGATCGCGGTGCCTTCTGCCCTGGCTGTGGTGTGAGTCGTCTTTCTCTGTGCCCAGGTTGCAGTGTTCTCTGACCCACGGATCTGCAGCCGAGCACCAATGTTTTCATACTACAGAATATCATCTCCTTCTGTTGTTCAATTCAGTTGCGTTCTTCTTTGAGAATAATCTGTCACAGCATCCTCTACTGCTTGGCACTGAAAACAGCAATTGACAGAATGGCAGGGAAGCATTGTGTCTTAAATGACGAGATATCTCGTGAGTGGCAGGGGAGGAAGTAAAAGGTATGCATGGGTGGCTGTAGTCTTCCAAGTTACTGTGATTAAATGAAATCCAATAGATTATGATGTATTTACTTAATGTGGATTTACTGAAGCAGTCTGTTCAAAACTTTGGTCCTGAGCAAGACATCTTGACATCTACTGGACAGAGAGACATAACACTTACTGTAGACATTCATGGTCCTCAGATTTCATCAAACTGGACATGAGAAATTGAACTGTTTTCACTGCATTGAGTCACTCAGTGAAAAGAATCAGGTGTTCAAGTCACTTGAGTAACCCAGAGCCCTCACCAGCCACAGCCAACATAGAGCATGTACACAAGAGACTTTTGCTCTGCTAACATGAACAAGATAAAATCATTTTAATCGTGCATCTCTTCTACACTTTCCAAATGATATCAGACTAAATGGATCCAATTTTGATAATAAAATCATTTTGCAGGGGATGTGACACTCATTCATGGACATTTACTGACTGTTGTGTGGAACTTGTGGGTGAATGAGTGACTTGTGCACCTGAGGCAGAGACTCAGCTCCAGGCAGGTCTAGCACTCCGAGCTGGGAGAGCGAGTGAGTTAATGGTGCTGGGTGGGGTAGACAGCTCAGGGCAGAGAGTGCGATCTGAGCTGAGCGAGCCAAGTGCTGAGGAAGTCTCCTGCAGCTCTCTGACGTGAGCGAGCTGAGTATGGAGTTTCATGGCTTGGCCGAAACACACACGTCTTCACAATCACAAAACACCTTCATTTATTGTCATTCTCTTCCTCACAGGCAAGTGTGGATTAGTAAAGTGTTATTTGAAGATGTTTCCTATCAGCAATAAAGTGTAAAGTGTAAAGTGTATTGAAATTAAAAGCGTTTGCATGTGTCTTGCGCTTGGCTGAGGCGCACACACATCTCCACAATCACAGAACACTTTTCATTAATGTTAAACAGTCGTGTGTGCATGTGTCTTTAAAGATAAACTCACTAATAAGGAAAAAATATATAATCATAAAGCCTAATTAGACCCTAATTAGACCCTGTGTCACCAATGACGTATGTTTGCAAAGGCTCTTGTTGTCATGGACACAGACGGGTGGATACAGTGAAGGACCTCTAGAGTGTCCAACCAGAGGATAAAATGTGGCAAACTGCAACATGACTTTTGGTGCGCTGGTGCCCCACCACATACAGCTGCTGCCTTTATTTTTGCACCACTGATGGAAAACATACAGTCAACCGATTTTTCATGTTTTCAGGTCTTATTTTTTTCTGCTTAGAGAGTGATGTGGGAAGAGGATAATAGATAAACACACTCCTATACATGGGAACTTAAAATATACCAAGAAAAATCTTTCTTGTAATTGTATTGACAGGTCAGTGGTACACGTGTAAATCATAATCAGTGAACAAAAGGAAATAATGATTGTACATGACAGTGCATGAACATGTTAAAAAGAGAGAGCAAATCTCACAGTGCCAAACATTTTCAACTAGACTAACTCCAAATCAGCTGTGATAAATGTGAATATATGAACATCAGTGAACACACACACACACACACACACACACAGAGAGAGAGAGAGAGAGACACAGACACAGACACATACAAGATGCTGAGATGTTCAGGCCTAGTCAAGTGTGGCTGTGAGAGAAAGTGGAGCGAGAGAGACAGATGTGGGCTTTGCTATATAATCTTAAACCAGGGCCTGGTGGGAGACATTTTCTGTCTGCATGGACTCTGGATGCTCCTCTGATCTCCTCCCTGCTCCTGTGGATTACCTCCGGGGGACAGTAATTTGTTCATCTGCAGCTCTAAACCATGTTGTTTCCATGTTGTTTTTCTGTCCATCAAATCATCCACAGAGATGTAAACTAGCTGCAGAGGAGGAATCACATTCTCCAGGTGAGGAGGAGGACGGCAGGAGCAACAGTAGCAGAAGAAACAACAGCAAGTAAACAGGTGAGACTCACACATGCAGAGAGCTTCAGTGTATTTTACAGAGCAGAGACAGAAACACCTCAGCACTGTATTAAAGCCTGTCTGCAGGGCCACACTTTGCCCTCCAAACAGTGTCAGTCATATCTATCCAGTATGTTTGTGCATGTGCTTTGTGTTCATTTATTTATTATTATTATTAACTTTTTATTCGTCATTTATTTTTAAAACCAAGTTTGTATTATCTGGTAACGTGGAGATTGTTTGAGTAAGTGTGGTGTGAAAAACAGATTGTATTGAAGTAAAAACTGAAGTGGCTCGGGTGTCATCATATGTCTGAAATATCACAGGTGTAAACAAATACAAATACATCATACAGATTTAGACAGAGAACAGATATGAACAGCATCCAGATTGCTGCAATAACATTTGGTATCAGAGTGATCCAGGAGCAGATGATCCAGATTCACCAACATATAAAGAAAGAAGGTTATAGGCTAAAACCACGCAGGTGTAGATATGTGTATTCTGCTACAATTTTTCTTACCATTTCATTTTTAAAGTTTATCTGAGGGGAGGCCCACAGACTTTGAAAACCACTGGTCTATTTCCAATATTCATGTCAATAACACAACTTTTATTTAGACTCAGTTAAGACTTGCTTTTTGTCTTTTTAGGTATTAAATGCAAATCATGCTTTGTTATTTTAATAATTTAGGTACACTTTGTTATTCTGTAGACTTTGTTGGCAGATAAACTCATTATAGTTGCAGCAGAACACAGTTTAACAAGGAATAGGACGATTTCGACCAGCTTCTGGTGTTGTGTCTGTGCTCTATTTGGTATAAATCCAGGTACAGATATTCGTGACATTAACAGATACAGTTAGTAGCTGTGCATTACTCCCCTACTAAGTTTGGAGCTCCAGTCACGTGATAACTGGTGGTTGTTCAACTTGAACCCCGACTTCGATGATGGTGATTGACATCAGATGTCATTAACTCTAACCACCACTTATAACATTAAAGATCAGCAGGCAGAACATGTTGTCAGTCAGGAGGACATATCAACATGTTCTCAAAATGCCAGCTATGTTCATTAACAGCATTTCCACACTATGTTAAAAGAAAATGTAATCCTGTTGGTATTACCTTTCTTTCAAAATATATTTGCTGTTGCATACAGTATAAACATAATTTCTAAGAGACAGAGTTGCCAAACAGCACTCAGAATACAGTAATCTGGTCTTCATTTAAAGATCATGTTTCGTTTGCGTGTCAGTTTGTGAGGCTTATATAGTGTTGGGGGACCATGGCTCTGGCATGTCACTGAGCCATGTTTCAGGCCTGCCCAAAAAATCCTGAACACAGAAACAGTGAACAACAGTTTAATGCTGTTATTCTACCTGACAGACATGTTTTCAGCGAATATTTTGTAACGTATAATAAGTTTAAAGGAAAAATTCCTCTTTTCCTTTACATGATCTTTCAGAACAGGTTGTATTTCTTACTGAACTAAGGCCCAACATGCCGTTCACTAGTGCACACACACCATCACACCACACACACCCAGTTCAGACAGCATGCATGTGCACAGGAATGTGGCTCCAAGCTAAGGATCTACAGTGAAGATTCAGGATAAAAACATGGTGTAAATAACATTTCTTTAGTCAGCTTGTCATGTTGGGGCTTTAGGAGACTTGGATTACACCAGACAAGCAGTATGGAGACAGTTTATGTTTTTATTCTGTTGTTTTTTACGTTTGAAAACTGGTCACCATTCACTTCCATTGTTTGGGAGATTCTACAATACTGTTTTCCTGTGAAACTCCAGCAGTGTTTTGTGGAATAAAAAACAAAAACCCAACCTTCATAAGGGTGAGTAGATAATGATTGAATTTTCATTTTTGGGTGAACTATCCTTTTAAAGACAGGAGGCCCCAGGGAGAGAAAGACTGGAGTGGTGTATGGTGTCATCGTTTCATCACATGCAACAGATGTGGGAACCTTTTATCGGTGAAACGTCTTTGAGTCCAGGCCTCCTGGGCCGAGCTGCTGTCAGAATCAGCTCCCGTATTTCCCTCCTGGTTCCTAGTGGGAGCAGACTGTCTCCTTATGGTCTGCAAGTTGTTCGATGCAAGAGATGGTATGATTCTTGAGTCCACCAGCTGCCTTCCTTTGGAAACTCTATCTTCTGAGGTCACCCTTCATGTTACCCCTACATCCCTGTCTGAGATGCTAGATGTTGATGATGATGTCAGTCTCTAACTTTGTCTGACTCTTTGGTGATGGGCAGGTGGCAGGTAACAGTGGGTTCATCAGAGATTTTCTGTACTGACAACAGCTGCCTGCTGCTGTAAATAAGGTTGATGGAAGTTATTTTTCCCCTGGCAAACAGAAGCAATTAGCTAAGAGGCTAAAAAGCGCCATAGGACTCACCACTTTGAGCTTTATCCACCAAGGCATTTTTTCCTGAGACCAGTATATCTTGCATGACAAAAAACATCTGTTCATATTTGGCTTTTTTTTTTCTGGTCATGGAGAGTTGAAAAATGGGTAAAAAGCTACCATCCAATCATAGTGGAGGAGGAGAGGGACATATACCACAAACTGTGTCCTGCTCATACAAAAGTAATCTGTGAATTGGGCAACAACCACAGCTGGCCCAGATGTATCCCGAACTACTGCAGGAGCAACAATCATAGCTGCCCCAGGAAGAAGCTCTTCAGCTCTTGAGCCAAACAAAGGTACTCATCAAGATGTTTCCTCACCCACAAAATCTTATCAACCCACATCGACTGGCAGGTCCATCCTCTCTCCCAAAGTGCTCCAGACTTCTCTTCATCCAAAGACCAGAGCAAGTAGCCTCCTCTACCTTGGGTGGACATTTTTACATTTGTTGATAACACAGACTATCTGTATTTGTAACACATAAATGAACCGTTACTTCAGTCCATATATCAGATCATAGCAACCAGAGCATCTCAGCTGAAAAAGCAATGCGCCCCCAAAGCACTCTCAAGCGCCCACCTAGGTGTTTCCAGAAGAGTGCTTAGTGTTTTCAGCAGGGAATAAAACACGCTGGTGGACACACTCAGAGTTAGCCTGTTTTACATACACTTCAGTTCACATCATTTAATTAATTGTTCATATAAAAACACTGATTAGTCTATGTTTAAATTAAATCAAAGCTTGTGGAAGTAGAAACAAATCAAACTGTACTGTTGGTGTAATTTATCCTTTATTTCCTCTCAACCTAACAAACCTCACCACTACCTCCAAATCAAACTACAAATTATCACATATATATCCTGATTCTGATTTTCAGGAGCCCATCTTGCAAGTGTTGAAATTTAGCAGCTTTTCAAAATGACCAAAATGACTGTTGGACTACAAACCAACTAATGAAGCACTTGTCAACCAGCAGATTATTGCATCTCGCTCCTGCGACTGGCAATTTTCTGCTCGGTTGTCTCATCACTGTGTTCAGTGAGGTGGCTTCAAAGTGCCTCTCTCTAATTATTAATCTGTCTCAGATAGGAGCTGCAGCAAATAAAAGTTTGTGTCCAACTTTCTAATTACTCATCTGACTTCAATATTGTTACTGTGAATGAATGACCTGCGTTCACTTCATAATGACACAGAGAGCCGAGGCGTGGAAAATATCGATTTGACATTTTCATCAATTTGTGCTGTCAAGTGGATCAGAAATCATCCAGTGTCCATTTCATTAATTCTATTTTAAGTTCTCATAACATTCAAAACACACTAATTATTGACTGCATATGTTAAAGTTTTTCTTTAAAAGAAGTAGTCTTACTGATTACAGAAGAATCAGTGAACAACTCTTCTTATTAATGCTCACTCTAACAGTCATTCCTTCAACTTAGTGAATGTCTTTGAGTCCTTAGTGAGGACAAACTGTAAAAACCATCATCTACATTACAAAAACTGATAAAAAAAAAAAAATACTTCATATAATAATATAAACTTTCAAACACATCAACCTCATGTTATCATTTTTTATTTGTATGCTTATCCAAATCAATTATAACATTTGTGTTTTGCAAAAATATGATATTCTATATGTCCCCAAAACATGTGCCATGTGGAGCTTTCTTGTAAGCAAATAAGTTATGTTTTCATCCAGTGTTACTCACCAAAACCCGTCAGTGTGTCCTTGAGGTCTCACAAACATGCCAAGTAAATTTTCTTCCTCATAAAATATTTGCCAAACCATTTTTTAAATATCTTTTTAATCAGGATTGTTTACATCCATGTTTACAGTCTTCTTCTTTCCTGCCCCTGCAGGTGCTGCATATCTTGGTTTTACCTTTAACTGGAGGAACTGAGGCACAGACACAGGGCTGCAGGTTGGATATTTTTATTTTTACTACCTATCACATTGCTTTCTCATTTGGCAATAGTATAAAATATTCCTTTTGTAGCATTGCATTTGTTATTTAGATATTTATAACACAGACAACACAAATAAACTTTGTTTCCTCAATTTGCTCAACAGCTTAAAGGACCAGTGTGTAATAATTACAGGAATTTATGTACATAAATGAGATATATATAAGTATGTTATTTATTATTATCAATCAACATAAACTCATAATCTATATGTTCCCGTTACTTTAGAAATAGCCATTTATAGTTACATACGGTCGGGTTGCCTTACGGAGATCATCATCCTGCGCCGTCTACGGCAGCGTAGAGCGGACAAACTGCACTAACAGTGAGTCTTGGGAAGCCCATGGCGACCTTACGTAGACGCCGCAGCATAAACACGGAAGTAGACGGGGAGGATAGACGCGGGTGATTGCTGGCAGACCATTTAGCATTGTGAACCTTGACTGGCACAGTTTTGACAAATGGAGGATCATACATACACTGTACCAGAACAAAAAGCAGCGGACAGTGAATCCTCGTCATCCAAGAAGCGGAGACGCGAAGAAAGTAAACGCAAGCATGACAGGAAACGGCAAAAACACGAATCAACATCGGCATAGCGTTGCCTGTTTTCTGCTGGACAGGTAATTCATCCTACACACATAATTGTAGTTTGTTGTGAGATAGCTTTTGCTCACCATTTTGTCCGCTGACGGCCACCGTACTGTTGGTGAGAGAGGGGCGGTATCAGGGTAAATCCTCTTAGTTGCAGTCTAAGGTTTGAACGTTATATGCCAATGGAAATCACACAATTCTCCTTTAAGCGTGCAGCGTTAGATTGAATCTATACATTGACTGGATCTATGGATGGAAAAATTAAAAATTGCTTAATAGTAATAACAAGAAAATATGGAATTATAACATGAAATCACTCCACCTTCCCTTAAAGCCTCTAGGCCCTTGGGGGGGCACCAGAAATCACAGGAGGTCCCCAAGACTTTGTCAGCTGTGAGGTCCTCAAAATTAGATTAAAATGACATGAACTCAAATTAAATTAAATTATCATTACATTAACCAAAACCACAATTTATACAAAAATCTGTACACTAATCGGTTGGGTTGGTACAGAAAAAGAGTTACATTTATCAAATATTAAGGTTCAAATGCTAAGGTTGGAATGAATCACTTATTTTTTGGTGTGTGTGTGTGTGTGTGTGTGTGTGTGTGTGTGTGTCTGTGTGTGTGTGTGTGTGTGTGTGTGTGTGTGTGTGTGTGGGCCAGGGTGGATCAGTTTTTCTTAGATACAAGTGTGTGGCTCCAAAGTTGTAAATATGAAAGTTGTGCTGTTAGGAGTCTGTCTCACATTAAAACAGTGTCAAAAGATGTAGTCGTGTTGAGATGGGAATTGTTTACTTCATTCTTAAACATCCATGAAAATCTATCTGACATGGTAATAATCATGTTCATGGACAAGCTAATTATTTTTTGTTGATTGATATTCACCGACTTCCTTCCTCACTCTCTGACGTGTCACTTGTTTTCCTGGAAGTTGTAGCAACTAGCAGCTAATGGGAAACCTTGAAATTGGAACCTTGAATACATGACAGGTTTCTCTGAGTTTGACCATTGTTGGAAATGTATGTGTACTCATTTTTAGACATTCGAATGCAGAAATATTACATATTATAGCTTTAATGTAGTTAAGTGTATTTTAAAGAAAGGTGAGGAGGTCATGTTATGTGGGCAAAGACAAATAATGCAAACACTTCTTACCAAACCATAGAAGTTGTTTTTGAACCTGCACACACACTTTCTGACAGCCTAAAGTACTCTGACACACACATATTGATATATACTCCTCTTTTTCTCTCATGCACACACACACACACACACACACACACACACACACACACACACACACACACACACACACACACACACACACACACACACAGAGCAAATGAAGTGTAAACGATATTCTCTCCAGACCATCACCACAAAAATGGAATTTGCACTTTATGAAACCGTCGGCGCACATACATGTGACACACACACCTCACAGCTTTAAAAGGTGTCATTTGTCTGCTTCAGTAACCAAGCTGAATATTCACCCTGACAGCTCCCAGAAAAGAGACAGAGAGGAGCCATTGTCAAGAAAGAGAGAAAGAAAGAAAGACAGAAAGAAAGTAACACAGAATGAAAATAGATTAGCAGTTAGTTTAATTTTAGGTCAAAGCTCCAGCGAGAAAGAGAGACAGGAGAGAGACATGATGATCGCTGGACTCTTACTATCACCTCCTGGTCAGATCAGGAACAACAGGCTTGTTGAGTGTGTGTGTGTGTGTGTGTGTGTGTGTGTGTGTGTGTCTGTGTGTGTGTGAACCAGTACCAGATGCTCTCATTTTCACCTCCAAAGCTGTTAGTGTATTATCATGGTGGTGGTGGTGGTGGTGTGTGTGTGTGTGTGTGTGTGTATGTGTGTGTGTGTCTCTGTGTGTCTGTGTGTGTGTGTCTGGACATGTACTCATGTTATGGGGACATAAATCTGTTTACACAGGTTAAAACCTCTGTATCTTCATTGTCAAATATCATTCATGGAGGCACTGCAAATATATAATATAATAATTTCTTATCATATATTTTTAAAACATTTAAGCTTATGTTTTGTGAAGCCCCTGGTACTCAGCACAAGGGACTTCTGTCCTCTGTAGTCCTCTGTAAAAGTTATCCAGAATTTGCAGTGATGGAAAGAGTTATTGAACATCTGTACTCAAATACAAATACTGTTACATTACTAAAATATTACTCAATTACAAGTAAAAGTACTGGTGTTAGAAACTTAAGTAAAACTTATCTAATTAAGTAAAAGTACTCTTGTCAAAAACTACTCAGAGTGTTAGTTATTTTCAGTGGTGGACAAAGTACTCAACCCCAGAACTGAGTCAAAGTATAGATACTCCTGGTCAAATATTACTCAACTACAAGTGAAACTTGCTCAGTCAAAATTTTACTTGAGTTAAAGTACTAGAGTACTTGGTTTTAAAAATACTTAAGTATTCAAAAGTACATATTACAAAGTACATTTTCTAATATCAATACATACTGTATTGTTTTCATGATGCATTTACAGAAGCTTGTAACTCTCTGAAACCATCTAATGATGCACTGACCTGCTTGTAGAACCACTCTGCTACACAAAGTCTATAGAAACACCTATAAAAACTTCAGCATAGAAATACAATCAAAAACAAAAAGGACAGCTATTTTCAATTTCTGATGTAACTTTATTAAAATCACATAAAGTTAGATTAAAGCCAACTGTAAGTTCTCCAAGTTAGTTAGTTAAATAACTGAGATTTCTTTCTGTCTTCAGAGGCAGTATATATACATGAATTATGTGGTATTTTTCACCCTGATAAAAACAATCCAACTTTAAAAGTTACCTGGAATAATTAATAATTATAATAACATCTTGAGATTTAATTTTGTCTTTCTCTTGCCGTCACCATTACTGCTTTTTGTTTGAATGAAAGAGGGAGAGCTTGCTTGTGCTTGTTAGTGCGCCTGGACGTATTTCTGCTTTTACATCAATCCCATTTGAGAGGAGCTACTGTGATTGGTTTCTTTCTGTGAGGAACACAGCATGTGACCAATTGTATTTCAGAAAAGAAAAAACAGCAACAGCTGACTTCAACGATGTGCTTAGTCAGAATGTAACAACAACCTTCCTAGAAATGTAGTGGAGTCAAAAGTACAATATTTGTCTTTGAAATGTAGTGGAATGAAAGTCAGAAGTTACCAAAAAAACAAATACTCAAGTAAAGTACAGATACTCAAAAAATGTACTTAAGTACAGTACTCAAGTAAATGTACTTCGTTACTGTCCACCACTGGTTATTTTTAATCATTGACTTTTAATGAATTATCGTGTTCAATCAAATCCTCAGTCTAAATGACTCCTGCTCTGTGCTAACGGTCACCTATCCAAGCTAGGACTTTAAATTTTGTGCTTTTTCCTTAACTAGTAGTAGTAAAGATGAGCAATCAATTAACTGGCTACTCATCAATAATTTGTTTTCCCTATTTTTTGTCATTTTTTACCTTTCTGATTTTCCTTATTCAGCAAATGAGGTGCAATTACCAGAATTTCCAGACAATTGATTAAATATCAATTAATACACTTTTACTGGTCAAATTCCTAATGGCAGTTAATCAATTTTTCATCTGTATGGTGTCAATTTCACCGGCCTCTTTGTAATCAGATCACCTGATTGGCTACAAAAATGCAGATGAAAGGTGTGGATATTAGTTCAATTATACTCAGTACTCAATTATGATTTTAATCAAGAAATACAGATGTTTCTGTTTCTGAGCCGTCTTGATCAGTGTGGAGATGTGTGATGTTTGTGACAGGTTCTCTGTGACGTTGATTTCCAGGAACCTAAAACTGTTAACCTGCTGCAGCTCAGCTTCACTGCTGTAGACAGAGGTGTGTGTCTTCATATCCTATTCTGTAACATTAATGATCAGCATCTTGTTTTTGCTGATGTTGAGCAGCAGGTTGTGTTCTGTAAAGGAGAGAGGCATTTTAGTTTGTGTGGTATGTTCCAACAAAAATAACAAAATGTTTTAAATAAGTTTGGATTTGTTGTCCCAGTTAAGTGAACCCAGGATGCTTGGTTACAACACCATTCCACTATTCCAGGGGCCTGTAACCTTTACAATCTAAAGAGTCATTTCAATCAGGGGAGACTTTGTTCTAAGTGTACATAATATATTTTATTAACATGAGCACAACTGAGGTGAGAAATGTGAAAAGTCTGACAGTTATACTCCATCATGACATCATCTTGCACAAAGAGGATAGTGAAGCTGTGGTTAGTAAAGGAAACTAGACACTGGTGGTGGTGGTGTTGGTGAAGGGATGGCTGAAGGATGTGATGAGGACTGGACTTCTGATGAGCTCAACACTGGATTAGAAGAACTGGTGGAAAATGAGGAGGAGGACGGTTGCAACAATTCCATGCAGAAATGACAGCTGAAAGTGGCAGAGAGGGGACAGATTTAAAGTATTGACACAAGGACATGATTGGTTGATGGAGACTGTGGCTAAATCTGGTTGGTTGACTTAAGGAGTGAATTGATTGAGAATAAGTGAGACAGAGAGGGAGATGCATAAAGATACTCTTCCAGATTAACTACTCTAATTACTCTGAGCTTCATTTTTGGCCAAAAATAGAGGAAAACAAATCTGTCTGGAGCCGCATCAACTAAATTCTGTCTTTTCCCTGAAGACTTTTTTTTCTTTGGCATCCATAGCTAGTTTATGGAGACTCGAGCAAGAAAAGGCACCGAGCCATGGACACAGGCTGATGTGTCCATGGCTGATGTGCTGCAATAGATTTCTGAGATTCAAGCCCGACTCAAGCTTTTTTACTTTTGAAATAAACTTTAAAAAGTTTTGCTGACATATAATCTTTAGTTGAGATAATTTATTTTTCTTCTTTAGATGAACTTGAACATTTGAGTTTTAGGGGAAAAAAAATCAAAGTGATCACAGTGAGCTGTGATCCTGATTTGTCATTATCTTGGTGCCTGAAAATTAAATGGTTTTAAATATAAATATAAATATGTAATTTTGACAACACTCACATTTTGGGGGTTGCTGGTTTATCTAAAGATGGAAAGTACAGGAAAGGAAGGAAGGAAAACTGAGACAATCCTAAACATAGACACTTTATTCAAAACTTTGTATACATCAATACAAGAAAACACTATGCTTATATTCTAGACAAAACCTTTATTCAAAACTTTGTGAATCTCCCCTGTTTGAACCTGGCAGTGGTGGTTGCATTGCAGTAGGTGCTTCACTGTCTGTTGTCTGGCAGAGATCTGCCCTCTACTGAGTGACCTCTTTGTCATGATGTAAACATAGTGTCTTCCTCCCCTCACCTCACTGGAGTCTTCCGTTCTGTCAGCGTGAAACACGATCCGTCCTTCGAGTGAAATAGCTTGAGGATGTTTTGCTTAGCCTGACTCTTATTTTGCCCATTTTATTTTCCTGCGACTGAACAATTAGCCACAGTTAGGTTGGGTAGAGGAGTAACCTGATCACAAGAGTGATCATTTTAAGCCAAACCATGATCTTTCCCTCACCCTAACCAGGCATTTTTTTTGTTCCCAAAACTACCCAGATCTTAACCACAGTTGTAAAACAATGAGTTTGTGCACAAATCTCATGAGAGAAATTTGTGGTTCCCATCTATCTATCTATCTATCTATCTATCTATCTATCTATCTATCTATCTATCTATCTATCTATCTATCTATCTATCTGTCTGTCTGTCTGTCTGTCTGTCTGTCTGTCTGTCTGTCTGTTTGTATTTCAGACAGAATGATAATCATTGGCCAGCCTAACACCATCTAAAGTTAAATGACTTGGAAACAGCATCAGCACCCTCAAACAATACACATGTCTAAACATATAGTGCTATCTGTGTGTGTGTGTGTGTGTGTGTGTGTGTGTGTGTGTGTGTGTGTGTGTGTGTGTGTGTGTGTGTGTGACCTGCACTGTTTGCTTGACTGGCTGCATGTTGACTTGACAAGGCTCTTTGTCCTTTTGAACGAAAGCCTGTGGACACACACGCACATACAGCAGCACAAACACACACACCCACAGCAGGAGGTGAGAAAGGAGCCTTTTAGCTAATGAGCTTTTATCATTCCTCATTTACTCTCACACTCCCTCTCTGCCTCTGTCGCTATGTCTCTTTCATTTTCATTCATTTTAATTTAATGTTTTTAGCCCCCCCCCCCCACACACACAATTTTCAGAGGCCACTGTGATGCTTCTTTGTTTCTAGCAGACAACTCACTGAATAAACGGCATGAAATTGCAAATTTTCCAAAGGCAAAATTTTGACCCAGCTGACTGTTAACATCAAGCGAAACCCGATTTTGTAAATACATAATTAAGCTTCTAAAAATCAACTGCAGCAAAACCTGAATGTGGGACATGTGGGACAGAGGAAGGTTTTTTATCTTCTCTAAAAGAGAAGATAAAAAATCGTTGCATTCATTTTTTGCGAAGATCTTGTATTGATGATGGGAGAGTCGGACCACTGTGTAAACTCTTCTCCAGCACATCTCAAAGATTCTCAGTGGGTTAAGGTTTGGACTCTGTGGTGGCTGATCCATGTGTAACATTGTCATCTTGGAATCTGCCTGTGTCATCGGGGAAGAAAAAATCCATTGATGTAAAAACCTGGGCCCCGTTTCCCAGAGCCTTCGTACTGCTACGTGCATCGTAAGTTGTATTTTAAGGTCTCCCTTAAGGTTACGGAGTTGGGACAACCTTAAGGGAGACCTTAAAATACAACTTACGGCGCACATAGCACTATGAAGGCTCTGGGAAACGGGGCCCTGATCATTCAGTATATTCAGCTGACCCCTTTTTTGGACACATAAAGTTGCTGAACCTCAACTTGAACAACTGAAGCAACCCCAAATCATAACACTGCCCCCACAGGCTTGTACAGTAGGCACTAGGCATGATGGGAGCATCACTTCAACTGCCTCTCTTCTTACCCTGATGCTCCCATCACTCTGGAACAGGGTAAATCTGGACTCATCAGACCACATGACTTTTTTCCATTAGTCCATTGTCCAATCTTTATGCTCAATAGCAAATCGAAGCCTTTTTTTCTGATTAGCCTCACTGATAAGTGGTTTTCTTAATGCTACACAGCTGTTTAGCCCCAATCCCTTGAGGTCTCGTTGCAAAAAAACAACAGAATAAGAACATAAAATGCCTCCATACTGCTTGTCTGGTGTAATCCAAGTCTCCCAAGGCCCCAAAATGCCAAGTGATTTACACTATGTCTTTAGTGTGGTGCACACTGTCTGAACTGGGTGTATGTGGTGTGACAGTGTGCAGACGGCATGCTGGGATTTTAGGAGACTTGGATTACACCAGACGAGCAGCATGGAGGCATTTTATGTTTTTTTTTTTTTCTAGGTGTTTTTTTTCATTTGAAAACTGGTCACCATTCACTTCCATTGTTTGGGAGATTCTGCAACACTGTTTTCCTGTGAAACTCCAGCAGTGTTTTGCAGACTAACAAAATAAATATGACCATCACTTGGCATGAGGGTGAGTAGATAATGACTGAATTTTCATTTTTGGGTGAACTGTTCCTTTAAAGATTCAATTGGATACATAGAGGTTTGAAAAATATTAATGTGCAAATAGTTACACAATCTGCTCTGAAGAGGCCTTTAAACCCACGTTTATCGTTACCAGGCTGATTGAGCCTGCTGGTTCTATAAACACAGTTAAGTCATGTTGATCTGAAAAGGACAGGTTACATGACATGACAGGTCACATGACTTGTTGATCCGCCTCCAGCAGAGTTCTGTGGCCCTTCTTGTGAAAAAGTCAAAAGTGTTCTACAGCTTTGATGAGTTTAATGAGCTCACGCTGAAGGCAGGCACTGTATTGAATGCAAGCTGTGTATGTGACCCTCTGTGTAATTACTGGTCATCTGTGTGACAAGCCCCATCATAAATATCTGATGTTAGATGACCTGTGAAGCCATGTCTACTGACACGGACAAGATGAGCTGGAGAGATGAGAAAGTTTTAGCGACAGAGATTGTAAAAGCAGCAGTCAGGCTCTGTGAAAATCACTAAAAGTCTATACACATCTGCCAAAGGCTCCAGTGTCATTATAATCAACAATACAGCAGTGTGACACAACAAACATATTGAGCATTTGCCTATATAGAGTCTGAGGGTGGCACTGATCAGAGTGTCATGGGGTTATTCAAATCAAAAGAGGTTATCACTTTGAAATATGCTCAGAAAGCCCTGTGATGAACTGGTGACTTGTCCAGGGTGAACCCCGCCTCTCGCCCACTGTCAGCTGAGATAAGAAATCTTCAGATTTAACTTACCTGTTTTGACTGTTACGAGGAACCTTGTGTGACAGGTTGAAATGTTTCACACTGAGTGGTGCTGCAAGTTGGTGGAGAACAACAAAGTGCATGTGCAGCACACTAGCCACACTAAAAACAGCAATGCTGGCTTTGTTTGAAACTGGACAAATATGGCTTGAATTTTCTTGTATTACAGCTGAACAGTACACTTAAGCAATGGTTCTAAACCTCTTTCCTTGGAGCGCCCTCTACTTGAATGTAAGAAAAGCCAAACTTTGCACAAGCACACACACCAAAAGAATAAGTGATTCATTCCAAAGCTTTACTATGAAAAATAGACATCAATTATAATAGACCTTTCTTATGTCCCACCCCTTTTTGCTCTGTGCTCCAATACAAGTTAAGCAAACTTAGGTCAACTTTCTCCTTTTCTTGTAAAAGCAACATATACTGTAGGGCCTCATCATATGTTTGTAAAACACAGGCTAATTACCTAACTAATGTTAGTAATACCTAGATAATTAGCCAGCTAATTACTTATGTACATCAGCTAGCTTTGTCAGCGCTTTGGTAAAATTAGCAAATTTAAAATGTGAATATATGTGACTTTACAGGTCCCCCAGCAGTGTCTTCAACCATTTTCAAAAGTACAGGAAACAGGAAAGGACAGTTGACCGAGGTACCAAGCTTGCTCAACTGTCATTGGAACAGAGAGTTAAAAGGGGCGGAACTTAGAAAGGGTCAGTTGTTTGCATTCTTAGCATCTTGATCCATATTGATTCAGGATAGCCTATGGTTTGTTTGTTTGATCAGGGTTTTATGAGCTCTGTGTGTTGGACTGGACGGACTCACTGAGAATGACTTATCAATCAGCTGTGTCCATAACATACCTTGCTTTATGATGGGAAATGGGACCATAATTTACAAAATGAACATGTTGCTGTGTTGGAGAAGGTTTGAAACTAGTGATTGAGGCCATAAACTCATGAGGAAACATGTTCAATTTCCCATAAGGCTACATACAATCAGATTTCTTTTTGAAACCAGTGGAGTCAACCCCTGCTTCCACACTGGCCTCCCTTCTCAGACCCAGACACTATCCACAGTTTAGTTTAATGTCTATGGAACAGGCTAATTTAACATTAGCAGCAACAAAGCAGCATTTTGTGGTTGTTGATTCAATACCATAGGGGTTTTTTATTTGTTCTTAAAGAACTGATCAGTGGGATCAATCATTTAGCAATGTGATAACAATCAGATCAGAATGAAAAAAAATCCATACTCAGTTACCCAGCTACATTTAACTTGTTATTTGGTTTGTAGAAACACTTAAAAGGTGATTTTTTTCCTTCACTTTACCTTCACCAAACAAATGACAGCATAGATTATCTGTTCTAGTAGTTTATTACAACTTTTATTTATGTTTATTGATAGGCAGCGACCTCTGGTGGATGTTAGAAAGAGGTCATAATAGATGGATAGGTCAAACACACCCAGCTGTTGACCCAAGAGACTGCTGTCTGTGTCCCATGTGAAACCAAACATCAGCATTGACTTCTTTTAATTTAATGCACATAACTAACCCTAACTAATGTGCGTTAAACTTATATGACTAATATACTTACTTTAACCCAAACCAAGATCTATTTATGAACCTAACCAACTTGTATTGGTGCCTAACAAATCTGCAACCGTTTCACAGTCTTAATCATGCAATGAAGGTCCAGTACGCCTGTCTCTGGTTCTCTCTAATGGTTATATGTCACTGGTAAAAAACAAAAGCAATGCTATCATTTTGGTATGAGGATATGCTGATGAAGAAAGATGGAGATGGAGAAAGGAACATAGTGTGAGTGCAAATACAGAAGAAGAGAAGTGAGGAAAAGGCAAAAACTTCTGGGCAAGTAATGTGATCTAAAATGAGGGAAAATAGTGATAGAAAAGTGAAGAATCAGGACAGATGGGAACGAGTGGTAGATAGAGTGATGGAGGAGGCGGAGGGGGCTTGATAATTGTGTGTCTGACAGAGGGGGAGAGAGAGAAAGAAGAGGTAGAGTTGCTAATAGTGTGTGTGATGTTGGTATTGATCAGTCACACAGACAGAAAGGTGGGACGTGACACCATGACCTGACACTGTGGCTAATCGAAAACTAATTCCCTGTCTCCATCATCATCATCATCATCATCATCATCATCATCATCATCATTGTCGACATCAGCACCCTATCACACACACGTTTGCAGATGTGATCAACCAGCATCCAGCAGCTATTATCTTTACTAGGATTTCATCCTCAGGGAAATTTTTAAGAAAATGTTACAATTCTAAGAATTGTTTTTTAATGTTACTACTGGGACCAAGTTTTAGCACTACTGTCAACACACATCATTATCTTCAATTCTTTATGCCCTGTGAAAAATCTATCATACTATTCTATTGTTCCATATACAATAATACAAAAGACAATAAATAAATCATGGTTTATAATACAACATTTCAAATAGAGATACAAAATCTAAGATACTACTAAAACTATGAGTGCATACACCACAGGTCTTTTCATCAGGATTAAAATTATATATCAAAATTATATTGTTATAAATTAAAACAAGACCTGCAGGTTGTGATTAAGACATTTTTAGAGCAGAAGATCAGATGCTGATGGCTTGAAAGTGACTTGAAATTTTTGCTCTGTGCCAAGCTGCTTTTAAGATAGTTGCTAAAAGTTGATGTTGCAATATTTCCTTAAAGTTAGTGAGTCACAATACATGCATAGTGGGGGAATTTACCTTGTCCACTTGAACCTGTGCAGTGCCGTAATGAGTCAGCACCGGGCCCCAGTGCAAGATTATTAATCATACATAATATTACGTAATGTCAGTGAATGAAAGAAGTGAAAGCATGCAGCTTTTAAACGTCCAACAACAGAGAAATGCTGCAATATTGAGGAGGAGTCATAATAGCAAGGCCAAGATAGTGATAAACTAGCCTACCTGACAAAATCTGATGATGGAGCAACATAACAGATTAAAACATCATCACTGACAGAGCAGCCTCTCACATATAAAAACAAACTAGTGACAGCGCACCTTTACATGAATGAAAAATTTATAAGTCAACAGGTGACAGCGTATCTGCATACAGATGAAACTAAGAGGTCATCTCCTCCGTCTGCTTTTCCTCTTCTTAGTTTAAACTCCACCATTCTGCCCCTCCAACCACCAGTAGATGAAATAAAACAATTCTGCACAGTTGATTTAACATTTTATATGATTTTACATGCACACAGAGCACATAAGCAAAAATTCCCCCAAACAGTTTTAACAAAATACAGATATTCATTAAGAAATGTCAGATAGAAATATGGCTGGGTATTTGAACTTACAAACTGAAATAAATCAAGTAGTATCAAAACTTTTCCAGTCAAACAATAGCTGCATGTCCATGTGCACCAGCATGTTTGGACCTATTTTTAATTATTGATAAAAGGGATAGTTCACTCAAAAATGAAAATTCAGTCATTATCTACTCAGCCTTATGTCGACTGAAGGTTGGATTCTGTTTTTTAGTCAGTGCTGCAGTTTCACAGGAAAACAGTGTTGCAGAATCTCCCAAACAATGGAAGTGAATGGTGACCAGTTTTCAAATGTAAAGAAAGAACAGAATAAAAATAAAATGTCTGCATACTGCTCATCTGGTGTAATCCAAGTCTCCTAAAGATCAACATGCTATTTGCATACGGTCACACCACACACACCCAGTTCAGACAGTGTGCATGTGAACGTGGCTCCAAGCTAAGGATCTACAGTGAAGATTCAGGCTGAAAACATGATATCCCAGCATGGTCCAAAAAGCCCCAGCGTGCCAAGTTGACTAAAAAAAATTATATATTATGTATATTTTAGCAATTGCACTTCTAGTTGGATCTAATGTGATGAAGAAGTGAAATAGTCATGTTGAAAATATATACAGTATGTGTATAAATATAAAGGTCTTGGTGGAAAAGCTTGAAAATGCACAGTGAAAATGCCTGAAAAGTGCTTGAATTTGTCTTGGGAAAAGATGGAGGAACTCTGAACATGATAAAAAATACTAACAATATGGATCTCACAGCTGAAGACATTTTGCAAATGAAAAACAAGCACAGTTTCTCTACTGGCCCGCTGTTTAAGGATGTTTATGACTGACTGACTGACTGACTGACTGACTGACTGACTGACTGTAGTGTGCAGTCGGTCTCTACCAAATCTATTTAGAAGTCAGCTGAACATGGACTTTTCAAGCAATCATCTTTCTGCTGTCTATCTGTCTGTCTCCATTCTCTCTGTCTGTCTGTCTCCATCTCTCCATTAGTGAAGGTGTCTCCTCGGGTCGATGTTTAGTGGGGTGACAACTTGTGACGCCCACTTCTCTATAAACATCCAATCATAGACCTTGTGACTCCCGGCTGACCTCTGACCCTCTCCACACTCAAGAGAACTGTGTGTGTATGTGTGTGTGTGTGAGTGAGAGTCTTTGTGCACATGGCAGACTCGCAGCACTGAGTGATTACACTGTCAATAAATGTGTTTATTTGCCGGGGGCGGAGTGGAGCTTTTCTTGGAGATGAAAAGGTGTTTTGAAGCACTTTGTTGCGAGGCGGAGCGCAGACAAACGCTGTAATCAGATCGCTGTCTGAAGAACAATGTGTGGTCAAAATAATGAGCAGAAATCACAGGGTAAAAACCCTCAACACACAATCAATATGACTGATGGCAGAGACAGTGGGAGAAGCCTTCTGCCAAATCCACAAACACTTCAGTCACTGTCTCATGAGAGAGTGACTTCATTGTCTTAAGTAATTCCACTCAAGAAGAACAAGACTGTTGACTGGAACAAACATATTATGTTTAATAATGAGCTGTCATATGTCTGCTGTCTTTTTATGTTTTATAAAAACATAATTTGTTGCCTTTTTTATTGTAGTTCAGTTTATGTTATTTATTGAAGAGCTTTTTATATTTGTTTTTGTTATTGCTAACTTGTTGCTTTGCGTTTGATTTTTTGAAGTCTTCTATATAATACATTTTCTAGTAATAATTATGAAAAATGAGTTTTTAAGTTTTGAACTTTCACACACATTTACTGATCAGACTACAAAGACAGTTCACTTTCTGACACCACAGCAGCTAAGTTAAAGGGATAGTTCACGCAAAAACAGATTCACTCATCCTCATGCTGATTGAAAGTCAGGTTTAGTTTTTTAGAATAGAAAAAACAACCCCCAAAAAACATAAAATGCTTCCATACTGCTTGTCTGGTGTAATCCAAGTTTCCTAAAGCCCCAGAATGTCATTCACTTGCATGTGCACACCACCACACCAAACACACCCAAGCTAAGCAGTACGGAGGTCATCATTCGCCTCCATTTCATAATTTGATTTTAAAATTATTTTTAAAATAGTTCCCACCACCAGGGGTGGTACTAGAAACATTGTTGGTGATATATATTTTTTTTAATTAACGTTTAATTTTGTTACAGGTGTAATGTGAAACTGGAGAGCAAAGTGTGTAAAAACTCAGTGTGCATGTCTCTGTCAACCAAAGACTTCAGAATTTGTCCTGGGTGCACAGAAAGCCTGTTTGACACATTATTATAGTTTTCATGAAGGAGTTGCTTTGAGTCTTCCTCTTATTTGGTGTGAGATTGATTTGAAAGAGATGAGAGCATGTTTGGATCCTGTATGTTGACCAAAATGTAAATTGATCTCATAGATTTCGGCTTTGAGATACAGTTACATTCATGATTTTGCAGAGGTATACCTATATGTTACCTGTGCTGTAGCTGCCATTAGCCTCTGAGATCAATGGAAGCCAGCTTGACAGGGAATATAGTACCTGATGACATTTAATGTTACAGACTCTCCGACTGAACTCTGACTCCGATAAGGACACAGTTGGTTCAGTCTGTGAGAGTTTTTCTGATGTTAGAAGTTATTTATTCCTGTGTTTTAAACAACAAGAGTTGTGTGAGGTTATAATAAATTAACTACATGTTATAATTAATGGGTCTGGACCAAAGACTTGGAACACATGTTGAGGAATGCAGCACTGGACTGGGATAACATCTGGAAATGCACAACTGACACCTCTAAAAATCCCAACCATCAGCAGATCTACCTCAGCTTCCTACATCATCATTAAAAATTATACAAATTATAAAAATGTGTTTTTTGTGTTAATGAAGAAGTGCACCTGA
This sequence comes from Lutjanus erythropterus, assembly GCF_056507025.1. Classification (NCBI taxonomy): domain Eukaryota; kingdom Metazoa; phylum Chordata; class Actinopteri; order Lutjaniformes; family Lutjanidae; genus Lutjanus; species Lutjanus erythropterus. The sequence continues at coordinate 1,731,898 of NC_139329.1, read as the reverse complement.
GGGGTATTCCACAAAGAAACAAAATCATGTTGGAGCTCAAATGAGTTCTTTCAGAACTTATGACAGAATAAAAAATTATGAATGCAAAAAAATTGTGAATAATAAAAACAAAACCTTTCACTGAGATGTACATGTATGACGTTCACATGGGGGACTGTTGTGATTGGTAGAACTGGTGGGAAGTCACAATGATTGGTCAAATTTGCAGGAAAGTTTGGACAAAATTGTGAGGTTGCACAGAATTCAGGAGGATTGGTTGAATTTGCAGGAATTGTTGCAATCACAACATTGCAACTTCCTGGAGGGACTGACTGGTAAACTAGGCAAACGGCCCACAAATTCCTGGAGGGACTTGATATTTATTATTCAGAGATTTTGTAAAAGCAGAGTATGAGGACAGCTTGGAGCAGCTCTCACAATGTTATTTTATCATTGAGGCGCTGCAGCCTGATGAGCAGTTCAGGCTCTGAGGAGGTTCATCACTCTACAGTCAAGATGTGGTGTTGCAGTAGAAAGCTTATATGATGTTAGACTGTAATTGCCTCTGAGGATCTTCTGGGCTTTTCATTACAAGACTGAGGCCACCGTTCAGTCTGAGATGGATTTAAAGAGAAATGATTTTATTTGAAGGGCTCACCTGCAATCTGGAGTGTGGGGAAGCTTTTTTTTCATGATGTCAAAGTGGTCCAATCAACAGCTTTATTAACCACACACACTCAGCAGGGTTCTCATACCAAAATGGTACTTGTGGGGGGCCTCTTCTTCTAATGACAAGACACGAAAGACTGATTGAGTCGATACTGGTCGAGTGTGAAAGTGTTCCGCATTACACCCATGTAAAAAAAAAAAAGAAGAAAAAAGAAAGAAACCAAGTATATCAGCAGGATACAAACAAACACAGGCTTCTATAACCAGATCTAAACAAAATGAACAGACCAAATATGAACTAATGATAATATGAGATAAGCTCAGCCAGGAGTAGAAAAATAAAAAATTAAAAGCAAACTCAGACAAAAATATATAATTCATAAATATTACCTTTGAAGAGTCAAAATCAATCATGTTCCAGAGCATAACAGTAGCATGTGGAGGAATAGATGTAATTTTTTTATTTTCTAACAAATTTGTTAGTTCTCACCAACAACAATACAGTATAAACACTTCTTTCCTTCTTTTTCATTTTTGTACACATCATACTCAAATATATAATAGACATTTAAAAAAAATCCTCTCCAATATTACATGTAACCAGGTGGTAAAATCAAATATAATCTCCACTTTGGTTTGATATAGTTGTTAGAGATAATTAAGTCTTAATCTGTGTGTCCTTTGTTGTTTCCTTTTGAGTGGAACATCCTTTAAATCTGAGAAAGAGGAGCAGATTGTACGAGTGCTGTCACAGGCTTAAAGTGCAGACACACCAAATCTCTTGATGTACATAAACAGATCCAGGTCATTTTCTATAGAGAGGAGTAGATCCAACATGTCTGATTTTATATAATCAGGACTAGACCTCTACTTTATACAAATGAGGTTCGTCCAATGTAACACAGTGGACTAACCAAAGTCCAATTAAACTGTCAACTAAACTGATCTTATCAAATAGGAAACAAGAATCTGTCCTATTTCTCACATAAAATGCTGTCAAAACATATTTTAATGACTGTTTAACATAAAAAAAACAACAAAGTTTGTGACCTGGCCGCCATGTTGAAAAGATTTGCACCAAAATCAGTCACCACTGAATAATGTTATTATCATGTCACCATGAACCTCATAGTCGACCATGAACAACAGAGTGGATGATGCTGAGGGTCCATCCTGTAAAGCACTGGTTCACCTGAGGTCTGCGCTACAACTAAAATCCCAATTCATACAAAAGTCTGTGCTTTGCCCTTACATTAAAATAGTAGGCTACTTTGTTGGTTACTTAGTAGACCACAACTCTTGGACCTCCTTTGCTTTGGGATAATGAATCCTTATTATTCTATTGGTGAGGATTGGTGTATAATATGTTGAGTTGGTTAAAAAAAAAAAGTTAAATTTATACTAGAAAAGAGACATTTACCAAATGTAAAGGTTTGAAGAATGGAAACAATTTAATTGATGTTGATTCTGGAAATAAAAAAGCTTTGGAATGAATCAGTTATTGTTTTAGTGTATGTGCATGTGTGTGTCGGCTGGGGGGGCGGGGCTCAGCTTTCTTTGGATACAAGGGGCGGGGCTCCAAATAAAAAAGTTTGTGAACCACTGCTATAAAGAAGCAGGCAAACAGACATCTATCTACAAATGTGTAAAAAGACACTGTCTGTTGATATTTTAATGAGATGGTTTGATTTAGGCACTACAGGAGATCATCATGACATCATCTGAGAACCTCTCTAGCTAAAGATAAAACATCTATATATATGAGTGCACACAAAGTCTGACTGTGTGATTTTACTTTTGTGGAGGAGGTGTGGTTTGCAGTCAGCTGCAGGAGAGGGAGGGGTGTGGGAGATGGCTCATGACAGCAGGGTCAGGTGAATGAAATGGCACCACTAGAATACACTAATCACACAAGAGCTTGAGATCTGTGCCTGAACTTGATGGGACCTGATGGGTTTGGGTCGGGTCAGGGTGTATTTCTCACATATTTCATGGGCTTATGTTGGGTTTGGGCTGTATTATTTTTATTATTATTATTAGTAGTAGTAGCATTTTTTTTTTTTTTTTTCTCCCCAATTTTGTCATTGCCAGTTCAAGTCCCTGCATGCTGTGTCCCTGTCACTGCCAACTCCTACTGTTTGGTACATAGAGGGAAGCTTCTTAAGAAAAATGTCAGGCCGTAATCAGGTTGTGGCTAAAATATGCCAATGAGGGACAGGTTTGGGTTGAGTTTGGATAGAATTTTGTCATGCTCAATGTTTTTATCACAGTTATAAATCACACTCTTACCCTTTTTATGTAGTAGTGTGCTGATGCCCTCAGATGACTACTGCTCATGAGACAAGGAGGAACTCTGCCTGGGACTTTTGTTTGCTGAACTGAACAGACTGAACAACAAGTGCTACAGGAGCCGGGCAGCCAGAGGCTCATGTTCAAAGATTGCTGAGATATGTTGAGTAATTGGAGCAGTTGTCAAAATAAAAGTACACTGACTGTGAGCTGGGTCTGTGTCTGTATTGTAAAACTATAGTGAGATGACTACATCTTTGTTACTAGAGAAATGTACAGGGTTTACATAACACTTTCTAAAGGTAACTGACAGTGTGTTGAGTTGTGCAGCCTCCAACCTCTGGTGAAACTTGTGTCCGATAACAAATACATTGTACATTCCTTTTTGCAGATTTATGATTTATACATATTTAACAGGTTTTATTTTATGTTTTCACATTTATGTTGTTGTCTTAAGTCATAGTTCACTGCCGTCTTTTATTTTTTCCCACTAATTTGTTTGTATTTAAAGATGAACTGTAAAAATCACAAGAGCTGTTTGCTCAAAGCTGTTTATGTTTATGCAGTTAAAAATGACCTGTTCCAAATGTGGTCAGCAATAAACCTGAAAGTGCAAGAACCCCTGATGTAAATGTGTCCTGTGTGGTATCAAATTCCACAGGCTAACAAAGTCCATAAAACAAAAAATTAGAACTAAAAACAATTGTGATTGTCCACTGCAAGGTACAGTAAATCACACAGGTAAAAATACAAGTGAAACATTTACTCTGAAAGATGACATATAATATCTGTTAGAGTAGGAGTCTGCAACATGTGGCTCCAGAGCCACATGCCTCTTTCCAGTGGCTCCATATGGCTCTGGCCAAAAATTATATGGAAATGAATAATGTTTTTTAAACACTTTAATTTTCATTTATCAAAAAGTCCAAGGTAGCCATGGCAACATACTGCATGTTTGAGTCCAATTCAAATTCTTATGTTTTGAAAAAGTTTTATTGACAACTAATATTTTGTTGAGATAATTCACTTTTCTTCTTTAGATGAGCTTACATCTTGGATTTTAAAACCATTTCATTTTCAGGCACCAGAATAATGATAAATTAGGTCCACAGCTCACTGTTACCAATTTTTGAAATACATTATTTTTTATTTTGAATTTCTAAAATTCAAAGACTCAAGTTTATCTAAAGAGGAAAAGTAAATCATCACAACTAAAGATTATAGGTCTGCAAAACTTTTGAAAGTTTATTTCAGAAGTCAAAAAGTTTGAGTTGGGCTCAAAATTCTATAGTAATATGTTGCCTATTAATTATTTTACAGTGTAAAATGATCGTTACATTTCCCAACTGTAAATGTACTGTATGTAGCCTGTACACCAAATGTTTAGAGAAGGTTTGATATTTTGTAAAGTAAAGTGTGCGTCATGGCCTACGTCTATGACGCACCTTATCCTTCCTTTCCTTTTATATATATCTGTATGTATACACACACAACCATCTTTATTCCCATGTTCTCAGTGTTATGTGCTGAAGATTTCAACATGTTCAACAAGTATTCTACACACATACATAATATACAGAGAAGCACATTTTGTCACCATCAGCAACAGACATACACACTCTCTCGCTCTGTCTCACACACACACACCAAGACATACACGGGTATTAGTACACAGTAATTAAACAGTCAGTTCATATATCTACGTCTCTTCCCTCTCTTGTTTCCACCCCTTTTCTACTCTTCTCTCTCTTCTTCCTTACCTATCCTCCTAACCTTCCCTCCTCGCTCTCCTTCTTCTCTTGTCCTTTCTCCTTTCTCACTTCTCACATTTCTCTCCCTTGCTGTCCTCTTCTGTCAACTCCTCTCCTCTCATTGTCACCGATGTAACATTTGAAAGACAGTGACACGAATAAGTCCCTCATTGGACACACACACACACACACACACACACACACACACACACACACACACACACACACACACACACACACAGAGCCTGACATCCGATGTAAAGCCCACATTGGACCTGCAGTATGCAGTAATTATAGGCAGACAGCAGTTTTATCTATATCAGAACATTAATTATATACTGACCTGGTCCACACACACAGAGAGAACAGCACAGAACATTAATTACATACAGCTAACAGAGAAATGGCACAAGGTGACATCTCAACACCCCTCTCATGACATCATCTGAGAACCTCTCTAGCTAAAGATAAAACATCTATATGGATCTGGGTGGTGGAGGTCCATCATAATATGTTGTTTTATTCAGTCTGAATTAAGCTTGTTTGTGGTAGACTGAACAAGTTTCATAGTGGCCTCATCTCTGTTTGACGGCTGTTTGTAGGGTTTCCTGCAACCAGAATGATAGATAACAGGGACAGAGTGAGTCCCAAACAAGAGCCTATCAAGTATTAACCTCACAATTTCTGCTATATGAATCACTTATCCACTGTAGCCTGATCTGAGATCCCGTGGCTCCACCTTCTCTCCTGCAGTCTCTGGTACCTGGATGTTTTTATCACAATGAAGTTGACATTCAAATGTGTTTCTAGATGCTTCATTTTATTTTTACAATAGAAACAACAAATTTAGAAAGAAAAAAAAAATCAGGTGAGTTTTGTCACTTTCACTTGTGTGCAGATACTGTGTGGGTCAGAGGGGATGAGACCCTTTAAATGTCTGAAAAACTTGAAGTCGTTATTTTAAATAAAATATGCCATTTTTTAAACCAGTAAGTGAGACAGGAGTTCCTAGGGTATAGCTGACCCTTTTTATGCCTGATCGAATCATGTTTTTGTCAAATAAGGTGTTTTGGAAATTAAAAAAAATAAATAAACTAACCAAAACATTTCATAAAATACATATATATTTGATATCTATAAATACTCAAAAAACTAAAAAATTGGGAGAAAAAAATATTTTCTTTATTTTATTTTCTTTATTTTTTTGGTAGGACATGATTTGTCCTCATTCTCAACAATGGGTCACATACATGAACATACTGAGTAAAGAAAGAAAACAATGTGCATGTTTTATACACTCTGAATTAGAAACTTTGATCCAGATTTTGACATACTGCAAATACAGCATAAAGACAGACTTGGATGAGTATTGGCTTCCTTGTTTGCTGCTGTCTGAATTCTTCTATGTTCAGACTGTGCTAACATCCTCACAACGCCAGTCACCAACATAACAAAGTTACTACTGCCATGTACTGGTGGAAACCTGTATCACCCTGAAGCTACTTAGGACCAGTGTGGAGGATTTACTGGCATCTCACAGTAGGGTTGTAGACTGCAACCAACTGAATACCTCACACCTCACCCTCCCCTTCCAACTGTGTAAGAGAGCCTATGAGCACTCTGCTCAAATACTCTTACACAACTAAAATATTACTCAATTACAAGTAAAGGTATTGGTGCTGGAAAACTTCTTAAGTAAAACAAAGTACTTTTCTCAAAAACTACTCAGAGTATCAATTACTTTTTAACCATTGGTGTTTAATACATTATCAATAGCAGCATTGAGTCAAAGAGGTTTCTGTTTTCTAAATCTTCAGTCTAAAATACCCCAACTCTTGTTCCAGCCTGCTCTGTTCTCTTCAGGCTTATTGGTTCATGCAGTCTTGGCTGATCTACTATAATGTGTGTCAAATAAGAGAATACAGGCTATCTATATAGGCAAAAGGCTACAGACCTTATTATACTCTTTAAGCACCTTTAAGGTGAAAGCAGGAACATTTTCCACTGTTTTACAAGTGAGGCAAAAAATACTTATACAAATCAACAACTATAAATAAACAGATTCAATTGTAGGAAGATACAAGCTAGTACTGTGTCCATGGAAGAATAACTAATAATTTTTGCCATACTAGACACTCTCCATATTCATTGTGATCCTTGGCTGCCATCTTCTGGTAACTCTGAGTGGGTAATGTACTGAGAGGAAAACCTCAGTGAATCGAAGGGAAAACCTTTTCCAAACAAAACTACACAATGATTCTACTTTTACATTGAGGCCTATTACCATATATGCATCTATTATTTAGAGTGCTTATCCTTTGCAAGAGGTCATCACACAATAATGTGTCTGAACAATCAGGAGGAGCAGATCATAATTCTTGCAGTGTCATGCCAAATTAAAAATGTTACAGTGTAATGCAATGTCATGGAAAAGCCCAGAACTACTGAAAAAAAACTGACTATAGTATCAGCAGCTGCAGTTACATGCATGGCTGCAATTTCATCGTTTGACACTGTGAAGGCTGTAAATCAGCTCAGCAAACTAAAAATTCAAGGGTTCAATAATATTTATTATCATTAGACAACACAGGGATGTACAGTGAAATTAGAGCTGTAGTTCCTTCACAATGCACACAAAATACAACACAGATGATTAATAAAATTCCAAATGATATAAGGTGAAAATATAAAATAATAATATACACATACATATATACACCCTGGAAATAATTCTGTAGGTCACTGTTTGAATTTGCTTCAGGTTGAATGTAAACAGCAGCAACAGGATAGTGATAATATGGTTGACTTCTTCATATAAAAAGTTCAGCATTGTCCAGCAACTGTGTTTGAGCACCAAGCATCATTGATGTAAAAGCACAGAGTCCCTCTCTGTCCTCCTGTCCCCCTCCTCTTGTGTGTTGTTTTTTTAAGTTTGAAAACTGGTAACCATTCACTTCCATTGTTTGGGAGATTCTGCAACAATGCTTTCCTGCGAAACTCGTAGATAATGGCTGAATTTTTGGGTGAAGTGTCCCTTTAAATCCAAGCTGAAGTGTGGTTATTGTTCCTGCGGTCACCTGCAGCGTCGGATTCATCATCAGCCTTGTTCAACTGTCTGTACCAAAACAAAAGGATCCACATCTAAACTATGCGGTGCTTAAAATGTTCCTTACACATTTCAAGACCAAACAATTGTGCTCATTCTTGTTTTCTTCCTTGAGATGCATCCATCCTTTCTCTATGGCAACATCCCTCACTATTCTGCTCAAAACAGATGGGTCACTGTTGACAGTTTGCAAAGAGTTAATTAAAGTCATTAAATTAACTCCCAGTGGAGGAGTGGACCTGTGGTTGTGGCTGTAGCTTATTACAGAGAACCCAACTTGAATTTACAGTCAGTGATTACTGTAATGTGTGTTGATGTTTATCTGTGTTTTCTTTGGAACAGCTGTCTGGAAGAAGAGTCTCCAACATGTGACAGGGAGAGAGGACATGGACACGGGACAAGCTGCTGGATTGGACTGTCTGATGGGGTTTTTAACATACTGCTGAGCAGCCATTGTTTTAGTATTTTTCAACAGGCCTCAATTGCATTTTATTTTTTAGCATTTTGCATTTTAATGAAAGTGTTAATTTAATAATTTAACACCGTGCATTTGGAGGTACCACTCTTTGTTAATTATTTTTAATTGTAATAAATTTCACTTTAACTTAACTTTTACTCTCCTGTTGGTTTTTAACTCTGCTCCCCTGGTTGCTCAGAGTCCCAGGCTCTGATAATCCCTATAGGTGGCATTGTTGGCTTTAAACACATTTTAAATTTATAAATTAATTTTAAAGTGTGGCCCCACTTTAGCTGCTGGGCCTGACCACACACACATCATATAACTGATTTGTTAATGAAAAATAGACTGACATCTGAACTCAAATAAAACTACAGAATCATCTGATCAAAGTCATATTCATTTTAATGATTTCAAGTCAAGAGTGGATGAAAATATTCCGATTGTCAACCCCCACAGTTCCAGAATATTCATTTTGCAGCTTTAATCATTTCTTTTTCTTCTTCATCTTCTTCTTCAAGAGTAAGAATAAGAATAAGAATAAGAATAAGAATAAGAATAAGAATAAGAATAAGAATAAGAATAATGAGTATTATTTGTATATCACTTTTGAATACAAGTAATGGCTTCACATTAACAGTCATGTTTGGCAGTATCTCCTCTGTCCATCAGCATGCAGTAAAGACTTCACTGGCCTTTCTGATCACACACCTTTGACAAGCATGTTGCTGTTATTTCTTGTTTCTTCTCTTTGGTTTCTTTCCTTTATGTCTGCCTCAACAACCTGCTCAGTATAAAGTGGAGGTCTCTCACCTCTCTCTCACCTCCTGAAGCAATCCACACTGAAAACGAGGCTGAGCACTCTGATGCTCTGCCGCCCTCTAGTGCCTCCCCTTCTCAGACACACATTGCAGAGTCCCTCCTGCAAAGCACCACCTGCCTCTCACCAGCAAAGTGGCAGGAAAAAAAGAGTACCTATGGTTGCAGTGAACCCATGCTAGTCCAGTATCTTCTGAAGATCCAAAGAACACATTAGAACTGTGGGATGATGGGGGTTAAATAAGAGCACAAGGTAGTGCGTGATCATAAAGCAAAATTAGGTAAAAACTGACGCAGATCCTATAACTCGCAACTTTCTTCTCCACATCCTTTCAACACTGTTGGGACAAACACATCTGTGTTCATCAAATTAAGCTCTTGTTCTTGTCTGATTATTATCCTTTTAGAGAAAAATGATTGTGACAGTGATAAATAATGTCAATTTAATAATACTAGAACAAATGCCACAATGTCCATTCAGCAAAGAATAAAGTCAAGATGAAATATCAATCTGACAAATGCTAAATTTGAATATGTGTTTAAGCATCTTACACAAAACATGCAGCACAAATTGACCTGCAGTAGATGGTGGGGAGATATAAACCAGCGTTTCCCAAACTATTTTCTGGAGGCCCGCTTTTTAAAAATGACAAACCATTGCAACCCAATTCACAACAGGCCTTATCAATAATTAGTTAGGTAATCTGTGCATTAATGAATGTTCCTGGCTATTTTTTACTGCTATTTCCACATCAACTTGTATTATCTAGATACATACACATGTTGAATACTTTATAAATGAAAAATAAATGCATTGTTAGCTGAGTTAACAGGACATCTTATTGTTGACATCTACATGTTATTGTTTTTTTTATTTTTTTTTTTATTGTTTTGAGATGACTCAAAGTATCAAGACAACTTAATCTATTACTGTAATAGATCTTTCAGTTTTGAATCAAACTCTTAAGTTTAGCAGACCCAGTTGAGACAATTTACTTTTCTTCTTTTGATAAATTTGAATCTTTGAAGTTTAGAAACAGAACGTACTGTATTTCACAAATATACATATTATATGGGTGCTTGAAAATTAAATGGTTACACTGGAAATATTAAAATGTAAACCATTATTCACATTCACTTAAACAGTAGAAAAAACAAAATAGTCAGTAATTTTTGAAATACATTTTGTGAGATTTCTAAAATTCAAAAATTCCAGTTTATCTAAAGGAGAAAAGAACAAGTTGAGTTGCCTTGAAATTTAGATTTTTCTCAACTTTTTAGTTTTTACCTATAGGCCACTTTTTCCTCCTTCATAAACAAGACAAAATTATTATAGACAGAATGAACAGGCTCTTGTGCTTTCCTCTCATCAGTAAAACAATACACATATTATAAATGCTTTATCAAAGCTGTACTGCAGATAAAAATCTTAAATTTTGCAGAATTTCTTTCATAGCCTTATTTATTTGGCGACCCAAATAAAATATCCTGTGACCCACCTGTGGGTCACAACCCAGTCTTTGGGAATGACTGCTATAAAACAAACTTGCAGACAAAAGACAACCAGCAACTGCAAATATCAGTAATATTACACTGTTAACTCTTATATAATGCTGAAGTATCCATAAACATTAACTTGCTTATAGTTGCCTGAACTGACTGAACTGACATGGTGAAGTCAGTAGTTAGCAGTGGGTCCCCAGAAAGTTGTGTGTTGAGTATTGGGATGCCGCAAACATAGAAAGACGGGTCAGGAAGTCAGGGAAGGTCAGATGCTGCACTCACTGAGGGCCTGGAATTTAAAAGATGCAGCCAGGCAGAGCTGTTGATGGTGCTATTACACTGCAGAGCCTCAGCACTGGTAAAAACACAGGAGATGGAGAGAGACTTCATTTCAGTTTAAAGATCTGCCCGTGGCCACTGTAGTGGTTTAGTCCAGTCATTCCCAAACACTGGGTTGTGACCCACAGGTCACAGGAGATTTATTTGGGTCACCAAATACATAAAAAACTGTGGATGAAGTTCTGCAAAATTTAAGATTTATAACTGCATGTACATTTGGAAAAGCATTTCAAATGTGTTTATGCTTTTACTGATGAGAGGATGATTCCATCTTATTTTGTCTCATTTATGAAGTAGGCTGAAACAGTGTTTCCCATTTTTTTTCCCTGGGGACCCACTTTTTAAAAATGACAAACTGTTGCGACCCAATTAACAATGAGCCGTATCAATAAATTTTAGGAAGAGTTCATTTCATTCATAAATGAACATTCCTGACCATTTCTGCTGCTATTTCTACATTACCCTATATTATCTTGATGCTTTATTCAAAACATACATAAATTAAAACTTTAGAAATGAGAAATAAATGCATTTAAGCTGAATTAACAGGCCATCTCATTGTTTTCATTTCCTCATATCAGGAAAACAACTTCAGCCTACTTCATAAATGAGACAAAATAAGTGCTTTTAGACAGAATTAACAGGTACGTGTTTTTCTCTCTCACCATGAAAACAATATACACATTTTTGAATGTTTGATTGCAGATATAAATCTTAAATTTGCAGAATTTCTTCCATAGTCTTTTATCTATTTGGTGCTCTCCTGTGACCCACCTGTGGATCTCGACCCAGTCTTTGGGAATGATTGGGCTAAAATGTCCTACACTATAAAAACTAAAAAGTTGACAAAATTCAAATTTAATATTAAAATAAATTAATAATTTAATAATGTTTTGAATGTGTCATATTTTGGACCCAACTCAAACTCTTGAATTTTAAAAAAGTTTTACAAACTAATAATTTTTTGTTGAGATAATTTACTTTTCTTCTTTAGATAAACTTGAATCTTTGAGTGTAAGAAACCACCAAAAATGTATTTCAATTTGGATTATGGTTAATATTTTAATATTTCCTGTTAAAACCATTTAATTTTCAAGCACTGAAATGTCAGTGTGTTTGTCAGTGTCTTTTAAAGCACCTTACTTTCTGAGTGTCAAACTTCAAAAATTCAAAATTTCAACTATTGTTCAAACTTAAAAAAATATTTCAAATTTTAAGAGTGTGATTCAAAACTCAAAAATCTATTACAGTAATTTGCCTTGATTTTTTTTCTTTAGGTTTGTTTTCTTTATGAGAGAAAATAAAAGCACTAAGATTTAACTCAGCCTAAAATGCATTTATTTGTCATTTATAAAGTACTTAACTTCTCATCCATATGCATGCATCCAGATTATATAAGATGATGTGGAAATAGCTGTAAAAATAGCCAGGAACATTACTTCATGCACAAAATGAGCCTCCCAAAAGTGACCGATAAGGCCTGTTGTGAAGTAGATCGAGATGGTTTGTCGGTTTAAAAAGCGGCCCCGCCCCCCTAAAAAAGTTTGGGTCTGTTGACCAAACGATCTTTTAATTTGAAAGTGCCGGCCGGAAGTTCCCATATTAAGTGCGGTGTGCTTGACGTTGGCTGAGTGAAGACCGCACTGCTGGCTGCATGGAAGCAAGCAGCTCAATGCACGTCTGTAGAGGAGAGTTTGTGCTGGACTGACACTGGTAACAGCAGCACTGATGGACTGAGAGGAGGACTGAGCTCGGAACACTTCTCACCGCTTCATTCCCCTCAGCAGTCCGCCTGTGTGCTTCTCTTCTGTGGATACACATCAGATTTGAGTCAGCGGGGAGAGCAGAGGAGCCAGGACACCGCAGCAGACATGTATGTAGCTTCTACTGTTTTACTGTCCTCATGTCTCACTACCTGACACTGTTTACCCTGCTGTGTTAGTCCTGTTATCTCAGGACATGTCCTCTGTCCGTTCAGTAGCCTGTCTCTCCGTCTATCTGCTGCAGTCCTGTCCTGTCTTGTCGCCCCGACATGTCCCGTCTCCGGCTGGCCGGTGTGGTTCTGTATGGAGACCCACCGCGCCAACCAAACCCTGTTTAAAAATCTGTCCGTTCTGCAGCACTTCTCTCTGGAGCTGCAGCTTCAGTCAGAGCGGGTCCAGAGGAATGTCACCTTGTTGGTTTGCTGTTTGTAGAACATTCCGCAATGTTCCTACTAGAACACACGAAGTAGTTGTGGGACATCCACAACAAAGTTTGTCTCAACGTATCTGGGTTGAGTATGTGTGACTGGAATAGAAATGGGAAAAGTGTTTGCGCCTGTTTGTTGCTAAGACAGTGTCCATGTTTTCATGACCAATGGCAGGTTGAGACATGATAAGCATATTACCATCTCTCAGATTTGTGTGTGTGTGTGTGTGTGTGTGTGTGTGTGTGTGTGTGTCTTTTATTAGTGAATTAACTCATTTTAGTGCCATGCCAGATATAATCAGTTGGAAAGTAACTAAGTAAAACACTTAGCTACTTTGCTTAAGTGGAGTATTCTGGTATTTATGCTTGAGTATTAATTTTTCATAGAACTCTTTCCTTTTACTCACTACATTTAACAAGTGTCTGCTTTCTACTCCATCATCTTTCCAACATCAAGAGTGATTTCAACCTAAATGGATTGGACAATAAAACATAAAATAGACAGCTCCTTGGTGGATCCATCAGTGCATACCACACATGACAGATGTAACTGAACAAAAATGACATAAATGTCGTAACAAGACAAAAGAAAAAAAAACATAGTAAGTTCAAATATGATGAAAACAAAGTTACAAAACCAAAACGATGTAACAATGCATAATAAGTTGAAGAAGATGTAACAAAATGAAAAAGATGTAACAAAATGAAAATACTTTACAAGATGAAAATGATGTAACAAGACAAAAACATTGTAAAAGACATAACAAGATGAAGACAACATAGTAGGATGTAACAAACGAAAATGATTTGAAAGCTGTATCAAGAGGACAACATTGTAAAAGACAACAAGATGAAGACAACATAACAAGTTGTAACAAGAGGAAAACAACGTAAAACGTAATGTAAAAATTATGCAAAAAATGAAAGCAACATAAAAAACATAAAACGAAAACCGCGTAACAAAACACAACAAAATGAAAACCACAGACATGGAGACTCAGCCGTGAAGAATAGGTGAGGTTCAGTTAACTTTGCACAGAGACAATTGGTAGAAATGTCCTTCAGAGGATAAGTTTTTACTTTTATACTTTGAGCACATTTCAGATCCTGTACTTTTTCACTTTACCGCAGTAAACAAGTTGAATCATTACTTCTACTTTAACCAGAGTATTTTTTTACTTAGTTAAAGAATATCTACTTTTTAGAGAAAAGTTACTTCAAGAAACTATAAAATGTTCTTCAAATGAACAGCAGCATATTGCCCTGTGACTTCATAAAATCTGGAATGTGACTTGAAGTGTGAACTTGTGGGTCTAGTTCAGGCTGGTTTTCCTGCCTCTCAGTCATAAACTAACTTGTGTGTGTGTTTGTTTACATACAGTGGGTTGATGAAATAGTGTCTTAAGGAGAACATCAGCTCATTAAAAAGACTGAAAACACTGATGGTGAAGTACGAGGAGACCATTTTAAAACTCAGTCAGTAAAACTGCCAAACATGATCTGGTTCCATCTTGTCAGAGATGAAGCTGGGTGCTGGTTGTAAGCAGAATATTTTTGGATTGTTTGACAGAAAGAATAAGCAGTTAGAAAACATCGCTTTAGGTTCTGGAGATTGTCATAAACTCATGGCTGATACAGATTTTTTCTTTTGGATTTTAAAGTTCATATAAGCTGTAGTTTCTGCACACCTGAAGGTGACAAAGGCTCAGATGTAGCAATTAAAAACGGATGATTTAATATTCCAGAACAGTTCTGACTCTAAAAAAAATTGATTTAGTTTTTCAAGTAAAGTTCTTCAAAACGCCTCACAAACATACTTCAGTCCAGTGGTTCTTGACCTTTTTACTTGGAGCCTCCCTGCTTGCATCAGAAGAAAGCTAAGCCCCCCCAGCCTGAACAGACTTTTATAGAAATTGCAGGTTTGTAAAGGTGCTGGAAATCCTTGAAAACACTTGAATTTTCATGTTTTCAAGGTCTGAAAAGTGCTTAGATTTTGGATAAAGTGCTTGAAATTAATTGCATTACCATCATAATAAACTGCAGCCTGACTGAATTAGTTAGTCAGATATTTACTGAGTCAGATTGTATAGAAACTTAATTATTAATCATTAACTGTACTGAATTTAACTGATGAAACATTAATGGCATAAATTGCCCCTCATTTGACCTTATTTTGTCTGTCATTTATTGGATGAGGAAGCCCAACCCTAAAATAAGAAAAAAACCAAAAAACAAGAAAAAAGAGGAAAAAAATGGATAAACTTGTGTGTTTTATATCTAATTAATAATTAATTAAATGACTCATCAATCAATCAATTGTTAACATTTTCTACTATTGGTTAAGGAAAATGCATAAAATGTGTAACCCTTAAAGGAATCCATGTCTGCTTACAGACAGGTGACACATTTTGAAACATGAAACTTTGTCATGATTTTCTTTAATTTGTCACCGGTCTGTAGAATTCTGTCACAAAACATAATCTGATTTAATGTGATGAAGAGGAGGAATAATCATTTTGTTTTTACCACAGCTGTAAGCTACTGGAAAAGCTTGAAAGTCAACCTCTAAAATTCTTGAAAAGAGCTTCAGTTTAACTTTGGAAAAAGTGTAGAAGCTCTGCAATGTGATTTTAGTTGACATGTACAAATCTGATTTTGACAACTTCAGAACAGAAAGTTTTGGGGACCTCCTGTCATTTCTGGCGCCTTCCTAGACCTCAGGTTGGGAGCCAGTGCTTTAGAGAATACAACATTTTTCCTTAGAATTCAAATGAATTGCTGTGACATATAAATCAGGTGTTATTATAGCTGATATTTATTGACTAATATACACAGATACTGATACAGACTGATACAGCTCTGAGAGGCTTTGGGGCTGATAATTTATAGTTCATTGATAAATTCATTGAATAATGTCAGTTGTATCCTCCCACCTCTTGTATTGTGACATCCAACAAATCTGTCTCCAGATGGAGGGACAACATTCTTTGCATAACTTTGAAGTACAGCACATACTGTAATACTGCAGTAGTAGAAGTACTCTGCCTGCAGAGACAAATACAGTCCTGATTGGTTGTGTTCCAGGGGGAAGGTCATGGAATCCAAATGTTGCTGTAATAGGTGACAAAAACAAACTGGTTCAGGCCGACTGTGGGAATCCTCCTTCTGAACCACAAACACACTGTGTGTGTGTTTCTCTCAGAGCCCAGTGAACAGTGAGGCCATTGTGCTGCTGCAGGCCTGTCACTGTTAGAGGACCTAATTCAGCTAATAATCAGGGCCGAGCTAACAAGCTGCATGAAACAGATACACAGCTCACTCATCTGAGTCTCATTCCATTCAGCTTTGATTATATTCATCCAGAGAGCAAGATGGAACAGAGAAGATGGTGTCACAGCTTTTCACCCTCATCTGTGGACGGGCTTCATACACATTACACGTTCAGAAATTCAGAAATTCAGAAAACAAAATAGACAAGCTGACATGATCATACACACCTGTCATCTCTGTACTCTGTTGCTTTCAGACTGGCTCAGCTCTCCAGCTCAAAGTCTCACAAATCACTTCAATCAATCGATCAAGTTTCATCAGGTGAGGAGACTGACTGAAACTGAGAATGAAAAGTAAGGTCGCTGCAGGGATAAGACAAACATAAGGCATTCCCAAACACTGGGTTGGACATTTTATTTGATTAAGACTTATATCTGCAGTACAGTTTTGATAAATCATTTTAATCATATAATTTAAATCATATGTTTTACTGATGAGGAAAAAAAAGAGCCTGTTAAATCCATCTAAGTGTACGTATTTTGTTTCAGTTAGGAAGTAGACTAAAATGTCCTAAAAACTAAAAAGTTGAGAAAAATCTAAATCTCAAGGCAACTTACTTCAATTAATTTCTGAGTTTTGAGCGCAACTCAAACTCTTAAGTTTTAAAAAGTTTTACCAACTAATGATGTGTTGTTGAGATAATTTACTTTTCTTCTTTAGATACACTTGAATCTTTGAGTTTTAGAAACCGCTACAAATGTATTTCAAAGTGTAACTGAATAATTCATATTTTAACATTTACAATTAAAACAAATTCATTTTGAAACACCCAAATAATATGAATATTTTTTTAAAATGCAATACTTTCTAAACCTCAAAGATTAAAATTTATCTAAAGAAGAAAAGTAGATTATCTCGTCTAGGTTAGCCAAACTTTTAAAAAATGTATTCAAAAATTAAGAGTTTGATTCAAAACTAAAAAATCTATTACAGTAAGTTGTGTCGACTTATTGTAATGGAGGTAATAAGGTTTGTTTTCTTGATGAAAGGAAATAAAAACAATGAGATGTCCTCTTAACTCAGAATATATGCATTTATGCGTGTGTCCAGATAATATAAGGTGACGTGGAAATGGCAGTAAAAATGGTCAGAAACATTCATTAATGCTTTATTGATGAGACTTATTGATGAGGCTTATTGTGAACTGGTTTGTCGTTGTAGTACACAGAGCTGCACTTGATTTAAGGTGACTCACTTAAAAGAACGTATTGATGTTGTACTCAAGACCTTGTAGAGAGAGTGGCAGTTTGAATGTACGTACACGTGTTGGCAGACAGTAAACCAGCTCTGAGGCCCAAAAGGCAACCTGACATGGTTTTCTCAGCATGCAGTCCATTTTTGGACAGCATTAGGCCTCCGTCCCTCTCTCTCTCGCTCTCTCTCTCTCTCTCTCACACACACACACACACACACACAAGTGCATACACGTACACACGTGCACTCATACTTGGCTCTTTGAAGTTAATGACTTCCTCTGGTGGAGTAGACTTCCTTGAAGAACTGGACAAACAGCCAATTAACATACACAAACTCAAATATGGACATACTGTATACACACTCATGTAGACATGCGCACACACACACACGTGCCAGTCTGGACTAGTTAAGTTAAAATGACGGATAATAACTCTTCAGATGGATGTTGTGAAGCTGGATAATTTTTTGTCAAAGGTTTGTAATGAAGGTTTTTCAGTATTTCTAGGTCTGGACAGCAGCAAAGCAGGGTCAGCTCTATAAACGCCAAAGTCTGTTTCTGACCGAGTGGTGAAGTTACACTGTTGGTTTTGTTCTCCCCTATATGTTCAGACAGTCCTCAGTTATATCATCTGGAGGCTTTTAAGCTTAATTTATGCCAGAGCGAGACACTGTGGTGTGGACCTCTGCAGTGGAGGAAGAATTGTAATTCACTGGAAACTTGTACTGGACCAGTCAAAGGTGGTCACGTCATCAACAGCGCTGGTCACAGCCAGACACACACACATGCTTGCATGGAGTCGGTGTTAGTGATAGATTCCTAGGAGATGGAGCAGCTGACGGTGTCGATGAACAATTAAACAATTAAAATCTCACCTCCTGTTCTGGCTGAAGAATAAACAACCTGTGTTGATGTGTCTCCTCTAACATGTTTTCATCCAGACTCGTTCGTCCAGACTTCTGTTCTGTTTGTGATTTTCTGCAGTAAACTGTTGCACCGTGTCGGTCTCCGGTTTGTTTACATCTGCTTCCATGAGATTAGGGCTGCACAATTAATCACAATTGCAATGAAACTGCGATATGACAGAGTGCAATATCCAAATATCCAAGAACCAGGACCAAAATACAATTTTTTGAAAAAGGTGAGAAAAATGTGTGAGAAAATAACATTATAATGGGATACTGTAGCGCTGAAGAATGACCTGACTTAAAAACCTTGTTCTCCAGATGAAAGAAAACATGTTTGTTTGGTTCAGCCCTCAATAAATATCACATCATCACTATTTTAATAGTTTTTTTTAGTGAACATGAAAACTGTGATGCAAAACTGATCATTTCCACTAATCATGTCTCATATCCTAATAGCAGTTTCAATCAAATAATCCCAATCTGACTGTTTTTTTTTTTTTTTTTACCAGATTGTTCAGCCCTACATGAGATCACATGAAATCCTGTTTTTCTAATGTGATCTTGCTCCCCTCTGCTACATAATATAAATATAATAATATGAGAAGTAGGGCTGGGTTCATATCACGTTTTTTTTTTAAAATCATATCGGTTTCACGGTATTTGACGGTATTTTTCTTTTCATGCAACAGTGTTCTTACCCACATTTTCTTCTACTGAGAACAGAATTACTGCAGTTGATTGTCTTCAAATAGCCCATTTTACTGTCACAAAGACTGTATCATGTTTTTTTTATGTCCAGACAGGTAAAAGCATGACCCCTTCAAAGTATGGTTACCATCACATGGCAGGGACGACTATACAATTAAACATCCCCACCCACGCTAGTCGGCACCAGAAATACTAGTTGGCACCAGAATTGAATGTTTGAATGAATTGAATATTTGTCAATATTTCATTCATGTATGATGCCAGTTATCTGTTGCCGCACGGCACTAGTCAGGGCTGCGGCGCTGTCAGACAGCAGCCTCTCTCACCCAGCGCGTATGAACCGATTGCCGTGGCAACACCGGATGTTTACATCAGCGAGGTTGGACAAATGAATGTAGACTGTGACAGAATAAGCTGATATATATTCACTCGACTGGAGAAACGTGACCACATTAAGCACAGACACAGACATAAACCTGCAGGCGGAGATGCTGCTGCTGCTGCTACTACTAACTGCTAACATTAGCCACACTGTGTGTCAGGCTGGCAGCTAACGTTAGCTCTGGGTCCTTTACCCGCAGACACTGTGACGCTCTTCAGTCTGAAAATGTGAAGCGTAAGCATGTAAGGTTTGTATTGCACAGCGTGAAGTAGCGCACATTTCAGCGGCATTTAAAGTACGATTTGGTGATTGTAGACTGTGATTAACGTCTTCAAATGGCTCTTAATACTCACAATATTTTTTTGGACAGTGTTTAACATTATAAATTAATAAATTTTGCCTTGTGTTTTCTTAGTGACTATTCTAAATTAAATTTGGCATCTAATCAACAGAAAAATTAGTTGTCAGGAACATCCCTGGTACACATGCTCAAGCAAGCATACCTGTGGTATTGGTGTGCAGCAGTGAAATGGGTCCCCGCTGAAACACTTTGCCGCCGCGCACGTTCTGGACGTTGTTTGGGCTATTCACCGGTATGGCGGTATATGAAAAATTCATATCATAACGAAAATAAAGACCGGTTTTCGGTACAAACCGGTATACCGCCCAGCCCTAATGAGAAGGCCTGCGTGTAACTTGGAACACTTTTGGAGAAAATATAAAAGATATTTAATGGTCAGAATTTTATCATGAACATCTAATTTCATTTTACATCACAGAGAAGTCACAAAAATGGTTGCGTATTCTGTGAATTATAGTTCTTAAGCTGAAAATTGGATCAGACCCACAAAAAAATCGGAATTCGGAATCAGCCAAGAAAATTGCAATCAGTGCATCTCTACTCAAAGCCAAGGTGTCTCACTTGAAACACCCTCTTCAAAATAGTACGATGTTTTCTAAAGGCCTGATTATGCAAGAAAAAACTAGGTTGTAATGATGAGTTGTCTGACTTGATTGGAAATTATTTTTTTGGCTACTCTACACGGTCACACTGAAAAGCGGAGTGAAAAGGTGGTTGTCATAGAGACCATTATCCTCAGGTTTAAATCTGGGCATAATGGTACACATTTCTCCTATAGGGAATTAGGAAATAGGCCTTCATACCTTCCTGATATTATACCGTGGTATACAGTATTATGATGGTATTTGTGTCAAACTTGTGTAAAACGGCTCAACTGGCTGTACTTTACTGTACTGTAGTACTTGCTGAACGTAGGCAGATTCGATTGTTACAGCGATGCTATTCTCACAGCTTGAAAGAACACACACACACACACACACACACACACACACAGGAGCTCTGCTTTCAGTTTAGAGAAGGTGCACCTTTCTTTCACTGACAAACTCAAACCCACACTGTGTATTTACAGCATCTTCACAGTACATTCACTGCCAGACTGGCAACTTCATTGCTCATCTTCTCTTCTGCTAAGTGCGCATTCACCATCACTCTCTGCTACATAGATGCATAGACACACTCACTAAAATTACACACTCACAATGAAATGTTACTCTGACAGCTCATTGGTATGCAGTGTTTGTTAGCTTAACTTAATCCAGAATAATACGAAAGAAGTTAGATGTTAGAAGTTTGTTCTGTAACTTTATCTCTCAGACACGATGTTTGTTTGCTCAGCTGCACTGCTGTGCAGAGACCGACCTCTGGTGGTGTGTGCTGTGCATTACAAAACAGTGTCTCCCTGTCAGTTCAATAGAAAGAGTAGGATCTATATTTATGATGGTACTGAAAATCATACTGCAGGGATTTTTTAAGACCCTGATGTACTGTAATACTTACTCCACACAGCTGACCAGTCACTAGTCCTCTTCAAACAGAGATTGTACATTGATAATACACCATACTGCTGTTGCAGAATCAGAAGAAGTGTGATGTAACATAGGAGCACAAGAAAGAGTCAGCTGATGTAGAATAAGTACGTAATTAAAAAAAAAAAAAAACAATCACTTACAGCTTGGCTGTAGGTGCAAGTAACCAAGCAGCCATCGCTTCTCAGTCTGCACAATAACACTGTAGAGAATGTCAAGAATTTCTGTTTTGTGCAGCTTTTGCTGTTAGATGTGTATGACTGAGAAAATCCTGTAGAACCTGCTACATGCTGAAATACACAGAGTTTATTAAATGTGTTTCTAATATTGTGTGCACTCCATTTATATCAGTCAGGGAAGATTACATACTAGAAAACAATACTCTGTACAATGCAAGATTTACAACCCAAACTGAACATTAGAACATTAGAACCTTCATGGAGGGAAGATTTCTGCTGCTGCTGGATGAGTCTGCATTTGTTTTGGCTGGTAACTGTGTGTACACATCAATTTACACATAATACTTCTCATCAGCTGTAAATAACCAAAACTATGCTGTGACTTCAATTCTGAGAAAAAAGAAAGTAAACTCCACAAACCTCTGCTTCATGGTGTGATGGCGGCTAAAACACAACTCGGCCTGTGGATTGAGTGAGGCAGAACAGCTTTTGTCCTAAAATTCTGTAGTATATTATGCAGATTTTACATAATACCACTCCCTAACACGCAGCAGGCGAGCAAGCTCGAGCAGATGGAGCTTTAAAAAATGTCCAAATATAGGACGAGCTGTGTTTTCTCCTCTGCAAATCACTTAGTTCAGTTTGAGCTGTTTATTCATAACTAAAGGAAATTTCTTAAGTCAGCCTTGTCTTAATATAATATAATCTATACAATTTACTCCTAACAGCTCCTTGTTTTCTTCCCAACCTCATTATTCTTGAGAATACTCGTTTAAAAAGCATGCTGTTGCTTCTCAGCCTTATAAATGAGTTGACGTTGAGTGCCGACTGGGGAGGAAACAGAAATGTCAAGGATGTCAGAATATGAATCAAGTCTTTGCACAAATAGGGGCTTTTCACACTGCATGTTCTTAGCTTTGGTCTATCCTTTGCCTGGACTAAGAGTTAAACTTTTCACACACACACTGTTAAGCCAGGGTTACGCAAAGCACAGGGCTACATGATTCACACTGCACTTCTACTAGCCCCTTGGATATATCTCTGTTGGTGCACCAACTGATGTGAACATTTTAGAATGTTCTGTGACTACTCCTTTCTTTTAGCCCCACTTCACACTGGCACTTTTTAGCCCTGGGTTTAGTCGAGTTTTTGGGGAACAGCCCCTCAAAGTCAAGGCTAACTCTGCTCTGGAGCAGGGCCAGCTAGCCCTAGGTTAAAGTTGGGGCTAGACCCCTTTGGAATGGGCCAGGATTGTGCGAATGTGTGAAAGAGAGTTTTTGGCCTGGGGGTAAATGTAGTGTGAAGAGCCCTATAGAACCAGTGCAAGCAGTTTTTCAATCAAGCACCACGCTGCTCAGCTTGTTTGCTAATGCACAGAGCAGGTTAAGACTTTTGGAAGAACTTAAACAATCTGATGTTCTCTCCCTTGCTTGTGTGTTTGAGGTGCAAGTATCAGTGCTTTGCATTTTGTTAAGCAGCTTTGGAAAGTATTGTTAGTGAAATATCTAGAGACAGCTAAGTCTGGCAACACATAAAGAAAAAATATTAAGAGAAGGTTAAAGGATTGCAGAAGACTGACCCACAATTATTTTAGATCTAGTCAACACTGAAGATATTCTCTATGGGAGGTCCTCAAGATGAACAGATTTGAATCATTTTAATAATAATTTTAACAATAATAATAATAATTTTATCGTTTGTTGTCAGAACCATTGTAACAGTCCTCAACTGTAAGTACACATGGGTGGAACCTTAACAGAACACCAAAGTTAGATCACTGTTATTATCAAACCTCAGAGCTGCACCTGACGTGACCTCTGACTCAGCCCAACACACAGTCACTCTGTGTGTGTGTGTGTGTGTGTGTGTGTGTGTGTGTGTGTGTGTGTGTGTGTGTGTGTGTGTGTGTGTGTGTGTGTGTGTGTGCGCAGTGGAGTTCTGTCCAGAGTGACTCATGCAGAGACTTTTCCTAATAACAGAGTTGCTGCTGCAGTAATCATATATTACATTGAGTAGAACAGCTCTTTAGCCCTTTGCTGACCTCCCGTCTTTCTCTTCCTCCAAAAGTGTGTTTGGGATTGAGGGAAGCTTGGTCATTGGTGGGTGGGATGCTGTTATTTTTAGCATGGCTCCTGACCAGCTGTTACTGCTGAAATTACCACAGGCTTTTGCTTTGAAAGGCAGCTACAGGAAATGTTGAGTTTGCATTTACTACAGATGAACTTGCTTGTGCATGCTCTGCTCATTCTGGTTCTTCAGCATTGCTCAGTCCTCATGATGCTTGGTTTTACTGTAGTTATCAGTGATTTCTCTGAAGCGGCTGCCTGAAGTTTAGATAACCCGCTCATCCTGTCTTATCATTTTTTTACTACTATTACTACTGATTTAGAACCTTTCTTTGACCTGATAAGATTGTCCCAGTGACTGTCTCTTTGTGTGACCTCCTCTCCACCTCTGGTGGTGCAGATGGTTCAGGTGGAAGAGATTATAAGAGGATTACCTACTGGGTTTTTGCCTGTAAGACCAAAGCCATGGCAACACATAGAGAGAGGCAAAGACACAGTATGTATCTGTATCCTTATGCAACAGTGATTCTGCCTCCTGTTATCGTGATGGCTCACAGGCAGATTCAGACTTAAAATACAATACTTTTGAAAATGTTCACATTCACTGGACAAAATAAGAAAACTACTGCAGTCAGGACACTTCAAAAAACCTCCACACCACAAACACAATCACATCATGTGTGCATAATTAAAGCGTCCTCTTATCAGCCTGCCATGTCAGCAGAAATGTTCAATTTGGGCCAGTGTGAGTTTTCATTTTAAAGCCTTTATCAGCTGATACTGAAAACATGCTGATATTAATGTACATCCCAAATTATGAATTAAGGATTGGAGGATTGGCTTATTATATGATTAACGATTAAATGATTTACTCTTTGAGTGTGGACTACAGAACTCTGGAAAGTAGTGATGTCATGAGAACCAGTACTTTGGTTCCAAGTTGATGCCAAATTTTTGAAAATGTGTCAGTGTGACAGGGACAGCATTAACAATTACTAGTGCTGTTGGCTGCTGTTACATGTTAGAAAAAGGGGAAGAACGCCAACCAGCACTGAGCAACAACAACTACACATGTAAGATAACAGCATGTGCAGCTGCAGCAACAGCTCCGCTTCTACTCGTCCAAGAGAAAAAGTAGCGATGAGCAGATTGACCCAGTTAACCCATGGGGCGGATGGGTTTGAATCAACTTTATAGAGAACACCACAGGTTATGATGGGCGGGCTAAGTGACAAAGCAGCAGTTGGAGTAAGTATTAGTGACTTCTAGAAAGACTGCATGCAGTAGTCCCTCTTCTACCTTCCTCCCCCTCTCCATCTCCCTCTCAGTCAAACACGCAAGCACACACTGGCTATAGCGGTGCACACAGCAGCGCATCCAGTGTTCTCTGTCAGCTCAGCTCATCAGCGCTCAAAGCACCACAAAAGAGGTTCAATCTTGAATTTGTGGACTCCTGTGAATAACTATTGTGTTAAAGTTAACTGTGATAATAAGAAGGGAAAAAGAGGGAGGGAAGAGAGAGAAAAGTCTGAGCAGAAATCACTTTTACATGACTTTCCAGACATGGCAACTTGCTCTCCTGACAGTGATTTGTGGAAGGCTCAGTTAATCTCCCTCTCAGTCTTTTGTCCTAGAAGCTCAGTTTTTGTTTTTGACATTTTTGTCTTTTTCTATGGTATCGAATGAGGTATCAAGAATCATGAAAATTGACAAGAACTGGTACAGACTACTAAATTTCTGGTATTGTGACATCCATCTGCAAAGTTAAGCACAATTAATAATTTTCTCTTTGTGTCAATGTGTTTGTGTTAAACTGTGAATTAGCCAGCACATATTACAATGCATTAAACCTGTTATGTGATCTTGCATATATGAGTCAGTGCAGTTTGAGGCAGCACCTGTGCTGCACCAACACAGAGCTCTGATGGAAACGAATGAAGAAGCCTTTGTTCTCTGTGTCAGTGAGTATGTGTCTTAAAGAGTTGTAAATACTAAGCAGTAGAGCTGTCTGAAACTGTGGAGTCGATCATCAAACAGGTCAATGCAGCGCAGTCACAAGAGTGACTTTGGTGGTGACGCAGAGCATGCAGACAAAGTGAACAGAAGGCAGAGCTGAGTCAGAGCGAGGCCAAAAACACTGAGAGCTGCCAGGAGCGATTTAATGAATCTGGACTCAAGGGTAGCGGTCTACATCGACTGAATCCCACAACAAAAGCAGGTGAATGACCTCAAGTAATGAACAACTGCAGGATCTGCTCAAATCCGTTCTTTGCAAATTTACAGTCGGACTATATGATGAGAATTCTGATGATTTTATTTCAAATCATCACTGTGCTTCACAGAGCTGCTCGCATGGCGGCAGCATCTTGATAACATACTGCAATCTTTTCTCAGTGTTTAACTCAGTGTTGGTGTGAGGCTTGTTAAACATTATCAACAGGTTGTGGTCACAGATTAAACCCTCAGTTCAGCATCTGCTCTGTGTGTCTTTTTACCTGCCCATGCAGCAGCTTAACCTTCCATCAAGGGTTAACCTAATGACACAGTTTCCCTCGTGCACAGCCTGCTCAGTGCAGGGTCACAGACACAGCTACAGTCACTGCTCTCCACTATCATGACATTCAATGGCCTTTTCTCATTGTAGAACTGATGTACAAATTCTGATGTAAATGTGAATTGTACAAATGTTAGATTTTCACTTCCATGGATAGGCACATAAAACAATGTTTAAAACAATCTAGAAACTTGCACTTTTTGAAATATTTCAGTCTATTGCACATAGGGAGTAAAACCATCACATGTGATACATTGCCAACCTTACTATAGGACATACTGTAACTGGAATCCTCTGATCTAAACATGTATGAGTATGAATGTAGAGGTTATTTCTAGTATGGTTATGTGTGGCTGTGAACCATATTAGACTGGCTACAAACTAGTAATTAGCCTGCTGCACTCCAGTGACAGTTAAGCTGCTTATTGGCCAGCTGGAGATTAACCAGAAAGTCCCTACTTCACAGGGGTCCACACACACACATCACAGAGGCAGTCATGTGGTGCTTAGTGAAGTAGGAACAGCCTGTCGGCTCATTACCACGCTCATTCTACTTCACCACAATGAAACATGATTAAAATGATTTGTTTCATCAGCTAGTACACTGCAGTCCAGGGTTAGTCCCTATTTGACTACATCTAAGGTGGGCCACTCAGACCACCTGGAAAGCCAGGCTGTATATGATGAATACTAGAGAACATGAGCAAGAACGAGCAGTGTGTTCCCAATTTTAGTGCACTTGTATTGGCAAAATCATCACATTCTGTGGTCACTTCACAATAAAAGCCTACCAGCAAAGAAAACAGTAATACAGTTACTTGGAGTAGCTTAACCTGGTGATCAGAAATCTAAAACAGCCTAATTAGCTAGCTAATTAGTTCTTACCTGACATTGTTTAAGAGGGAGAGGTATGAGTGTGGTGCCATGTGCAACAGTAATGTATACCCTGCCATGAGCCAGAGAGAGTGAAGTTGGGTGCACTGTGCTGTCAGGCTGTTTTGGTGAAGATTAACTGGAGAATAAAAAAGAGTTATTAAAAATAAGTTGTAGCCACTTCTTGCCCACAGCCAGAAGGGCTGTAAGATGCTAACAACCAAGAAAAGAGTTACAGACAGTGTTTTTTCCTTTGTCATCAGGTGAATTAGCTGAGACATTCAACTAGTTTACACCCAGCGGGACTTATTGGACAGCGGCTATGGCCTACAAGTGCAATCTGTGAGTTTGTGTCTGTTGACTGAATTTTACAGGCAGTTGCCAAAGCAGCTGCAGTCATCAGTCGTCTCTTGCAAATAATAGCAGTGCAGCCAAGAAAAGAGGATAAAAATTAGAGTCAGAGTAGTTTTAAGAGTACAAGTATTAGGGATGCACTGATCGACTGGCCAGAGACTGGAACCAGCCAGTTTCTAGTGTGACTGGCCCTGACCGGTGACTGGCTGGCCAGTGTCACATATCCGATCCTATGCTGGTCATATTTACACATATGCTCTTCATGATGGTCAAGTCATGCATGTAGCAGACACACTGACCGTAACATCACACCCGCAAAAGTGCTGATCACGGCAGCACACACTCTGTGTTAGTGATAGATTCCTAGAACAGGATGAAGAGAAGACAGACAGTTTTCAAGCAGACAGAGCAGCTGACGGTGTTGCCAAAACAGCGGTAAATTTTGTAGCTCTTCAGGCTAATGTTAGTTAAAATCTGACCTCCTGTTCTGGCTGAAGAATAAACAACCTGTTTTGATGTGTGTCCTCAAACATTTTCTCATCCAGACTCCTTTAACTTTGGTTTCTGTTTTTATCACTGCAAAGATTTAATAGAGCAAAATGTTGCACTGTGACAGTCTGTAGTTTGTTTGCATCTGCTTCGACATGAGATCATGTGAAATCACTTCCCATGAGATCCCATGAGATTTTGCAAGATCTTGTGAGATCATGATCAAGATCGAACCCTCTAGTACATCTTACTTTAATGTAATATAATAAGACCTTGCAATAACCTGGAGCACTTTTGTAGAAAATGTAAAAGTTATTTAATAGTCAGTGTTTTATTATGAACATCCAGAACAAGGAAAGTTGCAAAAATGTTTGTGAATGGTGTCGATTATAGTTCTTAGAAAGATCTAAAATTGTAATTGGCCAAGAAAATTGGACTTGGACTTATACTAATGAGTATAAGTACATGAGAGCAGTATTGAACCGTTACCTGATGCAGATATTGGTCCATCCATATTATTAACTGCAGCTTGCAAACTAATTAACTTTAACTCTGTGACTTGGTTGTAACTTTGTCTCCAGTTGACACGGTAAAAACCTGGAGCATGTCTTATATATGCACTTGATGGTGACATACAAGAAACTGTACTTAAATCTGAGGCTAGAACTGAGTGTTCAGTGCTACAAGTCAACATTCACACCAGCTGATTAGCCATACAGAAGACTGCAGGGTGAAGGTTGCCATAGTATTACTGCACAATATGATGAGGAATAAACTTGGCATCGGGGTGCCATGGTTATGGTACCCTGAAAGTGATTCCAAGACTAATCAAGTACTTCATTCGATACTGTTTTTTTCTACTTCATTTGGTTGCCATCATGTAACTGGGGGCATTGTTGAAATAATCCTTTCACATTTCATGCATGTGCTTTTATCAGTTGTCACAGACGTGTTGTGAAGCCATACTTTACAACTTTTGGTTGGCACGCCAAATACACCAAGTTCAACACAGACTGTATGGGTTGTACCTGCTGCAGTGGTGGGAGTAGAACACTTGTGGTGATTGGCTGTGAACAAAACAATACATTTTTATGTAGATCTGGGTACTTAAAGGATCAGATTCAGGAATGGTTTGACTGGAGAAGTTCAATGCTACTTGGTTGTTTTACCCATATTGATGCCTATATTGTTCAGCCTTATTAGATAACTTAGGGTCGTGTTTGATACTACCAGAGTTAATATGTAGATAACAGCTGCAGGAGATTAGACCAGAGGTTTTCAGACTGTAAGGCACACACCTTTGCAGCAAGGTATAAGTGTGAAATTCTAAAAATACAAAGCAGGACATTGTTGCTCTGTTAACATTCCCAGGATGAGGTTAAAAATAACCCTGTCCAGGGAATGGGAAACAGGTCACACAGACAGCCGGATAGACAGGCTTCAGGTTTTTTTTTTTTTTTTTTTTTTCTCATTTTTTTGACCAATAACTTCCTCGAGTCTCTGCCAGGAAGGAGTTTGGCAGCTGTGGCTCAGAGGTAGAGTGGGTCTTCCAATCAAAAGACTGGTGGGTTGACCTGTGGCTCCCCCAGTCCCTGTGTCCAACCCCAAATTGTCTCAGATGGCTATTGTTGTGTGAATGAGTGAATGTAAAATGTAGCTGTAAAACGCTTTGAGTGGTCAATAGACTAGGAAAGCTATAAAATGCCGCCCATTTGCCACGGTTTACATTTAAATTAACAATTAACAATATTAATTAGTGAGTTTTACAGGTGCTGATTAGTAGAGCTCCAAACAGAGCCGGGATAGCTGTTATTACCTTATTTCCAGTCTTTATGCTAAGATAATTTGTTGTTCACAGTTGCTTCTGTTTCATACTTAGTGTGTGAACATGAATGTTGTAACATGAGAGAAAATGTGGTGAAGTGACCTTTAGGTTGCCCGTCGAGTGGACAAAATGGGATGAAATGAGTTCAAGAGCGGTCCAGTGTCCAAGAGAAATGATAAATTATACTATAGGGCATCCTTCCAGTCGAAAAAATGTGATAAAATATTCTAAACTTTCTAAACTATTCCTTTAAAGGGTCATTCCACTGATTTGACACATGAAGATGAGTTGACCTTTTTACAGCAAGTACTACTGTCAGTAAGGATGCGCCAATTTGATACATCTGATTTGAACCAGTGGTGAACATGGTGATATTAAGCAGAGTGTGTATAGTTTAGATGCAACTGATCCATTACAACTACATCCATCCACTGTTAGACTAGGTCTCAAAGGTCTGGCTCCAAACATACACATTCTGCTATAGGTGAAAAACACTCTGCCTTGTTTACATGTCTTTAAACCAATCACAAAAGTCTTGGGCGGAACTAAGCCCAGGATGTAGTGACGGTGCTGCTGCAAAAAAGTGGCAAGGGGGAACTTGTTGTGGTGGAACATTTGCACATGGGGAGGTGAGCTCTGGCATTAAAATGACTACATCAGTGCAAAATAAAAGATAACAGCTGTTAGCTTGTTTACCTTCCCACCATTAGCTTTGTTAAGCTATTGCCATTGTTTAGGTTTTATTTATTATAGGAATTTCTTAAATAAATTTGTTACATGTTTTGTATTTCTCATATATTTATGTGTTTATATTTTAAAAATCATTTCAGACACTATTTGGGCACCAGTATGGTTTTAAAAGTATTGTTTTTGAAGCAGTATTGGGGAAAAGCCCAAAAATTGTGGATTGATGAGTAAGAATGAACTGACCTCTGGCTTGTAAATCTGGAATAAATATACATTGTGGTTAGTATACTGTATATTATCAGGACAAGTGTAGTGTGTGTGTGTGTGTCTGTGTGTGTCTGTGTGTGTTGCCTTTGCTATGAACAGTGGGGGTCTCTGTTTTATCTCAGTCTCATGCTGTGCCAGCCTCCATGAACCTTCACTGTAAAGTTTTCTGGATTCTTCTGTTTATGAAATCCTCCCTCCCTCTCTGTCTTTCTCACTCACTCATTCACTCAGTACACTGTCCAGTGGTTTCAAATTCACACAACAACACTGACCAACAGGTGGCAGTGATGTGCTGAAACATGCATCAGTGTGTCAACAAAGGCAGGGAAAAGAAGAACAGGGTTAGCTAGTACATGTAAACAATGCTGGATGTAAAATACTTAAAAAGTAAGCTTTGCAAATGACACATCCATTTGACCTCAAGGATGCACACTCAAGGATACACACTAGGCTTGGGTGGTATCTATTTTTGTCATACATTAACACCCTCCTGACATTTTACTTGTACACTGTACTGTAGTACCTTCTTAACAAAAGCGGAGCTGATCATCATGGTGTTGCTGTTCCCACAGCAGGGAAACAACACACTCAGGATGTCTGTGTCTGTCTGAGAAGCTGGAGTTTTTATTCACTGACAAATTCAAACCCTCGCTATACATTTACAGCAACATTGCTGTACATTTACCACCAGACTGACTTCACTGCTCACCTTTTCCTCTGCTCAGCGCACATTCAACATCACTTTCAGCCACCATAGACAGTAATCACAGTAGTCACTCATCTTCTCTCATGCTCATTGAAGTTACACACTCACAGCAATACATTACCGTGAACCGTTGTCAGTCGGCAGTGTCTGCTGGCTCACCTTTATCATTAGGAGTAAATCCAAAGTTCTCCTAAACTAGTTAGTCCTTAATTTTATCTCTCAGATGTCATGTTTGACAGCTTGGCTGCACAGCAGTGCAGTAATAGATGACAAAAATACTCATCTAGCATCACCCCTGACTACCCAAAGGAGGAATGCAAGGCGTAATAGTCTGTATCCTTAACACAGTAACATCACTGTAACATCACTGGATGCAAGAAGTACAGATTTTGCAGTATTAGAACTCAACTTTCTCAGTCAGTGTAGCAGCACTGAGGAATGTATTGCTTCATTTGACAACATTTACCATCAACACTTGTTTCCATATGAAAAGGCTGAATTTTCCCTTTAAGATCCAAAAAAGGAAATAGTGGGAAGACGACAATATGAACGAAGATGTAGAAAACAAACATACCTAGTCAGTCAGGATATTACAAATATGACAGGAATGGAAAGAATGTGGTTTCATGTCAGCAAGGCTTGTGTGTGTGTGTGTGTGTGTGTGTGTGTGTGTGTGTGTGTGTGTGTGTGTGTGCCCCCTTGCAAATGACTAAGCAGAAAAATGGTTGAAGTTGATTGAGTGAGTGGAGACAAGTTTAATTTAAAGCAGCAGGTGTGTGTGTGTGTGTGTGTGTGCGTGTGTGTGTGTATGTGTGTGTGTGTGTGTGTGTGTGGGAGGTGTTGGTCCAGCTGTGCTCTGAATCCACAGAAGAAATCATTCATTGTAGACTCCCAATAGCTAATATAGCCATGCAATCCGCCCAGTAAAATTCCTAAGTATCTCTAGTCATTGAAAGTCTCATGTAGTGGTTTCACATTAAATGGGAGGAAAAATCAGTATTTTTGAATTTGATGTGTAATATGATGCCGTGCAGTGGTTCCCAAACTTTTTCTGGAAAAAGGATTCAAAAGTAGAATTTTAATGAAATAAAGATCAGCATGATAGCATAAGCAAATACTTATTTCATATTCATTCAACTTTGTTTATTTCTCCTCTGGTCATCTGTGCCACCCCTACAGTGGCTCTGCGCCCCACCAGGGGGGCCCGACCCCAGTTTGGGAACCACTGATGTAGCGCATGTTGAAGTGGAATATCATACAGTGATCAGTCAATCTTAAGAGTAAACCATCGATCATAGATCTGCACAGGACTTATCCGTCCAGTAGTATCTGAGATTAGCCGCAAACAAGATGTAGTTCCAGTGATCACATGTGCACAAACTCAAACACACACTCATTCACACACACGTGCACATATGGAAACGATTACATGATCTTCTCCCGGCTTATGCCTGGCAAGGATAACAGCTTTTATATAATTTGCAGATGAAATGCCTTTAATGTGAAACAACTTTAGCAGGAAGTGATCTCTGAATTAGCAGGAAGTTCACACAGCTGTTGAATGGTCCCCTACAGCTGAGGCAGAAAATCAGTCACCTCACTTACCACTCTGTTCAATGCTGTTGAACAATGAGACAAATATAAAAGTGAAGAAATATAAAGTAGGAAAAAAAATCAATATCAACATAAAATATAGAAATAAAAGATATAAATAAAGATATCAGGAGAAATAAGAGAAAGAACATCAGTAAGTAACTGAGGAACACTATGTACAATTGCAATATCAAGTATCAAAAATATACGATGTCCAATATAGAAAAGCAGTTACCAGAAACTGTGCAAAGTAGCAGCATTGATGGAAATGAAGCAGCATAAAGGTAAGAGTTACACTGGATAATGTATTTTGTCAGAACAAAAAGTCTCTACATGACTGCAGCAGTTTTCCTCCAGGGTTTCTCATTGGTTTTTGCTGCATTCATAGCACCCTCTACCATACAAGGGCTGCTGCTGCAAAGAAACATTGGTGTGTCTTTATACCGTCACACCAGTGACAGCTGTGGCCAGAGGCATCACGTTTTCAGGTTGACAATCCCCTTTCTGTGAACATGATATCTCAAGAACACGCACACAAGAATTTTTTAAATTTGGTGTAAATGTCCACCTAAAGTCAAGGATGAAGTGATAGATCCAAAAGGTCAAATGTCAACTTTACTGTCATCATAACATCATAATGTTCAGCTCTCTATCAGTCCTCTGTCCTCTCTGTAAAAGTAGTCTCTAAGTAAAGACAGCATGTTTGTCACTACATACTGCACATTACATGAGACGTACAACTTGCAAGGTGGTAATTCTAGTTGATCATGGGATGTATTTCAGTCAGCCCAAATTTGGTATTAATGCCCAAAAAGCTCAATTTTGGCATCAAAACTAGTCCCTATGACTTCAGTTTTGTTTTTTAATATTTGTTGGGGACAGCTATATATGATGGGAGAGAGATAGAGAGGGAGTGGGGACATGACATGCAGCACACAGCCATGGGTGGGACTTGAAATTACGGCTGCTGCAGAGGACTCACAGCCTCAGTGCACGGGGCAAACGCTGTACCAACTGAGCTACTTGGCATTCACATACGTTTTTTCAGCAGTCTTAAAGCTGTGAATGATGAATCACCAGGTAGCAGCTGTTGTGTACACGCTGTCTCTAGTCTCAGTGTCCTAATCTCTTAGAGTTCTAATCTGTCGACTGGTGTGAAAAATCACCTTCTTACATCCTTGTGTTTGGGTGTGTGCAGAGGTGCATGGTTATGTTGTGGCTCGTTTTGAAGGTTATGTGACTGCTGTTCCTATGGTGGCAAGTTTACATACATTAATCAACTGTAACTGTTAGACTGACATTATGAATAGTTTCGTCATTTTGTTTTGTTCACAAACCAAAGATATTCAGTTACTGTCAGAGAGAGGTAAAGAGACCAGAAAATATTCACTTTTGAGAAGTTGTAATCATTGGGCATGGACATTTTCTTTCTTTAAAGTGATTACTCAAGTATCAAAATAGCTGGGGATTCATTTGAAAGTCAATTAAAAAGAAATTAATTGTTGTAGCTCTAATTGTAATGTTAACAGCTGTCATTTCCTGTAGGCACTGTGGATGTAGGACAAGCTTAGCAAGGTGGCCTAATTTTTATTTGCAAATGCATCAAATATATGTTGAAATGATTTATGAAATGATGTTTTGCTGCCTTTTTATCTTTACTAGTTGTAAAGATAATGGTCAAATATTTCCTTGGGGTCACAATATACATCATAGGGTTTTTGAGGTGATTAAAGGGAAAATTCACCACTTTTCATGTGGATGTCCAGTCAGTGTTGCAGGTGAATGTAGTCTTTTGAAGCAATAAATTCTGTTAAGGCCAAGTTCTCCTGCTCACAGAGCCGTGCCATCAGTGTCTACATGTTGGCATGTACCACCCCCCTAGTCTATAGCTCTTACTTTGTTGGCCACAACGTGTAACGGTAGGTGATAAAAATACTCATTTAGTACACGCCGTGGCTACCCCGTGGAGGTAATGACAAATTCAAGCTGAAATAGTTTGTAGTTCTTAAACCCAATAACATTTACCATCAGCGTGTGTTGGCACAAACTTCATCAACCAACACAGTGGGTTACTGGATGATATTGCTTTGTGCTTCATCAAACATAGAGCCAGGTTTAGCTTTTTTGCCAACTACCCGGTGAGTCCTCTGTGACCACCTGATCGCGTTCACTTGCATTCAGAAGAATCCTTACTTCACCAGTTACTGCACTTTGTCTGTGCCAGCACTAAAATAGGACCACCCATGTCCCCAAGGTTCTTTCTCATAAATAATCTCTCTTTAAAGAGAGACCCCAGCATACTTCAGCATTTTTTTCACGTATGTATATACGTGTATATACACTGTATATGTGAATTTTGTCTGTTTCACCATATTTTGACACTCAAATTACACTAAAAAACCCGCAATGATGCCTTAATGAGCTCAGTTTGGATGCTGGGTAAAGAATTGTGTGGCATGTGGTCAGAAACAATGTGTTCAACAGGGAGAAGGAGGGGCAGGAAGAACCAGTGATGTCAGCATGGAAGAAGAGGAGGTAGGACCGCCTTGCTTTTTCCTCTTTCCTCCTCCTCCCTCTTCCGCCTCCTCCCCCTCCTCTTCTCATATCAGTGTGGTAGAGAGACGGAGAGGGGATCAGTAGGTGAGTGGACGGAGGATTAACAACTGTGACAGTGGATATGGGGGAAGAGAAAAAGGGAAATAGGCCGGGATCGAGATAAGACGAGTGAACGAGAAAGTCAAAGAGAAAGGAACGTGACAGATCAGAAAGTTTACCAACTGAGAGAGTCCACTTGGAGAGAGGACTGAGCGCTTGTTTGTGGACTTGGGTGGACCCATTGCTACAAAGACTTGACATCAACCACCACAGCTACCATGTACAGTGGATATGGAGGTATGGAGCAGTGCAGTGCAGCTCACTGAGACTCATTCATTTGTAATCATTAACTCTCTGTTTGTCAGAGTCAACTTAAAGTTGCTGGTTGACAGGTTGGTGACTTATTATGTGTTGATGCTTAGAGAGTTCACTCCAAATACCAAAAAACAACAAAACACATGACCTGTCAAGAACAACATTAGTCAGATTCATATAATACAATGGACACAGCAACAATTAGTCTCCAGTGTTTACAAAAAAATAGCACTTGTCACTTTGTTAAATTGGTTAGGGGTGTTAAAAGAAGTGATACCTTGGCCACTCCACCTTACAGGACCATGCTCCTGTGCTACTGCCACTACGCATTGTATCAAGTATTGTCACAGTTGGGTTTTGAAGCCTAGTGTCACTTTGGACCCAGATTTATTAAACTGAGTTTATAGAGATGGGTTTTATTATTTGACGTGAGATTGTATCTATAGTCAGTGTATTACAGATGACTGACACCACGCCCCCAATTTGGAGAATCAGCAGTACCAGTGTAGGACACCTAAAAAAAAAAAATCAATATCATTTAAAGTGTACGCTGAATTTAGATTATTTTCACTGCTTTACCTTGCTGTCAGACAGACATTTCTGATGGGAACAACCAGACTCCATCGGTGAAATCACTAATCTTACCTCACAGAGCATGGGAGTTACTCGTCTACTGCTGCCTTGGTCTGTGTTATTTGTGTTGTTGTGCGCCTTCTGTGATTTAGTAAAAAAGTAAAATCACTGTTTTGTCAAGGTAGTCTGGTTGGTTTGGAGACGATATGAAAAAGCTCCCTGACAGCAAGGTAAGCTGATGAAAATATTCTAAATATAGTGTACACTTAAAACTGATTTTGATTTTTTAGTTGTCTAAAATCAGTTTTGTTGCTGACCCTGTCCAGTACATTGCTTAGCTTCCTACACTGGTATTCCTGCTGCTTCTCCAGACTGGGGGCGTGTCGACCACCAGTATGTTCAATATTTCAACATTGGTATTGTGATTGTCCCTCCTTTCCATACTGGCTGTTAAGATCCTTGCTGAAGTGTGAGTGATGGGGATAAAACACATTCTTGGAATCTGTTTCATATAACAAGCAGTGTTGGTTTTGCCCCCCATCACTTCCACTGGAACCACATTAAAAATGGATTTCTTCACAGCCATTGGCAGTTGTTTCACAATGTCAGTTTTGTCTCATTAACATCTTGTCTTTGTTGAGGAAGAGTTTTGGTTAAAGCAAGTAACGCTTTCCTTGCCAGTGTTTTTTAAAAAGTTGCCAGCCAGCACCAGCATTTTTTGACAAAATTCACTGATATTTCAACACCCACAAAATATTCAGTTCTATGAATATGGTGAGAAAGAACAAATCTTCTAGTTTCAGACACAAAAAAAGTGTTGTGTTCTAGCTTCATTCATTCTTTTTTATAAGCACTTGAATGTTGGTAGGTTTCATCAAAAAATGTACTTT
This sequence comes from Lutjanus erythropterus, assembly GCF_056507025.1. Taxonomy (NCBI): domain Eukaryota; kingdom Metazoa; phylum Chordata; class Actinopteri; order Lutjaniformes; family Lutjanidae; genus Lutjanus; species Lutjanus erythropterus. Next base: position 1,694,420 of record NC_139329.1, on the reverse strand, counting down.
TCAGACAAAAAATGGAGAAAACTGCATTTTTGTGGTAGAGACATTTTTAAATAGAATATCAACTTCACATTTTATTTTTGGTTGTTTATCTGTTGTGTGACATCACTGACACCTGTGTGGCAAATGTGAGATGTGTGTGTGCCCGCCTCCCACCTGTAACACTGTCTAAGAGGCCTCAGGGCTGGAGCGCTGTCTGCCTTGCGGCGCAGGTTCCAGCAGCTGCGGTGTGAGCGCCGATGTTTTCATGCAAGATAACACCATCTTCTTCTTCTGCTGCTCAATCCAGCAGCTCTCTTCTTAGTATGGTTCTGAACTCAAACCCTACATACTGTATGATTTATATTACTACCAATGGTCAAGACAGACCAACAAAGGTTTGTCCATAGTGAAGGCCAGGTAAAAAAATGTTTTGCGTGTGTGTGGCTTGAATATTCTGCTGCTATGGAAATACATATTATGCTGAAGCTGCCATGACCATGCAGGCACATTGAGGAAGTATCCAAAACAGCAGAAACGGGAAATAAAGCGAGCAGGCCTCTTAGTTTGAGGATTAATTCTAAACATCCATACACTATTACCACACAACATTAATATCAATTAAACTACAAAACCAGGCTCATTGCTCTGGCCCTTTCAGATTTATAATCATTTTTCAGACACTAGTGTCCTTTTCCTGGAAGTGAGCAGCATGGCTGCTGGGTTATTCCTGTGACTCAGTATAGCCATAAATTGCGCTGGTCTTTTCCTGACCCTGCCCTTGGTGCAGGATGTTACTCCCTCCTGGGTTTCCTTCTCCTAAAGACAGTAATATGAAGGAGGGACAGGCCCTCGGTTATGAAACTAGACTGTATGTAAAGTATGTCGGAGTGTGAGAGAACTAACAGTGTATGAATTAGTGGTGTTGTGAGGGGAGGAAACTATTAACATGAGACGAAGCATTAATGATCCCGAGAGGAATAATAAGAAGTGACCCTGTGCTCACCTTCATTAATATGAAGTGTGGTCAGTGTTTCAGCAGCAGAAACCATCAGTCTGTGAGCCATTTTATTTTCTCATGGCTCCCACCACAGATATGAATGTCCCTCACACATTCTTATCTTAAGTTTAAACATACAAACCTTTATCTAACCTTTTATAAAGCAGCTCAAGACTTAAAGTATTTCCACACATGTTCAAAATTCTGTGCATGAAACTAAGCAGGTCACTGGTGGACTTGAAGGGCAGGAGAGGTGATTTCCCCCCTTGTGGCCCTTTTCCATACACAGAGCTGGCCTGGCTCAACTCAGCTTGACTCAGCGCATCAGCCCAGCATGGCAGGGGTTTGCATTTTCATTACAACAGGACTACCCACTTGAAGGTGCGTCTTTTAACTGAAGACGAGCTTGCGGAGGCTCAAGATGAGTGGCTGTAAAGCAGTGGATAAACTCTTCATATACGTCTCTGGGATAAACACACTTTCATTAAATTCTTCACAATGAAAGTCCCCTGTTTTTTGTGTTATTTAAACACTTTTATTATGGAGCAACACAAACAGGAAATGATTTCAATTGCGTGTCATCAGTAGTGACTTAACATGACTCCTATACAGCTGAAAGCAAACATGAAACAGCAAAATAATGCCGAATAATGCCTAGAGAGATTCAGTTAGACACTACACAAGTAGTAGTTTATAGGGCTGAACGATTTATCGTTTTCTGATCGAAATTGCGATTTCAGACAACGCGATCACGTGATCGCCAAAGCCGCGGTTTTTTGCAGTGCTCCTGAGGGCTGTACTACGAAGCAAGCTCAACACAGCCAGGCTTTCTTTGCATGATCTGGATCGACAAAGCCTAAAACTGCAATCAGAGATAACGGATATCATGATGGTGGTTATCAACTCACTTTGTTCATCCAGGCTTTCGTCTTCAAACTCTGTGCGCGCTCACATAAAAGGGGCGTTTGTTGCGTCATTTCACTCTTCTTCCACATGAAATGAAGCGATCGCGAGCCACTTACTTGAAGCAAAATGATCAAGTTGTTATAATTACGAGCTGTGGAAAGTATTACTAAATACATTACGGCAAAAAGCAACATTGTTGCTGCAAATAAAGCAGGAGAAGAAGAATGATGTCAGAAAATTACTGATGGACTAAATGTGGTCTTAATGCTGCGGTTTATTCTAACATGAAAACTGCACATTAAACAATAAAACTCCATACAGCAGATTTAAACATGATAAAGTCTGTCTGACACTGTCCTATGATGACAGAGACGTGGACATCACTTAAGTTTTTGGCTAAACGAACGTAAAATGAGTGTAACTGATTTAAGATTGTCCGTGATAAATGATGATGAATTTTCTAATCAGTGATCTGAGCTGCAATATCACCGAGACAAAACAGATAACAGTAAAAAGTATTCAAAGTATCTGTAGTTGCTTCATCATTATTTTACTGTGTGGATTATATACGATGTAAATTTAAAGCGTTAATATGATCTGGAGCAAACGGGGAAAATGACTCTGCATCACCAAACGGAGGTTACCATCATGACAGTCATGACAGACATGACAGTTTGTGCCGCTGTTACATTTTTACATTATATGGGTTCGTTCGGTGATATAACGAACATACAGCTCAGCAACTTTTCATTTTTAATGTCTTCCCTCAGTTTAAAAGCTATATCGCTCATAAACAACCTTGTTAGGACAATTCTAAGTTAAAGAACGGCGCCTTTTACAGACGATTTAATCTGAAACTCTTAACATAACCTGCTGCCGACCAGGTCATGAGTTTAGCATAAGTTACCATGGTGATCTAGCAGGTTAAAAGAGAGCCACTTTCGTGACACTGAAAACCCTGGATTTAGACTCAACATAGCTCGCTAACACATTAATCTCGCTTCGTAGTTACACTCCTCTGACCTGCATCACAACCAACAATGCAGCGAACGTCATATGGAACTTAATGAATGGACCAGACCTGTGTGTGTGTGTGTGTGTGTGTGTGTGTGCGTGTGCGCGCGCGTGTGTGTGTTTGTTTATTAATTTATTTATTTATACTGATTTAATGTGATGATGTGTGTGAATTGTCTTCAGTATAGTCAGTAGTTTTTCTCTTAATATTATTTTTCTTTGAAGCCCTCACAAATACCTAGTTTGAATAATTAATAATGATTGTAAATGTTACTATACATTGTGAATATTGCACTGAAGCTTGATTTGAAGAAAAAAAATCGTGAATCGAATTGAAATCGCAATATCTGCCAGAAAAATCGCAATTAGATCTTTTCCTAAAATCGTTCAGCCCTAGTAGTTTAGCCCCACAGGTCCATCTCGGACGCAACTCAGTGCGATAAAAGTGGGAATGGAAACGGAAATCAGTGCAGCATGGTTTGACTTGGTGTGGCCAAAAGCGCTGGTGGAAAAGACCCTCTGGTGGCCCCTTGTTTGAAAAACACCACAAAAGTGCCCTCTTGGTTGGGGCTAAGGTAGTTAAAATATGATTAACTGCCCTCTAGAGTGCCCTTCCAGTCAACAAAATGTACCCTCTAAATGATTTTAATCTAAATCAGAGATTGGAACCATTTCATCTTAAATGCACAACAATTTTCACTCACCACTTACAGCTGGTGCCCCTTTTATTTTGTGCAGACCTGCCCCACTGAAGCAGATATTAAATCTTTGTGTTTCACACAGTATACAGGATCTGTAGAATCTGCGTTGATTGTACAGAAATTCCCAAGGCTGTCATGATCAGAATTGTCAGTTGAAAAGTCATATTGTCAGTTGAATCACTGACTTGTTGAAAAATTGTGCCAGTATTTGTGGCTTCCCGATGGTGGAACCAGCGACCAAACCATGTTTTATTGGCAGAGTCCCTCTCAGACTCTAAGAGAAGACTGAATGCTGAGGTCCTTCATGAACTCTTTCAGCACCTCGTCCTGTCAGGCTTGATCTTTGCGTCATGGCACTTACTCATGTTCTCTTCTGATTAGATCCTTGCTTGTGTTGTATCAGCTCTCAGATGTACGTTGCTTTGGATAAAAGTGTCAGATAAATCGAATTGTAAGATTCTAAGTTCAGAGTCCTGCAGGATAACAGCCAGACAGGCTGTACACTTACAAATTGCCTCAACTGTGGTGGAAGCAGAGAGATGTGATGAAATGCACAGTGGCACAACTCACCTCTGTTTGCCGTTGACACCAACTTTATGAGAATGTTTCATCAATCTTTAATAACTTTCTTGTATTTGCTGGTTTGGGTCACTTTACTGTGAAAACCAGGAACAGACAGGTTAGAAGGAATTGTCAGAATGAGCAGTAAAACAGCAGGCACAGATCTAAACAACTTCACCCAGTCAGAGCCACCAAGGAGGCTCAGTCAATCTGCTGACCCTTCTCACCCCTTGTTTAGGTAGCTTCCATCTGGTTGCAGATATTATCTGCCATGTGCAGGACCAACAGATTTAAGACATCACTGCTCCCTGCTGCTAGTCATCTTTCGAATAGCATTATGTAATGTTATGCTTTTGTGTATGTTATTGTATGTTGATTTGGTGTGATGATTAGGACTGCATGATATGGAAAAAAAAGTTGTATTGCAATTATTTTGAGTGAAATTGTGATTGTGATATGTGCTACAATTAGTGGGAATGGCAATTACAATTTTTATTTTTACTAAAAAATAAAACTTTTAAACTTGTGAAGATGTGATGTTTGTTGGCGTCTCTATCAAACAAACCCTTTCTTTAATTTGGAGAACAAGATTTTTAGGCCAAAGCATCTATGTAGCACTACAATACCTCATTCTACTGCTCTTTTCTTACACATTTTTCCTTTTTCAAAAAAATTGTGATTTGGATATCGCACTTGGCCATATTGTGATTTCAGGAATATTGCTAATTGTGCAGCTCTAGTAACGATTTAAAGCATCAAAAGCAGCTGGCTGTGCAACAAATTGCCCCACAGTGATGATATTAAAGGTTACCTTGACCCTGAGACTGGATGCTGGTTCAAACTCTTCTAGTGCTGTCCAGTTTGATGGGACAGGAGAGAGGCTCTCTGGTGCACCAGGATTTTATAACAGACCAGGAGGCACGTTTTTATCTCTGACATGTGAGGAAATCTGATGTTTTAATATCACAGATGAAGTGAAGCATTAAAGTCTGAGTCTTCACGTACTTACTCTGCAGGTGCAGTGGCGGTACTGTAATACTGTATGCACTGACTATTTTTTGGACTGTGTGCTTATAAAAATGAAGAATATATACTGCAGTCGACTAATTGATTGGTAATCATCAAATTAACCACCAACTATTCTGATAATCGATTATTTGATGAATTTTTTAAGGAAAAAAGTCCAAAGTCTGATTTCTTCTTAAATATGAATATTTTCTGGTTTGACAGTTAACTGAATATCTTTGGCCTGTGGGCACTGATCATCATTTTTCACCATTTTCTCACATTTTTATAGACCAAACAACTAATCAATTAATCAAGAAAATAGGCGACCATGAAAATAACAGTAATAGCAGACCCAATCTATGGATAAGAAAAAACATGAACCACCAAGTTTTTACCAAAATAGAATGCTCAATACACTCTGTTTTTCATGCATCTTAATATAAGCAAATCAGAGTTTTGGGCTCAGCAAACCTTGGCAAAGGCTTATCATCACTGCTGGAGCTTGGGCCATTTTTCCTTGTTAAAGGCGTGTTTGGGGAGTTTTTCCTCATCTGAGGTGGACAGAGTGTTTTGTATGCTGCACAGATTGTAAATCCCCCTGAGGGAAAATGGTGACTCACCTGCTACGGGACATGAATTACTGTGGACTCAACTGCCTTAACACATGACTTAAGAAGTGAAATCCCATCAATCCAACAATTAAATCTGTGAATGAAATATAATGAGTAAGGCTGTGTATTGGCAATACAATAGGTATCATGATACAGGGGTTACCATTCAGTGTATTGCAACATGTTGCAATACTGTATGAAAGGTCATATATTGCTTTTTTTAAATCTAATTTTGGGAAACCCTCACAGTATAAAGAACACATCATCATCTGCATAGAATGTGAATTAAAAGTTTTATGCAGCCAGTACAGTGAAGACAGATAACGGCACTGCTATCTCACGGCTGGGTTTTTATGAGAATCAATACAGTATTACAAAACATTACATTGCAATACTCAAGTTCATCAGTATTTTCTCACACCCCTAATAATGAGTTTGTGATGTTCAGCATGTTTGTTCCCTTACGACAGTTGGCAGACATATTGTACTGCAGCCCACATCATGTGCTAAGATAATTATTGATGCCCTCCTTGTGGGGAAATTCTGCTGACATTTCTGAGAAAGAGTGACTCATTCATGGCGTCTGCCCAGGTAATCTGCAGTGATCAGTCTAAAACACATCATACACATCTCAGACAGACTGTAACAGATGCTTGTTTAATCATCACACCCTGCTAGACCTTGCTGTTACACCATTAACCAGTGTTTCCTGAGCTCCCTGGACATGCTTCATTCACCATGGAAATATGAGTGTTGCATTTTTTTTAATTTTTTTTTTTTGCAGAGTTGTTTTTTTTTTTTGTATAATTCATTAAAAGATCTAAATAACCTCACCAAAAAGGCTCAAACAAAATGTTCTTTATTTGCAGATGAAGAAGTGCACCTGAGGCCTGTTCCACAAAAAGGCTAAATCTTTTTGGAACTGACTCAGTTAAAACAATAAACACAAAATTATAAAAATAAAAGTGGACGGGGCATTGATAAATATACATATATATAAATAACAATGGCAAACCTTATGTTCTTTTTCTTTTCTGATATTATTGGTAGAACTTATGGGGCGCAATGATGATTGGTCCAATTTGTGGAGATTGGTTGAATTTGTGTGAATTGTTGCGATCGCAACATTACAACTTCTTGGAGGGACTGATTAATTAATATCATTGGTAACATCTTTATTTAGACTACTATTACATGTCAGTATGTCTGCCATCTCCTGCCTCAGCAAGAGCTGCATCAATCAAACGATTATTAATTGAATATAAAATTAATAAGCAACTATTTTGGTAATTGTTTAATTGGTTTGAGTATGTTTTTAGGGAAAGAAGTCTAAATTCTCTGATTTCAGTTTCTTAAATGTGAATATTTTCTTTACTCCTGTCTGACAGTAAACTGAATATCTTTGGCCTGTGGGCAAAACAAGACATTCGAAGACGTCACTGTGGGCATTGTGGGAAACACTGAACAACATTTCTCACCATTTTCTGACATTATAGACCAAATAGCTAATTGATTAATGGAGAAAATACTCAGCAGATTAATTGACAGTGAGAGTAATCTTTAATTGCAGCCCTACATTCCTTAAAGCTTGGTATCACAGGATGGCTCATCCTGGAGGCAGTAGGGTAGGTGCATTTATTGGGTTGAGCAGTTTCCTCTTCCCATTGTGTGTGTGTGTGTGTGTGTGTGTGTGTGTGTGTGTGTGTGTGTGTGTGTGTTTGTGTGTGTGTGTGTGTGTTGTTGGACCTGCCAGCCATTCTGGATTTGACATTCCTTAAATGAGACGCACACGCCCAGTTTTCCCAGTGGGGCATACCCACACACACACAAAAAGACACACAGCATACAGGCAACTTGGCTAGTCTTCCACCCAGTGATTCAAGAAATGTTGTCCAGTGGGTGGTGCCACAACAGGGGCCAGAGGTCACATCATTTAAAAGAGCAGGCACACGCTCTGCATATATTTTGGCAATCTGCCTGGCAGATAATTAGATATTTTGTGTGGAAATGAGATGGCCAGAGAATGCAGAGAAGAAAGCTTATATATTTGTATATATTGGATATATTATATATTGGAAATTTCCCCACTGTGGGACTAATAAAGGAATATCTTATCTTATTTCTGTTGAACCTAAATATTCCATTAAGTTTAAAATCATATTGCAATTATTTTGGCAGACCAAGATTTGTAGTTCAGGGCATCTCTGCAGAACTACAGCACTTCTATGAAAATGTTTTTACTCACACATTTCATCTTAATCAAAAATTTACAGGTTCTGCAGCTTGGACACAAATGATTTTTGACGATTTCGATTGTGCAGCCATAGCAGCACTTTTTGTTGAAGGTCTGAGTGTTGAAAAAGCAAATGGACTGTGGGATGTTTCTCAGAGTGCCTCTCTGTGTTTTCTTGGGCAGTGTTTCCCAAACTTGTTTTTTCTTTGGACCCACTTTGACAATGACAAACCATTGCGAACCACTTCACAACAGGCCTTATCAATAAATCCTTGAAGTTTTGATTTTTCTCAACCTTTATTTTTTTTAGTGTAGGACATTTTAGCCTACTTCATAAATAAGATAAAATAAGTGCATTTAGGTGGAATTAACAGGCGTTTTTTCCTCTCATTAGTAAAACAATACACAGAGTTGCTTTAAAAAAATCTTTATAAAAGCTGAACTGGAGATATAAATCTTAAATTTTGAATTTGGTTACCTAAATAAAATCTCCTGTGACCCACCTTGGGTCATGACCTGAGGAATTGAGGAATGATTGGTCTAATTGGAACACTCCTCTACGTCTTGCTCCATCCTACATTCAGCCTCTTCTGCTTGAGGTGATATTTACTTGGTGATATTTCCCGTCTTCATCTGCACTGTTTTTGGATGTATTTAAGGATACGTTACTCATCATCATGATGTTTTGTGTCAGATGTAAAGTAGCATCCTTCTGTGCATATTTTGAGATATATGCTGTCAGTTCATAAAGTCAGTCCCTCCAGGAAGTTGTGATGTTGCAATCACAACAGTTAATGCAAATACAGCCAATCCCTGTGAATTCTGCACAACCTTGCAATTTATTTCAATCCCTGCAACTTTTTTCCAAAGTTGAGCAATCATTGTAGTTTCCTGTGAGTTCCAGCAACCATAGTAGTCTGCCACATTAAAATCATACATGTACATCTCAATGAACCAACTCAATATTTTATTATTTACTATTTTGTTGTATTTTTTTTATTTTGTCACAAAAGATGATTAAAATAATAATAAAAAAAAAATCACAACTTTTTTTTGCATATTTCACTTGTTGCCACAATTTCTTTGTAAATTAAACCACCTAAAAACAATCGCAACATGCATCTGTATTTTTTAGATAAGCTGCCATGCAATCAGGCAATTGGTGCCACAACAATCCCCCAGAAAGCCTGCGAAATCCTGGAGAGAGTTTAAAGTACTGTGTCAGGATTGGTTAGTTGTTCCTTAGTTGTAGTAATGTGTTTTACTGTTTGTACATTTTCAATCAATATATTCTGTCAACAGTTTATTAAAGTTTCACATTTTCTTATTGATGGAATAATAATTTCTATCAGTCAGCCTGAGTATATACGCTTAGGTTAAAATAGAGTTGCAACAATTAATACAACAATCAATTATTATTCATTCTGAGTCATTTTTAGTTAATTTTTTTAGTCCAAATTCTGTCATTTCAGCTTCTTAAGTGTGAATGTTTTCTGGGTTCTTTACCCCTCCCTGATAGCAAAGTGAGTATTTCTGGATTGAGGACAAAACAAGACATTTGAGGAAACAGTGATCAACATTTTTAACCATTTTCTGGATCAAACAGTTAATCAATTAATTCAGAAAATAACTGACAGATGAATAGATTATGAAAATGACTAGTTACAACCCTAGCTGCCTCAAATATCTTGCTCATCCTGCTCATGGGGCAGAAACAGTGTAAGGGAGATATTCTGTGTTTGGGCATGTGTGTGTGTGTGTGGGTGTGGGTGTGAGTGTGCGTGTGGGTCCCGGGCCGGGTTTTTCCAGAATGGTCTGGGAGAGAGAGGCCAGAGAGCATCAAACAATAGGTGTGGTGTCACACACTGGCTCACCACAGAGTCGAATGGAAGGCTGAGTGTGTGGCACAGAGCCACATCCCAGTGTTTACATGAGGACATCAATAGCAGAGGAGATGGTGTGACTGGAAACTGTTATTATCATTGGGCAGGACTGGACTGCTGTTTGGATCAGGTAGGGAACGCAGCACACAGCAAAGTCTGACAGACTGTTTGAGTCTGATGGATTTAACTGGATGAGCTGGTTGAAGTTTGAATGGAGCTGATGGATCATTAAACTAAATGGGATGCGGACTGATTAGCTCATCAAAGTCTAATAATCAGGCTGGAGATCACATAGGGGACAGGACAGAGGGGCGTGACAGAGTGAGAAATGTGCCGACTACCACTGGCCTGTCTGAACTGGGACTCTAACAGAGACGTGGAGCCTCAACAAGGTGGGTGTCTGGTTTTAGGGTGTAGTGATGTAACAGTCAGGGTGAGGGGTGCATACCTTCATTTGGGGCTTCAGTTCAGTACATTTCCAGTACAGCAGACAAAACGAGAAAAATCCAGATCATATTTTTGTCATTTATTTTGAAAAAAGTAAACATCAACTGATGAATTTGCCATAATTCTTTTTGTAAAATGAAACATTGGCATGTGGATCAGTTAACTGATTATTTAATTTTCTATTATTACAAAAGAGTCAAACCACCATATTAAAAGAAAAGAAAATCTTTTTTTAATTGCCCATTAAACAAGTGTAATGTATTTATTAACAACTGACATTTGATCCAATTACAGCAGTCACTTCCAGTCACTGGGTCAGGGTCCACAGGTGGGTCACAGGAGGTTTTATTTGGGTCCCCAAATAAATAAAAGACTATGGAGGAAATTCTACAAATTTAAGATTTATGTCTGCACTACAGCTTTTATAAAGCATTTAAAAATATGTCTATGTCTAAATGAATTTATTTCTCAATTCGGAAGTTTTAACATGTGTATATGGTGATGCTGAAATGGCATTAAAAATGGTCAGGAATGTTCATTTATGCATGAATGAACTCAGAATTTATTGATAAGGCCTGTTGTGATTTAGGTCGCGATGGTTTGTCATTTTAAAAAAGTGGGTCCCCAGGAAAAAAGTTTGGAAAACACTGAATTAAGAGTGTATTTGTCTAATTTAATAATAATTATTTGATTGACAAGACTCACCTTATAATAGAAAGTGATACACTGAATGGAACCCCCTCCAAAAAAGAAGTTTACTCAAGTGTGATATTAGTAGACTTCTTTTCAAATAAAAATAAGAGCATATACTTTCAGTTTATTTTTATGTGCTTGTCAGAGATACATATAACAAAGTTATACTTAATTAAACGTTGCTTATACTGAAAAATCTAAGTATATTTCGATTATACTTGAACTTAATCTTTTGATCGATATGTACTTAAGATCACCTTTTTATTCTATTAGATATTTGTGTGTAATTTTGTTGTAATTGTGTAAGAATTCTTGAGTTATAAAAATGTGTTTTAGTGAAGTCACTGTGACCTTGACCTTTGACCTTCAGTGGTCTAAAATCTAATTAGTTTTTTAAGAATTGTGAATCACAGAGGTCCTTCAGCATACAGTCATAAATATGCACAGAAGATTCTTTAGCAGTAACTTAACATGACTCTGATGCAGCTGAAAGCAAATATGAAACAGTAAAATACTTGAGATTCAGATTGAATTGTTGGTTGGATAAACACAATTTGAGGACGTCGCTGTGGCCAAATTTCTTGCTGACTTGCTGGAGGTTTATCCACCGTGGACATCAGAGGTACTGCTATCACTGATACAGATCTGACTCCAGCAGCACATGTAAGCCACAGTATGAGTCTGTGTATAGTTTTGACTCTGACAAGTTGTTTTTGATGCATATTGGTTTAATACAATTCATTTCACTTCAAAGAGGCTTTATTTGCATGACAACATTATAGTACAGTATTGCCAAATCATGTTGTAATACAGTCATAAGGAACCTCAATGAGGGCTTCATGCAGATTTCATACACCAGCGAGGATTAATTATCTGTTCATTCATCCATATCTCTTTTATGTTGATTGTTGTTTTTCATTGTTCTTTCTCTGATTTTGTATTTTTGTACAAGCATGCTCGGTGGGGATGTAACAATTTATCAAATATCGCAGTATAGCATTAAAAATGTCTCAATACTGTGACAGTACATACCATAATATTATGCAGTGACGCCTGCAAGCTAGTTCAGGCAATCAACTCAAGCTGCAATACTAGTGACATGCCTCACTCGCTATAGTTCATTCCAAACACACCCTTCCAATCTGGTGGTCTGTTTAAACTGCTAAACCTCCCACCTCTCCCTCTGCCTGTCAGTGCCACTACTGCCTTGCATCAGCATCACTGCCTGCTCATTCAGCCCCACCACCACCCCGGCATCCAGCTGCAGGCTCTGACAGGGGGTCCAAGATTTGTTCATCACTCCTCAATATCTCTATGTAAACAGAATCTGTGAGGCGTGATGAGGTCAGAGCCTAGACACCACACTCTAACTATGTTCTGCTGCTGCAGTAAACATTCTTCAACATGAGCTGTCTGACTGAAATATGATGAATTATTATATTGTTTTTTACTTGACTTTATAAAGGACTACAAGTGATTGCTGCATTGTTTTTATTTTGCCATTTGCATGTTCATAATTCAGTCATTCAGTGCCAAAGCCATTTCATTTTTTAGATGCTTGGGTCATAACTGGCTACTTATATTTTATTCTATTAAAGGAAAGTGTTTTAAGTTAAAAGTATGGTTTAATTTTGTACATTTTCCCTGACTGATGATTGAAAATGCTATTGATTGATTGATTAATCAGTTACTCATTAATAATTAATAAGGTAAAAAAAACTCAACTCTCCTGTTTTTTCTTCATTCTCATTTTTATTGTCATTTTTTTCTCTATTTTTTCATTTTTAGTTTAAATTGAAGTTTCCTTATTGAACAAATAGCTCTGCCAGACAAAACAATATCAAAAGAGGCACAATTTACTGCCATGTCTGTGCTGCTGATTAATACATGTGTAAGTTGTTAAAGAAGTTAACAGCAAATAATCAATTAATGATTAATAATTGCCATCCTCAGTTAAAAGGGAAAACAAACTTTATACAGACAAAATACTGTACACATGTGATTTATTATCCAATAACAGACATTTTTTAAGTTGTAATTTTTCTTTGTTCTTTAATATTGTGGTAAATATCGTGTTATGGACTTTTTATTGAGGTATTTTTGTACTGTGAGTTTCTGGTGTTGTTACACTTTCGTTCTCAGTGTTGGTGGTGTTTTTGCGTTGGAGTCTATTAGACTGTAATGTGTGACATGTACTTTGACCAGTCCAACTCCCCTCAGCAAGTGCAGGTTAGTGCATCACATCCTCGTGCATGACAGCAGCAGCGCCAAAACAAAATGAAAGCTGCCAAGAACCAGATTAGCAAGTAAATCAGCCTCACAGAGCCGCTGTGGTTTGAGAATTTACTGCTTGTTTTCATGACTCACAAGTGGTGACAAGACCATTATGATAAACGTGGTCTCTTTATTGGTTGCTGGAATCAATAAAAGACTAACTGTATTTCTGATGTATTAATGAGATGAAAATATATCATAGCAACAGTAGACCAGTCATTCCCAAACCCTGGGTCGAGACCCACAGGTGGGTCACAGGAGATTTTATTTGGGTCCCCAAATAAGTAAAAAGACTATGGAAGAAATTTAGTAATATCTTAATTATATTCTTATAATTCAGTAGTCTAAAATGTTTTATGTTGTTTTTCTGATGAAAAGAAATAAAGCAATGAGATGTCCTGTTAGCCCAGGCTAAATGCATTTATTTCTTTTTCAACAACCACTTGTTTTCACATTTGGACCTATTTTTCAACTAGTGATCAATCTGGCAATAGTCCATAAAATGTCCAAAAATATCAATCAGCGTTTCTTGTTTTGTCCAGAACTCAAAGATATTCCGTTTACTGTCAGAGAGGAGTAAAGAAATCAGAAAATATTCACATTTAAGAAGCTGAAATCAGAGAATTTTAAAAATGACTCAAACTGATTTAATTTATTAATCGATTAAATGTTGCAGCTCTAGTCAAGATAATATAAGGTGATGTGAAAATGGAAGTACCAGGATTTATTAATAAAGTCTACTGTGGATTGGGCTGTGATGGTTTGGGAAACACTGCAGTAGACCGTTCCGACTTCTGAGTCCTCACTTGTATTCTGTCGACTCTCCCACAGAGAGTTCAGCTGCTGTGACAACGCAACAGGATGATTTATCAGGAAATTAAATAGGAAAGTGTCTGAATGTGATGGACCCAGTATGACCCAACTTTTCCACCCGTTCTCTCTGTGTCCACTCTTCATGTCTGGCAGACTCAGCCTCTCTCTGAAAAGTTGTCTTCCTTTATCTCTCACTCCCCCCCACAGCTCCTCTGGACTCTGTGTGAGTACTTAAACTAGGTTAAGTCAACAACTGGCTGACCACAGAGTCCCATAACACACACACACACAAACACACACACACACACACACACACACACACACTTTTGATGATTTCAATTGTGGAAGTAAGTTTACCTCCTCTTACTTGTTTACATGTATTTTTAACAGTTAATCTCTTGATTAAAAGTCAAATTAAAGGTTCCTGCATCTATAACTGCAATTTAAACATTGCTAACTACTTTTTCCGTACCGTGTGACTGAGCTCAACTCCAGCAGAAGTGACCTTTTCTGCTCAGCTAGATGAGTGCAGCCCTCAGGACTATCTCCCTTTGTTAAATTTCCTGTCAGGAGAGGCAGTTGCTTCAGACTTCCTGTAAGGATTGTGACATTTCCTGTGCTATGGGAGGGGGTGTTTTTTTGCAAAGGCCTTTCAGCTGTTTGGAAAAAAAAAAAAAAAAAAAAAAACAGGATACAGGACCCTGGATAGGCCACAGTAGGAAAACACTGCTTTAGTTGGCAAAAATGAACCGCTGACTTAAGCCTCAATAACAAAATGCTGCTTCGGGCCTCAGACTTCAAATGTTGGTTAAAGGCCACGCCAATAAAATGGATCAGCCTGCTTTCTGCAATGTAAAAATGGATGACATAATGTATCCAGATATAAACCACTCGTTATAATGGATATGACGGGATGCACTTCAGAACAATTAGATTTAAGCGACATGGTCAATTAAAAAATAGATCCAAACATGAAAAGAGGTGGAGCACAAACGCTCAAGTGGAAAAATTCTAATTCTTGCCAGATCGATATTTTTCACCATCAACTGATTGATCAACCGTAAATATAATGGACAGATTGATAGGCAATAAATAATTTACAGCCCAGATCTTGATGCACGTTATTGCAAACAGATACACATGTTAAATACTTTATAAATGAGAAATAAATGCATTTAGTCTGAGTTAACAGGATATCTCATTGGTTTTATTTCCTCTCATCAGGAAAACCATATAAACATTTTAGACTACTGAATTATAAGAATATAATTAAGATACTACTAAACGTCTTCCATAATCTTTTTATTTATTTGGTGACCCAAATAAAGTCTCCTTTGACCCACCTGTGGGTCCTGATCCAGAGTTTGGGAATGACTGCTCTAAGTTATCACAGTAGCTCCTGGATTTCAAGTCAGTCTTGTCAGCACTGATCTTAGGTACATGTGCTGCTAACTTTGTCACTTATAATGTAGTTATTGTTTATTTCTTATGGTAATTTGTATTGTGCAGCCTGTACCTACCGTTTTTTCTTGTAAGACCAAGGCACTAGTAACTTGGTCAATTAAAAAATGCAGTAATTGTGTATACTGTATTTTGTACTGGGCAGTGTGCACTTCAAGTTTTTAGTATATTAGATACTTGCAGTTACTGTAGTCTGTATTGCACTTTAAATGTTATTTATTCTGTCTACTTGTTAGTGTAGGACTACAGATGGAAATTAGTATCTCACTAAATCTGGTGCAAACATGTTTTAATTTCTTATAAATGATCAGTGTCATTGCACACTGTCCTTTTATGAATCAAATAAACTAAACTAAACTTAACGACACGACAACTAATGCTAATTTTTTCTTAGTTTCTGAATATTCAAGCATCTGAGTATTTTGAAAAGCGCTATATAAGTATAATGAATCATTATTATTATTATTATTATTATTATTATTATTATTATTATTATTATTATTATTATTATTATTATTATTGTGATGAATATATTTTGGACTTGTTACCATGTTATGATCTGGGTGACTACTCAAATCTGATGTGTCCATTAGGTCCCGATAATTGACACACACTAAGTAGTTCTAGTGAAACTGTCTGTTCATAGTTTTAAATTAATGTACTGGAATGAGTAACCATAGCGACAGGGATGCAGTCAGGGCCCTCACAAACATTAACAAGCTACCATCTGTTTAAAACAAAGAGTGACTTCAACATTTCCTTGAACCTACTTGGAGAAGGAAAATGGAGAAACAGCACAAAGAGTTAACACCTCATCCTCTGAACACCACAGGATGGTGACTGTGACACACATGCTGACAGAAATACACTGACCCTCTGAACTTACTGACTCTTTGTATCACTAAGCCATCCTCACATCTTGTTCACTATTGAACTCTCTATTTCAGGCTACGCCCAACAGTGCACATGACCAATCATTCATTGGTGAAAATCTTGTTTGATTTGGTGACAGGGACATGGCTGATAGCTAGCTAGTCTTGATGTTAAAGGCATAGTTCACCCATATATAAAAATAGTTTTAAGGCTAGGTTTAGTTTTTTAGTCCACAAAACATTGCTGGAGTTTCACAGGAAAACAGTGTTGCACAATGTCCCAAATAGTGGAAGTGAATGAACCAGTTTTCAAATGTAGAAAACAGAATAAAAACATAAAATGCCTCCATACTGCTCATCTGGTGTAATCCAAGTCTCCTAAAGACCCAACATGCCAAGCTGATTTAAAAAAAAGTTTTTAGTCTGAATCTTCACTGTAGTCTAAGTCACAGAAGTAAATAGGACTTGATGTCAAACCTCAGTAGCTGTCTGTGTGCTGATATTGGACAGATCATGTAGAAAACACGTACGCATGTCAGCATTGATATGTCACCTGATTAACAAGTCAAACGCTGCTCAAACTGCTGTGCTGGGTGCTTTGTCCATTCAGTCCATTAAAAAGTGTGTGACAGTGATCAGATGCAACAAGCTGCAGAAACTTCTATCAGTTCACTGAGGGAACATGACTGCTGAAATGACACAAAGCAAATGTTATTTTCAGTACCTCTGTAACTGAACTCATTTGACCCAGTAACTCCAAACCAATACTGAACTATATTATGACACTGGACAAATAGGACACCCAACTTTTATTAGACTTTAGTGCTTTTTTATATATATTATTATAACTTTTGAAAATTCTGAAGTTTATTTTAGGGTGAGGTTCTGTGTCCTTTTGAGCTTTTTTTCCCCTCTACTTTCTTCCACATTCTTTCCCTCAAGTTGATAAGCAAAAAAGTGATAGTGTGATTTTGTTCACTTACGTTCAAGGCATTTTTAAGTTGTGTACGCCATGCATGCCACACATATTCCCCAGCCTTTGTCATCTTTGTTTGAAAAAAATAGTGTCAGTGTTCAAGAACCTTATGGGATGGTAAGGATTGTTCCAGGTATTAGTGAAATCCTCAGATGCTTGAAAATATAGATTCATGGTTGTTTTTTTGTCATTAGCTGGTGACCATAGTTTAACCATCTGACATCTGGCATTATCCCTTATGGCTGTTGAAAGTATTGACATTTCAATACTTTTTCAATATCATGTGTTTAAAAACAACACAATAAGATTAAAATACTGCAGCTATAAAAAAAAAAAAAAAAAAGAAATGATCTAAGTGCTCCTACCAGACCTCAGTTCAGTTCAGTCTTTATTATTCTGTCTGAAATGTGATTTCCATCAAAACCAGAGTGTTCAGTGACTTTTACTGTACCAGCACCGGGCTGCAGGTTGTTTATTAAAAAAAGAGGAAAAAAATGATTATATTTTGCGTGGATTTTCTTTTTCTTTTTGTGTGGCATTGAAAGCGGTATCAAATATTGTTTTGTAATGGTAGTAATTGTATGGAAGTTTTGAATTTTGTTATCGTGACAATGATCATGGTTAATTCTCTAGTCAGTAACCCTGACTAGCTTACAGCTGGAGCTGGTCCTAGTCCACTTATCATACTTTGAGGTTTTGGTGGACAAATGTTTTCTCGGATTTTTATTTTTTATTTTTTTTGCACTACTGTGGTTCCCCAATAAGACAAATTGGTAGGAAGGCTATCATATCCAGCCCTAATACAAACATGCAGTTTAAAGACCGTCCCAACAAACTGTTCAAATCTTTCAAACTCCTGTGGTTTCATTGCCCTCTATATATGTGTGTGTGTGTGTGTGTGTGTGTGTGTGTGTGTGTGTGTGTGTGTGTGTGTGTGTGTGTGTGTTCCTTCTCTCTTGACTCTTGATCCGTCCACTTGACCTTTTTTTCAGTGAGGACAGTCAGATTTACAGTATCATCCTGTACTGTGCCCTGAACTGTTGGCGGTGTAGTAAAATTGAGCAGATCATTCACTGTGGTGGTACCACATCATATTATTATGTATGATTATTAATCACATGATATCTGTGTTTCCAGCAGGAAACGAGTTAGTCGGTTAGCTACAGAACACAATAAAGTCTGTGGTTTCTACGTGTTTTCTTCAGATCCAGCCCTGTATCGGCTGAACATTTAAACGTCCTTTGAAAAATAAAAATAAAATCACTTTCACAATTACTTGGACAGCCACTCTCACTTTTAACCCAACTCACTAACCTAATAATAAAAACTATTAATCATGTTTCTTAGGACTTAAAAAAGCTCCTGGATTTAAGAGAGCTGTTAAGTGTAAATTTTAAGAGTAAATGTTAGACGTCTGCAGTGCAGAGACAGAAGTAAACGCATCTGAATCTGATATGATAAGGAATGATTGAACAAAATATCACTGTCAGCTCCTGATATATATGAATACATGTAAGCTGAAGCAGTAACTCAGACTGTGGCAATTTTAGCTGACTGTTTGCATTTGATTGTCTGTTGCAGCACTTTTTTCCCGTCTTTTTTCCTCTTTCTATTCATCTTCACTATCTACATATGAACTCTCAGCAAAATGTGTTTCCTGCTCCAGTTTGGTTTTGGTGGTTTGTTTCCATTTCAGTCACTTTCCAGTTATTTCATATTGAGACCCAGAAAGAATTAATTTATTACATTTACACCTCCATCAAGACGCCTTTTCCGATCCAGATAATATTCTGATATCTAAATCCTAGGTTTTAGGATGCATATCACACAATGCAGAGGCAGCTTTGCTGCCTCTTCTCATACTTCCTCTCTGTCTCTCCTGTCACACTATCCAATGGCTAACATTCCTCAAGAATTATACAAAAAATAATACATATATGGACTTTCATGGTTCAATGTTAATGTTTTTTGTTTTTTTTTTTCACTTACCTGTTTGGGCAAAAGTGTCAGAAATCTACTTGCCTAGAATCCATTTTTACTTGCCCCTGTACATTTGTTTTTTATTTATTAGCAGTTATCATATAACAACAAACACTGAAGTTAATTGATATGTATAATTTAGGGTTGCAACGTCACAAAGTCCAAAAAAAAGTCTTTAAATGTCTCATTTTATCAGTCTAAAATCAAAAGATATTCAGATTGATATAGTAATAAAATCGGGAAATCTCCATATTTGAGAGGCTGAAAACAGCATTTTCTGCCATTTATGTGTGAAAAATAATTTAAATGATTAATGGATTATCAAAATAGTTTAATATAGCCATTCACAAACTCGAGAATTCTACAGCCCAGTTTATCATCTGAAAATCTTCTGTGGCCCACACAAACCTTTAATCACAACTCTGACCAACACATGAGACCAGTCGTACCAGTGATGAGATGTAAAGATGTTTTAACATCTGTCAAACTAGATCAGATAAATGAAGAATAAAAGGTCACTTTAATCCCATGGCTTTGTTTTATTAGTTCTGATTATGTCTTTATGGTCATTTTAAATGCATAAAATTGAAACTTCAAAACATTATGTATATTTATTTTTAATGACCTCTGAAGGCCCACCTGCACGGCTCACAAGCGGGCCATGGGCCATGCTTTGGGTATCACTGGTTTAATAGTTTAACTCTGTTAACTGGGCAAGCAAGTGGTCAGATTTACTTGCCTGACAAGACATTTTACTTGACCCGGGCTTATTGTTGAACCTCGAGTTTCATCAGGTATGTGTGAGATGGATGACAGAACATGTCCAATCAGTTTGCCATGCTAACCAAATGACCAAAATGACATATAACCATGTCCACAGTGAGACATCATGATGGACAGTGATATTGTTGCAATGTTCTGAAGGGTCTCTGCACCACATGTCTGTAACTTCTGCTTCTTTTTATTTTCTTTCCTGCATGTCAAAAACAGAACTCATCCAATAACTCTATATCAGCTCTGAGAGGACACACTCCTTAAATACCGAAGACTTTTAAATCAGGATGTTAGCGTCGTAGAGGGCTCA
Source organism: Lutjanus erythropterus (assembly GCF_056507025.1). NCBI lineage: Eukaryota > Metazoa > Chordata > Actinopteri > Lutjaniformes > Lutjanidae > Lutjanus > Lutjanus erythropterus. Next base: position 1,673,927 of record NC_139329.1, on the reverse strand, counting down.
GGGGTTGATGACTGTCAGCAGTCTGTTGATGTTGGTTCTCCTCTTTCGCTCCGTACAGGGAGTCCATCCCGAACTCTCTCCACCATGTCTCTATCTGTTCGCCCAGTCAGACGCCTCACCTCCAGGTCCATCACTAGGAGCCAGAGCTTCACTGGAGTCAACACTTACGACAAGTCCTACAGGTACTCACACACACGCACAGACACACACATGTGGGGAAGTACACACTTGACAGGACATCCTGTCAGGTGGAGCTCAAAAGACAGACAGTCTGACTGTGTGTGTGTTTATAAATGGTGTCATCTGAGATTTTTAGGTCCTGTTGGAATTTTATTACTGAACTTTCAGACAATCCATTTATCTGATAAAAAGCAGCAGATTTGAACATTTTTCTCCTACAAATTTCATTCTGTCTTTACAGATGACTTGTTCAGTTGTATGTTTTATTATGTGATTTGGATATGTGAGTTTTTTGGCTGTATGGATTGATTACTACAGAGCAGCTTTATTCAGATGATTACAGCTGATGTTTTCACTCTTTAGCTCCACTGTGTTAGCTCAGCCAAGTTTGTGCTGGCTGTGAAAAGGCTGACACAGCTGATGAGTGTGAGGACTGCCTGATGTCAGTGTTGTTTACATCATGACCATGACCTCACAGTCATCCCCACATGACAGTGAAATGATCGAGGGTCTGATTGGAGTGGGTATTCTGACTGATGTAGTCACACAGTTAACAGTTTTGCACCAGTTTCAGTTCATGGAAATCTGATTTTTATGATCAGTCAATTCAATTCAAGTTGCTTTATTGGCATGATGTAACACTGTACATGTTGCCAAAGCAGGCCATTTCTGAAAATGCTAAATGTATAAAAACACATAGAAAGCAGAGTGTAACACTGTGTGTCATAGTTTTTTCTAAGGATAAACACATTCTGGATGTCATATTTGTCATAAACATATTTCACAGAACTTGTATTCTTCAAATGTATTTCAGTGAAAGAGACAGAAATAAGTTTGATTTCTATAATGTTTCTGAAAGTTTTCTGATCATAAAATACAGCACTGCTGCTGCCACCATGAAAAAAAGCTCAGATCCTTTTCATGCTATCGAAACATATCATATCAAATGATTCAATTATAACAAGAAATGTTTGTCGCTATTACAATACATAACTTTACCTTGGTATTTTTGTGACACTATAAAAACATATCTCATAAGAACAAGGAACCAACAACAGTTGTTCTTGGTAAAAATGATCTTGTCTTATAAATGATATCTCAATATTTTCAGGCTATTCCGCAAAATACTGTATATATATATATATATATGTCTATATACACATATATATATATACATATATATGTATATATATATATATATATATACACACACATATATATATATATATATATATATATATATATATATATATATATATATATATATATACATATATATATATATACACATTTTCTTTAGAATAACAAACTTTTAAATGAAATGTCACAATATTTTTGAACAAATATTAGCACTTTCAAAAATATTTATCAAAAATCAGATAAATAATCATCAGTAATGTGGATATAATGAATAAATGGGTAAAGTGACCTCACTTTACTGTAATGCAAAGGCTTTATAAAAAGCAAAAGACAACGCTTACGCCATATCACAATATAACAATACCCCAAAATATAAGATCAATATATTGTTCAGATTGAGATCAGCCACATCTTTTTTTCTCCTGATGCTGGTTCCAACACCTGAACTTTGTGTATCGGCTGATCCTGAGTACCAATATGATGTGGATGGATGTGATGATTGCTTCATTGTTGAATTTCCTGGCTCAGGTTAAAGAAAAATGGCATAAATCTATTTAATAGGATGATAGAATAGAATATAATAGGGAAAAAGGAGGAGTTTTTCTTGTTTCTTTATCACACCAAAGCAGAAAGCACATTTTGCTGGAGGAGAAGCCAAATGTTGGAGAAAGTGAGGGTTTCAGGATAGAGTTGGGCAATATGTTATAGTTTTCCAAATGATCATCATCAGCGATTGGTGATATCTTCGTCCCCACTCCCACCTCCTCCCATCTTCTCCAGTCTCAGCTGGGAGATGTGCGCAAGCGGCAAATTCATTGTTATGCATGCTGCATACATTCATGACATCCCATAAACAAAATAAGCTCACGTGTCTAGAAATTACATGTTTTCACACTTATTTTCCATTTTAAATGGAGAAAAACAACTGTTCACCTTCTGAATTCAAGTTTCTCTCTTTTACCAAACTAATACAAGCTTAATTGGTTCATTAACTCTTCATTCAAACTCGACAGAAAAACATGTAAAACTCACCAAAACCGTCTTAGTCTGTCCACTCTTCCAACAATCACCAACTCTGGTTTGGTCAAAATAAATCCTATATGTCATATATGTCACGGAAAGAATTTGTTTTTCTCCAAGAAAAGTCCATTAAATACTGGACCAAATGGATCAAATATGTAAGACCTGATTCTGAGTGAGTGACCCTGTAATGTGTTTCACCTAACCTTAATCATTATTTATAAATTTATTTGTTTTTCCCTCCAGTGTCCCTCTGACATATCTGTTACTGCTTTATGTGCACATTTTAACTCTCCCAAAATATACAAAGTTCTTACATCTTGTAAAAATCTGTGGACAGTAGAGGAAATGGTACAGCCTTTGTCCTTATAAATGCCTGTAATATAAATTGCTGTTCTAAAATAAAGAAATATAATAATAATATAACAGGGAAATGATGTTTGATCCAGCTGATATGAGGGTTGTCAGTGAGGATATGTGAGGATGATGATGCTGACCTGGTGATGACACTGATGTTGCAGGAATCTCTCGGTGTTCAGCACTCCAGGTATCAGCAGGAAGCCCAGCAGAGCCAGCAGGATGTTCACAATGTCCACCAAGTCCAACCCTCCACCCAAAGTTCCTCAACCAGAGCGGCTGGATCAGGTCTACGAGGCTCTGAAGAAAGGCCTTCAGTGAGTACACTCAGCACACAGAGGCGCTCGAGCATGCAAATCACAAACGTAAGCTTTCATTTGGAGGGATCATGTCCTTGACGCTGCACTAGTGACTTCCACAAAGTGACTAATATTTCTGCAGTCCTGTGTACTGTGCTCCATTTTGTGTTGTTATTGCAGTCTGGTTCATGAGAGAAGAAATATCAAGGGTTGACAATAAATCTACCTGATTTGATTTAGTGAAAATAATATAAGAATGATAACCCTGTCATTTACCTGTCTTCTAAAAAATGTGTCATAGCATATTTTTATAATATAATTTGCTCTAGTTTGCAAAGAAACTAAACTCAATTATGCTGCACTGGAACGGTTCGTACTAAAAGATCCCATGAAAGGATCATTTGAACTTCTTCGAAGGCAAACAATGAAAGGTAATGCTTCAGCTTCCAGATCCCAGAATTTCATGGTAAATAGTTAGTAATTACAAATTAATATGTTTAAAATTTCTTAAATATTACCCACAAATTACCTCCAAATTATCCCCAAATGTCATGGTTAACTATGTGATAATAAGTAAGTACCATTTTCATGTTGTTACATTACAAGCAACATATTTGAAATTTCTCTGAATTTACCTGCACATTACCCTCCAAATTTCATATGTATGCATTTGTCATGTTCATGCAAGTTGGTGGTAATTATCACTTGACTACTTAGAAATAGTGGAATATAATTAATAAATAATGTTAGGATAATTTTCAATAAATTTGGATAATTTCTACTAAATTTCAGTTATGATATTTGCTAATTATGATGGATTTACCAGGACATTTTGGATAAATCTGCAGTTAATTTCAAAGAATGTTCAAATATGTAAAGTGGTAATTACCATGTACTGATACATACCGTGAATTTTGGAAATGTCAAATTT